>NC_083420.1:74291823-74591823 GCF_020745735.1 Hemiscyllium ocellatum | reverse complement strand
CAGACTACTGGAAATCCACAGGAAACCACCTCGACAGATTCACAGGATGGTTCTATGCAGTCCAGAACCTCTCACATGAATATCCAACCTTGATCATCACTGACACTATCGCACAGAGGTCACGCAGAGAAACCATGTGCCTAACGAGATGCCTGCCATCCGCATGGGTGGATGGGTGGAGCTGATGCACTAACTCGCTGCTGCTGGCCACCATGCTAGAGGAGATAACATGTCACGGCTGAAGTGCTTGCTCAGCGGAATGTAGAGGCTGTCGCCATTCGTACTGTCACCCTACAAAACAGAATGGCCCTGGAATACTAGCTGGCCACAAAACGGGCACTTGCGCCTTCATTGGCACAGACTGCTGAACGGACATCCCTGACTCCAGCAAAAATATAATGGACCTGACACACCACTTTCCATAGGGTGCTGCTGCCCCAAATGAACCGGACTCCGACTGGTACTTGTGGACATGGGCAACCTGCTGGCTTGGCTCGCGGGGCACTGGATGCTGCACTGTGCTACAGACCAGAGTGCTGCAGGAGTCAATAGCAGCGAGTTATTGCATCAGCTGGAGAAACTAATATCCCATATTGCTGTTATCGGTAGCATTATCCTGGTTATGGGCCTCCGTATGTGCTTCTGCCGGTTTTGTACAGCACTGTTACAGTGCCATCCTCACAATCCATGTACAAGTTCGCTGGAGTGAGATACCCTCCCGTGACACAAACTTCACTTGGTCAGATTCAGACTCTGACTACTACCTCTCTGACACCAACCCACACCACCTGATAGCCTCCCCGGTTCAGGCTACTTTGCACTTTTCGACATGCTCTTAACAAAAGAAGGGCGAACTTTGGGAGAAAACCTGCTACACTGCCCACCATTGCATAACCACATAAAAAACACAGAAGTATGTCAGTGAAACATAGAAATCATGCCTACCAACACTCACAGAAACGCTCACAATGCCTCAGTCTTGGCCAAAGAGGCGAATATAGAATCCAGACATTCTAAGCTACTCCGACACTAGATAATACACCTCACAAACAGCCTTCACAGTAAGTTCCTAGCCTCGATCATCACTTCAGTCCGAATACCCTAACCACAGACTGATTTCCCATGGCACATAAACCGATGGCTCATAAAGAAAGAGGCAGACTGAGAGACCCCGGAAGACTTTGCTCCCAGGAGGAGCACAATGGACAGAAGTGAATGCCAGGAGAAGGAACATTTACACATACTCGTGCAGACAGGAAATACTCGAGAAGACATTCTCACCTATTCCAGGAGATGACTGGAATATCCAGTGTCAATTACAAATGAAAAGTCACTGATAAGTACAGTTTATAGGCCAGCAAATAATAAAATCACATTGGCGAAGACAACAAAACAAAGAAACCAGCAATGTCTGTAAAACTGGATCGGCTATTATCATTAGGGATTTTAATCTACATGTTGCTTGGTCGAAGCAGCTCAGTCACAGTTCCTTTGAGGAGGAGTTCGTTGCGTGCACCCGTGATAGTTTCCTTGAACAGTATGCAATGGAACCAATGCGAGACTAAGCAATCCTCGATCTGGTCCTGCGTACTGGAACAGAAATAATTAATGATCTCATAGTTAGGGATCCTCTTGGAGCGAGTGATCACAGTATGGCAGAACTTGGAATTCAGATTGGCAGTGTGAAGATAAAATCTAATACCAGGGTGCTGTGCATGTGCAGGGGCACAACAATAGAACGAGTCATCACCTGTTTAAAGTAGACTAGAAACAAAGGTTATATGGTGGGACAGATATCGAGCAGTGGAGGACTTCTTAAAAGATGTTTTTGTAGAATTGCTCAGCAAATATATATTCTAGTGAAAAGGAAGGACTGTAAAAAAGGGGGTGATCTGCCCTGCATGTCTGAGGAAATAAGGGAGGCTACCAATGTGAAAGAGAAGGCTTACCAATTGGCCAAGAACAGCATGAAACTGGAAAATTGGGAAAACATTGAAGATAAACATGAGGAAAAATATCTAGTAAACAATACAAAGACGGATAGCAAAAGTTTCTATAAAAACATAAATCGAAAAAAGAGTGGCTAAACTAAAGGTTGGTAATTTTGAAGATCAGAGGGGACACTTAGTTATGTGATGTGATGAAATGGCCAAGGCATTGAACAGGTACTTTGTGTCAGTCTTCACAGTGGAGGATACTAATAACATGCCAGTAAGTGGCAAAGAGACACATGTAGGTGAGGACCTGGAAATAAACATGATGACAGAAGAGGTCGTGTTAGGCAAACTAATAGAGCTGAGAATGGACAAGTTTCCTGGCCGTGAGGGAATGCATCTCCGGGTATTGAAGGAGATGACGGGAGAAACAGCAAGTGCACGCGTGATAATTTTCAAATTCACTAGGCTGCGTGGCAGTCCCAGCAGATTGGAAAACAGCTAGTGTGACACCACTGTTTACAAAGGTAGATTGATAAAACATTGGTAATTATCGATCAGTTAGCTTAAGTTCTGGAGTGGGGAAGATGCTTGAGAGTATTACCAAGGAAGAAATAGCAGAGCATCGTGATAGAAGTTGGACAGATGCAATGGAGGTTCATGAAGTTTCAATCAGAGATGTTATGTTGCAGCTGTACAAGATGCTGGTGAGGCTGTCCTTGGGGTACTGTGTGCACTTTTGGTCCCCTTACATGAGAACGAACGTACTGGGACTGGTGGGGGGAGGGGTGCAGAGAAGGTTCACTGGGTTGATTCCGGAGTTGAGGGGGTTAGCCTATAAAGAGAGACTGCATACATTAGGATTATTTTCGTTGGAACTTAGAAAAATGAGGGGGTATCTTACTGAAACATAAAACATTGAACGGAACAGATTAGAGAAAATTATAAAGGATGCTTCCACTTGTGGGTGAAACTCGGAAAAGAGGGCATAGCCACAGGATGGGAGGAAGCAGATTTAGGACTGAGTTCAGAAGGAACTTCTTCACCCAGACGGATGTTCACACATGGAATACCTTGCCCAGTGAAGAAGTTGACGCTAGTTCAATAAATCTTTTTAAAGCAAAGAGCAATACTTATTTTGAACAATAAAGGAAATAAGGGATACAGTGAGAGGGCGCGTAAGCGTTTTTGAGTCTTTAGAAAGATCAGCAATGATGTGATTGAACGGCGGAGTAGGCTTGAAGGGCTGGACAACTTATATGCTTGGGATTTTAGGTTCTATGCATTTATGTGTCACAAAAGCAGCGATGCAGAGAGAAGACTCCATGGGGCCAGTTGGTTCAGGTTTTGGGAATGAAGGCAGAGTGCAACAGAGTTTCGTCAGGGGGCGAAACTGTCCGTCTCGATGGTGGACAGGGGCTGAAGACGGATATATGTCTGATGATGGTATCTCGCCAGAGGTGGTCGAAATTTAAAAGAAAAAGATGATCACTTGAATCACCACTGCAAATACATTAGCCAACTTTTATAGGTGCACCATTGAGATTATTATGTCTGGATGTATCACTATCTGGTGCGGCACCTGTCCCATACAAGATTGGAGATGTCTGCAGCGAGTGGTGAACTCGGCCCAGACAATCATAAAGGCCAACCTAGTATATTATTATTTATACATCTATGCTACTTAACACTGAGATCCGTTTGTATTGATCACAAGATACAGCTTTTCACTGAGCTTCAGTACCCGTGACAATAAATTCAATTCAATTGTGGAATGTCGACGAGATGGATTTTTGGAGCAGCTTGTGGTGGAGCCAAGTAGGGAACAGGCAATATTGGATTTAAGGTTGTGTAATAAGGCAGACGTGACAAGGGAGCTGAAGATGAAGGAACCTTTAGGAGGCAGTGATGATCACATAATTAAATTTAGCCTGCAATTTGAGAGGGAGAATGTACAATTAGAGGTAACGGTACTAAAGTTGAATAAAGGCAATTACAGAGGCATGTGGGAGAAGCTGGATGAAATTGGTGAGAAAGGAACCTAGCAAGAAAGCAGGAAAGTGGAAATGCAATGGCAGGACTGTCTGAGCGTAATTTAGCAGACACATCAGAGACACATCCTGTGGAAAATGAGGTATGGTGCAGGATGGTTGAGGCAACCATGACTGAATGAGGAAGTCACCGATACCATAAAAGCAAACGAGAAAACATATAATGCAGCGAAGGGCAGTGGGTAGTCAGAGGATTGGGAAGCTCACAAAGACCCACAAAGGGCAACAACAAAACAGATGAGTAGGAGAAGATTAAACGTAAGCTAACTACTAATATAAAGGAAGACTGCAGTTGTTTCTTTATTCATATAAACGCAAAAGAGATGTAGAAGTGGACAATGGGCCACTGGAAAATGACACCTGACAGACAGTAGTGGGGAACAAGGAAATGATTGAGGAACTGAAAAATTACATTGTGCCAGTCTTCACGATGGAAGACGTGAGTTATACACAAAAATACAGGAGAATGGGGGAACAGATGTGAGTCTAGTGGCCATCACTGAGAAAGTGCAAGAAACACTGAATGGCCTGAAGTTGGAAAAATCATCTGGGTCAGATGGAGTACCCTCCATATTTATAAGGTAGACTACTGAAGAAATATCGGATACGTTAGTGGAGAAGTTTCAGGAATCGCTAGAATCAGGAAGGGTGCTACAGGACAAAAAAATCACAAACGTGACACCCCATTTTAAAAAGAAACAACACAAAAGCTGGAAAGTTACAAACAAATCAGCCGAATCTTGGTTGAGGATAAGGTACTGGAATCCATTGCGGTGAAAGAAATTGCTGAATACTTGTAAGTGCATGTCAAAATAAGGCAAAGTCAGCGCGGTTTCATCAAGGGGAGGCCATGCTTGAAAAATCTGGAACATTTCCTCTCCAAGTAACTAGGAAGGTAGACCAAGGGGAGCCAATGGATGTTATGTGTCTGGACTTCATGAAGTCCTTTGATATTTTCCGCACAGGAGGCTACTGAATAACATAAGGGCACATGATGTCAGAGGCAATGTGCGCTCGCAGGACAGAAATCAGTGATTGGGAACAAAACGATGCTTCTCAGGATGGCAGCTGGTGACAAGTGGCGTTCCTCAAGGCTGTGTTGGGACCACAACCTTTCATTTTCTTCATTAGCGATCTAGATATAATACCTGAGGGCAATGTGTGTCAATTTGCAGACAATGCAAAGATAGAAAGACAGGTAGCATGAGAAGGCGGGGATGCTGCAGAATGATATGGACGTAGGGCGCGTCAGAAATTACATGGCAGATGGAGTAAAATGTGGGAAACTGTGAGGTTATGCGCTTTGGTGGGAATAATAAAGATACGGACTATTGTCTAAATGGGGCGAACATTCACATGTTTGAAGTGCAAAGATACTTGAGAGATTTAGCCCAGGATTCTCTCAAGATGAACTTTCAGGTTGAATCTGTAGTTAGGAAGATAATTGCAATGATGCCATTTATTTTTGGCATACTTGAATATAAAAGCAGGGATGCACTTCCGACGCTCTATAAGGGTATGGTCAGACCACCTCTGGGTTACTGTGCGTACGTTCGGACCTCAAATTTCAGGAAGTGTGCACTGGTCCTGGGGTGTGTTCAGAGCTGATTCATGATTATGGTCCCAGGAATGAAAGCTTAACACATGAGGAAAGTTTGAGGACTCTGGGTCTATACCCACGAAGTTTAGAAGGATAAGAGGAAATCTAATTGGTACTTATGGAATCGTGAATGGCCTGGATAGAGTGGATGCTGGGAAGGTGTTTCCATTTTTAGCAGAGACTAGAACCGAAATACACAGGATGGGAGAAAAAGGAAGACATTTGAGAGCAGTAATAAGAGACACTTATTCAGCCAGGGAGTGGTGAATGTATGGAATTCATTGTCAGATAAGGCTGTGGAAGCCAGGTCTTTGTTTATTTGTAATACTGAGATATGTAGCAGCTTGGTTGTCAAGGAGATCAAGGTTTATGGGGCGAAAGCAGGAGAATTGGGTTTAGAAAGATATCTGCCATGATTTAATGGCACAGCAGACTCACTGCGCTGAATGGTTGAATTTCTGCTCTATTGTCTTATGAACGTATGCATCGAATGATCTCTATCTGCAGGTTCCCCTCCAAGGAACGTGTCAGCCTGACTTGGAGCATTGTCAGCGAAGATCTGATTGAGTTCTTATCCAGACTTGATCTGCCAAATGGTCTATTTCAGCCCTCCATCCTTTATTTTATCATTCCTCCGAAAAAAAAACGATTAATGCAACGACCAGACTTGTGGCCGGTCCTCTGACTCTTCTCTGAACAGGCAGTTGCTAAAGTTCCAGCATCCCTTCCCTACTCTTATATTGCCACATGCGGTCAAGAACAGAATGTATCTGTAACCTGTTGAGACCACTTGATCCCTTGTGCAATCACCTTCAAATATTTGTTAATGCCTATTTATCTTTTAGTGATAGGGTGTTGCTTACTGTTGTGGAACACGGAGGCCGGGGATGCAGCTACATAATTCTTTTTAGTTTGTTTCACATATAGACAGAATGGTTAAAAAAAAGGCATCTTGCCTTCGTTGCTCAGTCCTTTGAGCTTCGGAGTTGGTACATTATGTTGAAGTTGAATAGGACATTGGGTGAGGCGTCTTCTGGAAAAGTGCGTCCAGTTCTTGTCGCCCAGTAATTGCAAGGAAATTTATCAGCTGGAGTAGGTTGAGAAGAGGTATAGCAGCATATTCCTAGTGGGGAATATTTGAGTTATAACGAAAGGCTAGATAGGCTGAGAATATTTTCACTCGAGCGCTGGAGGTTGAAAGGTGACCTGATAGAAAGTTATAGATTTTTGAGAGTTCGGATAGAGTTAACTGCAACTGTCTTTTTTCCAAAGGAGGGGAACATCAAGACGAGAGGGCAAATGTTGAAGGTGAAAAGAGAGAGATTCAAAATAAGGCATGAGAGGCTTTTTTTAACAGAGGATGGTTCATGTGTGCAATTCACTTCCCGAGGCAGTGATGAATGAAATGAAATTTACAATATTTACAGAATATTTGGATCGATAAAATGGATTGGAAAGTTTCAGAGGGATTTTTAAAAAATGTCATTCATTCATGCCCAGTCCATTATTTATTGCACATAGAGCAGTTCAGAATCAACCACGATATTTTAGATCTGGACTCACATCCCAGCCAGACTAGATAAGTATGGCAGTTTCCTTCGCTAACAGGCATTGGGGAATCAGATCTACAACAATTGATTCAACATCATCATTACATTCTTCAGCTGTAGGTATTTATTGAAATAAAATTCCAGCATCTGCCATGCTTGGATTTGAAACCGTGTCCACAGAATAATATCTGGACATTCATATTAAAAATGCAGGAATAATATCACGAGGGCATTATTAAGCCTCAGCAGTTACAGGAGCCGTCTGATGCGACTCTTTTAGTTTGGCATGATATTCTGCATGAGGTGGTTGGAGAGAAATGCCTGTTTTCATGCTGTGTGAGTCTATGACTTTGAATCTATGGAACTGGCAGATGGTGGTGATAGACAGCAGCATTGACAGTTTAGTTGATCTCCTTCTGGGATATGGAATCTTGCTGGTTACTCTGGAGGTTCTATTGCTCACTGAGCCCTTTCCACTCACGGGACTGTTGAACAGTCTGTCCCCAGTTTGACTGAGTAAATAAGTTTCCACTTCAGCAGTCAATTGAATCTCGTATTGCCCTGGTTTCTCTGTGATATCCATGTCCTTGTATCTACCCAAAGGGAAACGATTGGTTCAAATAATATCCACGCAGACGCAAGTCCCGTTGGCCATGTTGTGAATGTGTTTTTATTCTTCCTGATCTACCCACAGGGTGTGGATGTCACTGGTCAGGATTGCATTTGTTGTCCATCCTGATTCACTGCTGTCTCGCTGCATGAGAGACATGGATTTTATCCCAGTCTCGTATGACTGTGCAGTTTGCAAATTCTCTCTTTGCTTGTGTGAGTTTCCTCCCACAGTTTGAAGGTGTGTAGGTTACTGCGATTGGCCATGGGAAATGTAGGGGAATAGAATAGGTATGGAGTGTGGGTCTGATAGGATGTGCTTCAGAGGGATAGTGTCGACTGGAAGGGCCGAATGGCCTGCTTCGCCACACGATCGGCATTCTCAGATGAAGGGTCAGCTATATTGTTCTGGTGCTAGAGTCACAAGTAGGCATGACTGAGTGAAGATAGTAACATCCACTGCATAAGGGACATGCATGAATGGGATTGCAGGAAATTAAAGCGATGATCTCTGTTCCTGAGGTCAGGCTTTCATTCCAGGTTTTATTCGTCGAATTTTAGCATTAACAGTTCCATATCTGAGTCCCCAAGGATGACTAGTTTATTATATAACCACAACACCACCTTCTCCAGATAGCAGCATTCACTGGGATCAAGAAGCTGATGCTGAGCTGTTGCGAGCAAAAGCAGCTGCTACTGCCAATGTCAAAAACACTGATCCAAATAGGAAAATGAATTTTAGAGCCTGGCCACCCCAAAGTTGTAGTCTCAACTCGCTTTAAATTCGCCAATCGGTTGCCTCAGCAACATGGACTGCTTATGGCTGTAATATTATAAATGGGGACAAGTATTCCGTTCCATCCCACTTTTGACCAGGAGGAATCCCAACCTCGGAAATACACGCGCCTCTCTCCCGTCATTCCATCACAATTTCCCATTGGATCTTCGTGGCTGCTTCACACAGTTTCTACGATTCCGGGTCTGGAAGTCGGATTATTGTGATTGCCTGCAACAGTTGGTACTGCCTTGTGTGCGTAAAGTGGTGAAGTATCCGATGTTAAACCATAATACTATTGAAGCATACGTTTCAACAATATCATGCGCTGTTCCATGAGTTTGGAAAATTTCATTAATCCCAATCTCCAATTCTCTCATTCATGGAATCTCCACAGTCTCTGGGGACATTAAAGTTAAAGATTCAGCCTATCAAAGGTTCCCACATGCCTGTCGCTAAGGCCTGATAGTGTACATTCTCCCTGACATTTCCTCTGATACCATACTGGTTGTTGTTTGCTAAAGTGCTCTGTGGAGTGCTGTAACTATTTAGTAATTAGTATTCTGCGTTGTGATTGCAGCGTCCTCGGCTGGAATCCACAACGTGGCTATAATTCTCTCAAAGTTGCACTTTTGGTGAAACACGGTACAAAAATAATCCTTTTTTCATGATAATACTCTCTGAGGTGCTTTCCTTCTCTGATGTCTCTGCGTTTCATGTATCAGGATTTAAACCCAAAAGTTCTCGACCAAGTCTCCCCCCCCCTCACTCTCCCTAACTCTCTTTCCCGTCCCATATCCCATTTTACTGAGGCGTTGCACAATCTAACATATACTTTCACGTTGATATCGTCCAGTCTGTGCCGTTTCACTCACTGTTACAGGTTGCGACAATTAAGAATATGCTAAATCCGTTGTCTGAAAAACCCATCTGTTTCACTACGGCATTAACTGGTCTGGCCTCCATGTGACTCCAGACCGCAAGGCCACCCCGAAATGCTGCAGAGTCACCCGGCATGCAGATACAGAATGTAAAAAAGGTACATTCGGATCTACCTAGACTATTGTCTGCAATTCACGTGAGTCCAGGAATGTGATCGCACTGGGAAAGGTGGAGGAGAGATTCACTTGGACAGTGTCTGGGCTGAAGAGTTTCTGTCATGAAGAGAGACAGGACAGGCTGGGATTGTTTGTCACCGTGCAGTGGAGTTTGTGAGAAGGCATGGTACAGATGTACAAAATAATGAGAGGTATGGATAAGGTAGACTGAAAGAAGCGTTTCCCATTGACGGAGAGATCGATCGCAGAGGGCCAGAAATTTAATGAGAAAGACAGAAATGTTTAAGTAGATGTGTGGGAAAGCATTATAGGTTGGCGGTGTTGAAATTTGGAACACATTGTCTGTAAGGGTCAGAGAGGCAGAAATATTCAGATGTAAATATGTTCTGCCAATACTTATAAGTCTGTGGGTTAAACGATTCGGGTCGAAAAGCAGATGTTTTTGACAAATGGAACCACAACGGGCTGAAGGGTCGCCTTTGCAACTGTTGTCCTCCGTAGAGTAGTGGTTCATGTCGAAACAGTTATGCAGGGGATAGGAGCTCAATTCCTCGCTGGGGCAGTGTAATTGTTTTAAAACTGTCGCTCCATTCCCAACTGCGACATATTAATACCTGTCCTTCCATTCTCCATGGGACAGTTCACAGGAAGGACAGTGCTGTCTGAATCAGCGTGGGGAAGGACTGTAGCTCCTGCTGAGACAGTGTCAGTGAAAGTACAATCACGTGACTTCTGCAACATGCACCTTGTGTCTGTACTGGAATCTAAACCATTTAATAGAAAGAAGAAGGAAACTGAAGAAGAAACAGGCTAAAATAATTCAGATGTGAGTGCAGAAACATTTTCGGCACCATCTTGAAGAAAACTGACAAACAGCTCTGAGAAAGAGTTTGTGTATCAGAACTGTTAGGTCACAGAGGTGTTTTTGTTCCACTTAAGCCCTTAAGAAACGGAATAACAATTTAACTGAAGTCTTGAAATGTTATAACACACCAGGCGATGAGTCACGTGCTTGAAACTGTCTTTATAATCTAGATGTTTGATGACTGATACTGATGCAATAGGCTGAAGGGCCATTTGCCATGCTTTTGAAAACTCAATGACTGTCATTTTTCAACTGATCAAAAAAGGCAAAATCAAAGACACCAAGAAAAGTTGTAAGCATTGCATATGTCTTCCTCCCTGAGCAAGTGCTGAAATTCAGCTCTCTCACGGCTATTTCCCAATGTTGATTTCCAGTCAGGGAAAAAGGTTTGTTGTTCCTTTTGAAAATCTTAAGTTGAACATGAATTCCTGACATTACAAAACAGCAAAGATAGCGGTTCTGTCAGAGTCAGTGAGAATTTCATAGCGGAGATGAAATCAAATGGGAAGAAATACTGAAATCAGTTGCCTTTGCCTTCTCACGGAGTATGACAAAAATGATCCTATTTGAAACATACAGGTTTTTTCAAGCATTTAAAAACTTGGATGCAGAAAGGTTGGTTCTGTGACCAGAGTGTCTCGTATCGAATGACTTGGAGATACCAGTTGTGGGCTGGGGTGGGCAAATTTGAAAATCACATTACACCAGGTTATACTCCAACAGGTTTAATTGGATGTACGAGCTTTCTGACTGGTGCTCATTCATCAGGAGTCTGTGGAGTACACTGTTGGAAAGCACAGAATATATAGCACAAGTTTGCAATGTGATGTAACTGAAATTATACATTAAAAAATACCTTGATAGTTTGCTACGTCTCCCATCTGTTAGAATAACCCATGTTAGCTTCACTTCTTTCATTTGTAAAGCGCAAAACTTTTAATTTTAAAGTTACGTTCTCAGGTGAACTTGAACAATTGGTGTCAGCCGCCGTGTCCTGCTATCTGTTCCATAATGTTTAGGCTGATTCTAATTTTAATAAATGAGTTAACGGAGGCTAACATGGATTCTGGCAGTTTTTGAGCAAAGTGCAATATAACTCTGCAAGTACAAATTCACCCCACAAACGTGTGTGTGTGTGTGTGTGTGTGTGTGTGTGTGTGTGTGTGTGTGTGTGTGTGTGTGTGTGTGTGTGTGTGTGTGTGTGTGTGTAGGAGGGACTCTCTGTATACATAGGGCAATGTGTATTGTGACATGAACCCAATGTCCCGGTTGAAGCCAGTTCATGGGTACTGAACTTAGCTATCAGGCTCTGTTCGGGTACTTTTAGCTGCTGCCTGCTCCGAAATCCGCCTTGGAGGATTGTCACCCGAAAGTCGGAGGTGGAATATCCTGGACCATTGATGTGCTCTCCAACCGGGAATGGGCACACCTGTCTGTTGATAGATGTGCAGTGCCCATTCATCCGTTGCTGTAGCCTCTGTTCGGTTTCACCAATATACCATGCCTCAAAACATCCTTGGCTGCAGCGTCTTTTTTTTAGATTAACGTCAGTTTAAACATGATGGCACGGACACAGCACACAGGAACTAACAACTTCAACATATCTGGGTTGACAGCAATTGTCAAAATTTACCTGAGAATGTAACTATTGAAAGAAAGTTTTGCGAATCACATAACAAAGAAGTGAACCTAACATAGTCATTTTAACAGATGGAAGACATAACAAATAATCAAGTTATTTTTCAATATATAATTTCAGTTACATTACACTGTAAACTTTTGCTATCAATTCTGTTTCTTACAACTGTGAACTCCACAACCACCTGATGAAGGAGCAGCTCTCCAAAAGCTGATGCTTCCAGTTAAACCTGTTAGACTATGACCTGGTGTTGTGTGATATTTAACTTCGTATTAGAATGCGGATCTCACAATTAAAACAGAGATGAGGAAGCATTTATTCTCTCAGACAGTTCTGGATCAGTGGACTTTCTTGTACGAGAAGGCTGTTGAGGAAATGTCCTTCGGTGTAATCATGCTGAGATCGGCAGATCTTCAAACAGCAAAGGCACCAAGCGTTATGTGAAAAGGCAAGAAAGTGCAGTTCAAGGTTATTAGATCAGACATGAAATCATTCAATAGTGGAGCAGTCCTGATGGTCTGAATGGTCCCTTTCCGTTCCTAAACTAATTTGCGTTAATATGAAGCTACAAAACCGACCTGAGTAAAATGTGACAAACTAAAAAATGCTTGGACCCCCAGAACACTGAAACTAGGTGAAATGTACAAAGAACATCACACAAAGGGCAGACAATGTGGGTAATTGATCCGGAGTGATCAGCATACCAAGGTAAACAGGAAAAACAATATTCATTATCTATATTAAACCTGGCTCCACTAAGCATGTAATTAACTCTCACAAACCATTCCCCTTCCATTTTAGTGACGCCCTCTCCGTTCTTGATTTAAACTGATTGAACGTCAGTCAATTGCAGCTGACATTGCTGAGGTGGACCTGTAACATACAGGGTAGTGATTCGGACTGATGCCCTTCATCATTCTGCTTCGAAAGATCAGGCAGTATTTCATATTGATTACTGTAAACGTTAACCTTTAACAAGCCATGACAGTGAAAGCATTGAATCCTCATCAATATACTATCATGGAAGATTTCTGTGAACACCACCCTGGACATCATGAGATTCGTCATTCTATTTTGCCATCCGTCTATGCATGGTCCCCTCGGCTCTATTCCGCTCTTGATGGTTGCTTTACAATACTGAGGCTATCCAATCATCTGTTGCACTTCAATTTCCCTCTGAGCTGGAAATGTGCTGGCTTAGTGGTGATAACACTGGTCTTGTAAACTAGAAAAGTGCTTGAAATAGCCCATTCCTGTTTTTCATTCCAATAACTTGAGGAAAACGGTTCGTCAGGACAGGAAATAAAACGGGCGTGAGCAGTGGTCCAGTTTGGCAGCAAGAACGAGGTGAGATCGTATCAACTAGAAACAGATGGGGAAAAAATGGGCAAGGAACACTGGGATGGGAGGGGCTGAGTGCTTCCTTTCTTTGCTGGTGTTGAAGTCTGAAATGGGACAGTATCAGCCAAGTGGGTGAAATGTTACCTTCTGCTTGTCTCCTCCCGAGGCCTATGTCACTCTTGGGGAAATGTGTCTGCGTGCTTCAGTCTGTGCGTAAAAATGGGATTCAGCTCCCCGACTGGGTGTGAACGCATTTTTCCCAATTCAAACTTCAATCCCATTTATTCTGTTTTACGAGATTAAACCGTTCCAGAGAAATTAGCATTGAGATGAACACGTGAAACGTCAGAGTTTACAAAGTTACAGACAAAGAGCTGGGAAGTGAGATGATAGGACCCATTTCTGTGTTGTAAACACTCGATAATTCAATCATTTTTGAGGGCAAACATATCTGCAGTGACATAAATCCAAAAACCGCATTATGAAGAAAAGGTGCAACTGCATCTGCCCTCATCCCTGGTGGTCTAGTGGTTAGTATTTGGGGCTTTAACTGAATGGCCTGTGTTTCATTACCATTCAGGAAATCAGGACTTCTTGTTCCTGACGCAGAGAGAGCAGCTTCACCAGGAATCTGTGTCATGCCTTAGATCAGTCAATGCCCCAACCCTTGAATGAAGTGAAAAGTGCCTTCCCTCTCTCGACACAGTCGGACTGTTCATCCTTCATTCTCCTCTGATTCCACTTCCCAAAGAATTTCAAAGAACTGACAAAACCAAGTCTCAGCTATTTCTTTTCTGTGCTTTACATACACAGGAGCCGCAGCGATTGAGTGGGTTGGTTTCTTAAAATTAAACGCACCTTATGAACAATGTATGTGGCTATTCCAAGATTGCCTTCTCTGACTGCGCTGGGACATGACTGATGTTCTCTATGATATGGAAGTGCCAGTGTTTGAGTTGGGTAGACAAAGTTAAAAATTACACAACGTCAGGGCATAGTCCCGCAGGTTTATTTGGAAACACTAGCTTTCAGAGAGCCGCTCCTTCATCAGGTGGGTGCCTTTCTGCAAAAACTTGATGTGTGTGTCAATATACGCGATCTTTTGGAAGATCATCTGACTTTACCTGACCGTTCGAGGTGTAGATTGTACCCATGACTTAGATGTGTTGGTGTTGGACTGGGGTGGACAAATTTAAAAATCACACAAAGCCAGATTAGAGTCCAACAGTTGACAACCCCTGATGAAGAAACAGTGCACGGAACACTGACGCTTCCAAATATGCTTGTTCGATACAATCTGATGCTATGTGATTTTTAACTTTAATAGATCTTGGCAATGTTTAATTGATCGAAGACAGTAAAAGAATTTTCGTTCGTGGAGATGAAAATTTCAAATATTATCCACCTCAGTGGAACAAAAAAAAAGTTTGGATGTGTGCTGAATCTCCACAATGCGCTTGTGCCAAGCAAACGTTGAACCTGCACCTGCCTGATCCGTAGCCAGCTACACAAATGGCTGTACCACTGGCCAGATGCACAGCTGAAATTTGACACGCTGCAGAGCTATGGTGCTAACAATGACATGAGCAAAAACAGTAACAGTCACAAGGTGAACAAAAAAACAAAAAAAAAACAAAGATAATCACCATCAATGATCCACTTCAAATTGTCCGAAAAAAACTACCATTCACAATTTGATAAGCCAATCAATGAAGTCACAGCTGATCAAGAAAATTGCAACTGCGTTTTCACCATAATTAGAGGTAAACTCCAGCCTAATCATAACATCGAATATTCCCATTAATTTTCAGATTTTGACTACGTTAATGACCTGTCCGTATTTGCAGGAAACTGAACAACATGAAATGCGTGAAAACGTCCTTCCGGTGATATAATCCAGTGCAGAGTTGGCCAGAAAAGAAAAGACAAAGAAATGAAACATCACTCCCATTTCTCTCAGTACCAATGCGTTTTCCTGAGTTGGATATTTGCAGGACTTGTCTTTAGTCTCTAAAGTATGAATTATTTTCCTGGGAAAGTTTCTTTTAAATCCTTTCCCCCAGCCTAATGTCCCAATCCTCCCTTCTGTTCTATGTAAATTCCAGCTACTCCAGGTGAGGTTGGAGCTCCCGACCTGACGTTCCAATGCTCCATGTCAATAGAAGCTTCTCCAATTTAAGTTGGAGGACCCAGTCTGATGCCACAACGCTCCCTGCTCCATATCAATAGAAGCGGTCCAGTTGAGGTTGGATCTAACCTTCTCATATCCAATTGCTCCCAGCTGCTGCATGTCAATAAGAGCTGATCCTTGTCAGGTTGGAGCTCCCAGTCTGATGTCCAAATGCTCCCTCCTCCATGTCAATAGAAGCGTTCCAGTTGAGGTTGGATCTATCACTCTGATATCCCAATGCTTCCCGCTGCTACTTGTCATTAAAAGCTGTTCCAGGTGAGAGTAGAGCTCCCAGACGAATCTCGCAAAGTTCCTCGCTCCATGTCGACTGAAGCTGCTTCAAATTATGTAAGATCCCGCAGTCTGATGTTCCAATGCTCCCTGCTGCTTCATGTCAATAGAAGCTGCTCCGGGTGAGGTTGGATCTCCCAGCCTGCTGCCCCAATGCTCCCTGCTACTCCAAGTCAATAAAACCTGCTCCAGGTGTGGTTGAAACTCTCAGACTGATGTCACAATGCTCCCTGGTCCATGTGAGCAGACGCTGCTCCAGCCAAACCTGGCAGCTCACACACCGCTATACCATCATAGAAATAGTGCATACTGACCATTTCCACCATTGCAGCCATTGCTGGAATATCTGCATCATGTGAAATTTAATATTATTTTTAGTCACCACCGAATCATTATTTCCAAAAGACATTCTTTCTTAAACATTGTTTATCATGTGCATATTGCAGTCAATCCGAACTTAGATAATGGTGCTAATTGGTGTATGCTCAATAAAAAATTACATCTTATTTTTCATGTTGAGTAACTGCTACTTAGCAAGGGCAATGTTTGTAATGAAATCACACTTTTATTCCAGGTGAGGGAATGTGGTTTGTGTTATTTAAAATGAACTTGTCCACTGTGTATAATGATGAAATGGATCTCAATTTCAAAGCAAAGTTGGTTACGTTGTCATCCATCTTGACATGTGGTGTCCTCTTCTTTCAACCACACGGGTATTAGAACGAAACGTCTGTTAATGACATGCGTATAAAGACACATTAAATCATTTTTCATGCTAATGCTGCATGAATTTGCGATTATTGATCCACAGTTTAGGTTCAGTCCCTACAGTGAACATGCTGACTTCTTCAGTTGTTCACAGTTCAGTGTGATGCATCCAGTGTGTGCATAATGTTTTGGAGCTTGCTTCCCACATCTTGTGTTTATCTGTGTCTTGTGTCCAGCCTTCATCAATGGCGAGAGCAACGGGCGAGGGAGAGAGACCAATGGCTAAGTCTCTCCGTACCCATGCACGGCACAAACATTGGCAATTCTCTACTGTGCATTTACAGCAGGTTCTATGTTCCCCTACACCCACGCCCCGCCCCTTTGAAATATTTCCATTATTTTGTGCTGTCTCTCTGTGCTCTTCTCACCAAGATGAATCACTTCTACTCAACCAGCTCCAGATTTCATTTGACAAAGCAGTCATTAAGAATCCCATTACATAAACATGCCCTTCGCATCTCTTGTTACTTGGTTTTCCTGGATCTCTCCTGTAAAAGGTCACAGCAGCTTTCCTTGAAAAAGAAAATCGCGTTACTTTTAATTATCCCAATGCGATCTACGTTTCAATGCAGTTTAAGCAACTGACTCAAATTACTCTTTGAAATTTTATAATCGTGTCGATGCATATAAATTGACCATTGGAATTCCAATTTCAATAAGACAGGTGTGAGCATACAAAAATGGCAGCGTTGAAAGCAGGATTCGAACCCACGCATGCAGGACATAACAGATTAACAGCCCACCGCTGTAACCGCTCAGCCACCTCGGCATATATGCAAGGGTGTGTATGAACTTATGAATAAGTGAATTGCGTAAATTATGCAGAACAGGAGCTATTTCTCCCTGGTCTGGTGAAATGCTAAATAGCACAGTGCGGTCCCAAGACTATGGTCTGACCTCTGGGTTGTGGGGCAACGGCATTCCCACTTTACACTCTGCTCACAGTGATCTGAACAAAAATGAAGTAAAAACCATGTAACAAAGTCTGTTGAATTCTGTGAAGATTTGAAGTCAACGGAATGAAGAACCCGAGAAAGCAGGAGGTGTTCTTTCAAGAAAGAGTTGGATAGTGGAATCAAGGCTTATGGAGATAAGGCAGGAACAGGATACTGATTGAGGATCATCAGCCATGATCATAATGAATGGTAGTACTGGCTCGAGGGGCAGAATGGCCTGCTCCTGCACCTATTGTCTATTGTCTATTAAATTGCCTGTGAGGAATTGTTTTCCAGACTGGAGGAGAGTGCATAGTGCTCAATGGCATTATTCGGAACACCTTTCTTCCGCTCAGATATTTTGACACGCACTTGTGTACAGAACAGACAATTTCAAAATCCTAAATAAGGCTAAACTGACAATTGAATTCAACAGTGCACAAACCTTGTATCATTTTCCTGAGCTGTGCAACACCAAGTCACTGTCTGATCACAACAACACAGTGAGCAAGTGTCAGAATGAAAATGAGTGCAGTGCCAGAGAGAATGCTGGGAGCAGCAGTTGACACACGGGGAAGTGCATTTCCCACAACAGGAACGCTACCCAAAAGCGGACTGCTGTGGAAGAATTCAGAGGGGGTTTACATTTTGGAATTTGATACCAGAGACACAATGGCGATCTGTCATTGAGTCTGTTAAAGGTGAAGATTTTAAGATTTCTACAGATGAAAAACAAAATAAAATGTTCATTGGTTAGTGAAGGCAAATGTTGAAATTGTATATTTCAACAATCTGCCCATCTTTGCAATGAGTAGCTCACCATTTTCCTCACTCGGCGACAGAACCACTGATGAAGGTGATCGTATAATCCCCGTTACTAGCCATGGAATCAGAGAAATTCGATTTCCCAAACGTTAAGGTACAACCCGGAATGTGGAGGTAAGCATTAATATGTTGCTCCTGTGCTGCAGGTGACAGTGCATGGTATCTCTGTTCCAGTGTAGTAGGCTGTGCTGTGCCGAAGTTTTATGTTTGAGCCTCACATGGAGCAGTTTCAATTTGTCGTCGTCTTGAGGGGGATAGAAGGTGATAGTGAGCAAAGTCAAGTTTATGGGAAAATACCCGTGTTTGTGGACTGAGAAACGACCTTTTCTGGACAATGACTCCTTGATCAACAAACATTGTTCAAGTATTTAAAACGTGAAGAGACATGTGTGGAGAGAGAGCCAAAGGTGATTTTTCAGCAGGTGGATAACGTTACCCATGTGCACTGCGTTAAATTCAGGGAAAATAGATATTGAACTGGTTTCATGTTCTGCAGTTTGTTGCAAAGTCGCAAAGGTTATTGCAATAATCAGAAAAGAAAAATCACATAGGACCGTTTGAATATTGTATTGAATTGAATTTTTGTCAGAGCATATTTTATCTTCAATGGCGTGCTGCAGAGAAGTACAGAGGGTTAACAATACAAAAGGACAGTCTTCTTGGTGCATTTCTTGGGTGGAGTTAAGAATGTATGAAATATACATAACATCATGTGAATGTGGTCGAATCTTTAAAGTAGGTGTTGCGTCTCCAAGTAACGAATCAATTCCTACTCATTAGGGCATAACATCTGTCTGCAGTTATTTTAAGGACATTAGCTCCATTTACAGAGTTTCACCTTGAATAATACGCCACACCTTACCAATCCATGAACTTTTTATACTCAATCTTAATCAGTTGTATGTGTTCATGAAATGTCTTTGTGTCTGAAGTCAACCAAATTCGAAATTGTTACGCAACTCCACTGACTTTCTCTCAATGGTAAATTCCCTCCTTGTATGTTTGTTCGTGCATCTTTTCAAACACTGTGAAATCAGCTTCTACGTTTTATTTCTGGAAAGTCGTTCACGATTTAACTAACTCTATTGAGTGGAAGAAACTCTCATTCGAACTTTTCTTAATCATTCACTAATGGTTTTGAAGTTCTAACTAAAGTTATTGATTCACTCGAAAGAGGGATTTTCCGATTTAGTCATCCAAACGTCGCGATATGTGAAAATCTCATTTGTTTACTTCAAACTTGCGTGTTTCTGCTCCAGCATTTCCAAAACTCCTTCATTCTTTCTATCATCCCGTTTGCATCCTTTCTGATATTTTTATGTCTCAGTAAACAATATCTTGCTATCCAGGAAACAGCGTCTGTGCCATTTCTAAGCTCTTTACATGTTTTTGGTGGAGAATGAGGACAAGGATTACACACAATGCTACCACTGAGGGTGACCTGAAGATTTTACAGTTACACTATGAACTCTTTGCTTTTTAAATATGACGTCTCTATGTATAAACTCCAATAAGTTAAATTATTATCTATCCAGTTCATGAACATCGTCTCCATGGAGATGAAAATTATCTATCACTCCTTTATTCTTCCACGAAATGTTCAAAAGGTTTGAAAGGCAAACATCTCTAACTCCCCGTGCCCTGAGTGAACCTCAGCTATTTCTAAAGGCGACTGAAGTTCAAATACTTCAGTGCAGACTGGTTCTGGACAGTAAATGTCATCACCAAAGGCCACCGTGGATCTGAAATCAACAGTTTTCACATAGTAATTGTCTTAGCTATTATGCATCGTATGTCCGTGTTCTTTTTCTACTAAATGATTAATTTGTGAATGGAGACACTCCCTTCACCACTCACTCGAAACTCCATGGAACATTGACTAATTTTACTCATACGCTTCCAGAGTCCAGTCCTGCCATTACTGGGATGAATCAGTGAACATTCCGGACGCATCCTTGAAGGCAAAGATTTTCTTCTCCCGTTTAGGGGATCATTACAGCACTGAATCCCATGTGCGCATTCATTAAAACCAAAACAGTTGCAGCAAGAGTTTAAAACTAAGATTTTGTAATCTGCTTGCATTGGCTGTTCCAAAAATTACATTCCACATTGTGGTATGTTTGTGGATGAAAGCACTTTCTGAATCTTTCAAATCTTACGTTTCAATTTTGTCAAAAAATTGTCATTTGGTGTTTTTTTTTCCCTTTCAGTTTCCCATTTAATATCCCGTATTTTCTCAGTTTACCCTATGTTTTCAACAATTTCAATCAATCTCTCTCCTGATTACCAATTCGAGAGAATGCCACAATTTTGTCAATTTATATGCAGTGCAGCTGTAGGGCGCGGTGACCAAGTGGAAAGGCATTCGACACTTGAACCAAACAAAAGTAGCGGGCTGGTGGAATCTGGCGTTCCATCGCAATCATATTTAAAACATTTAACGTAATCTTTAGCCAAATCATGTTGCCAGAAAGTAACAAAACATAAACGAAAAATTGCCGATGTTGAAAATCAAACAAAAACAGATGTTGCTGGAAAATGTCACTACATCTGGCAGCATCTGTGGAGAGGTGGACTCAGTGGATGTGAAACGTTAACTGTGATTCATCTGCACAGATGCTGCCTGGACACCTGTGATTTTACAGCAATTTCTGTTTTTGTTTCAGATTGGCAGATTTTGTCACAGTTGATGAGAACAGTGCTCACGAGAATCAAACAGACAGCATGGACCTGATAGTGTGAAATGAGACAGTAATAATGAATGAGTAGAGAGTGTTATACTGGAAAAACACAGCAGGTCAGGCAACATCCGAGGAACAGGAGAATGGATGATTTAGGCATAAGCCATTCATCAGGAATTAGGCTTGTGAGTCGAGCTGAGGGACGATACTGAAGCCCGGTGCCAATTCGCAGGCACCTCCTCCTACTGACCCCGATCACAACCTCTCCTCCCATCACCAAACTATCATCACCCAGACCATCCACAATCTCATCACCTCTGGGCATCTCCCATCCACAACCTCCAACCTAAGTTTCACAAAACTGACTGCCCCAGTCGACATTTTGTCTCAGCCTGCGCCTGTCCCATCCGAATCATCTCTTCCTACCTCGACACAATCCTATCTCCCCATGCCAGGATATGCCCACTTATATTCGTGACACCCCTAAGCACTTCACCTTCTCCAGGAATTTCGTTTCCCTGGCCCCCAACGCATCTTCACCATGGACATCCAGTCCCTGTACAAATCCATCTGCCGTGACAGAAGTCTACAAGCCTTCCATTTCTTAATCTCACAGCATCCCAACCAGTACCTTTCCACGGACATCCTCATCCACCTGGCTGAACAAGTCCTCACAATCAACAGCTGCTCTTTCCAATCTTCCCACTTCCTCCAACGAAACAGGTAGCCATGGGCATCCGCATAGGACCTTCGTATGCCTGCCTGTTTGTCAGATACGCGAAACTGTCCACCTTTCGCAATTGCACAGGCACTATCCACCGCCTGTTCCTCCGCTACATTGATGAATGCATTGGCGCCACTTGGTGCTCCAACGAGGAGCTTGATTAGCTCACCAACTTTACCAACACCTTCCACCCCAACCTCAAATTTACCTGGATCATCTTGGCAACTTCGCTGACCTTCATGGGCCTCTCCATCACCGTCTCTGGCGACTGAAGAATTACAGACATATACTACAAGCTCACCGACTCCCACTACATCTCTTCCAACCTTATCTAGTGTAAAAACTCCACTCCTTATTCACAAATCCTCCGCCTCCACCACATCTGTTCCCAGGATGGAGAATTACACCTCAGAAAGACCCAGTTGGTCTCCTTCTTCCACGATCATGAATTGTGTTCCCACGTGGTTGACAACGCCATCCAGTGCATCTCCTCCACTTCACACATCACCACCCTTGGACACCACGCCACTCAACGCAACAAGGACAGAACCTCCTGGTACTCACCCTCCACCTAACCAACCTCCACATTAAGCACATCATATCCTGCCACTGACGCCACCTCCAAATAGACACCACTACCAGAGATATATTTCGCTACCCAGCCCTGCCAGCATTCCGAAAAGACCATTCCCTCCAAAACCCCCTCTTCATGTCCACACTTCCCTCCACCAGCCCACAACCCTCTCCTGGCACCTTTGATTGCCTCTAAAGGAGGGATGAAACCAGCACACACACCATTCCCCTTATCTCCAACCAAGGCCCGAAGGGATTATTCCACATCCGTTATAAATTCTCCTATACAGCTACCAATGTCATCTCCTGCATCCGTTGTGCCCATTGTGGTCTCCATTACATCAGGAAGACAGGACACCTTTCTGCTGATCATTGCAGACACCCGCACCCACCAACTTCACCGTCCCATGGCTGAACACTTCAACTCCCCCTCCTACCCCATCAAAGATATGCAGGTCCTGGACCTCCTCCACTGCCAAACCGTTACCACCCAACGCCTGGAGGAGGAAGGCCACACATTCCGGCTTGGGACCCTAAGAGCACACGGGATAAACGTGAATTCTAACAAATTCCTCATTTCCCCTCCCCCAAACACAGGCCTTCAACTTGCCACCCATTCCATCACTGCCATTTCTGACCTATTATCTTTTCCCTCCTTTTCATCCATCTATTGCTTTCCAGTTATTTTCCCTCAACCCCACACCACTTCCATTTATCTCTCAGCCCCAACTCACAAACCTTATTCCTGATGAATGGCGTAAGCCTGAATCATGAATTCTCCTGCTCCTCGGATGCTACGTTATCTGCTGTGCTTTTCCAGTATCACACTACCAACACGGATCTTCAGCATCTGCAGGCCTAACTTTATCATTTTAATTATCAATGACATTGGAGTGAAGATATCCCTCGATTGCAGTGATCACAGTGTGACTGAGTTTTCCATTTATTTTGGGTGAGGGCAGGCTGGATCTGAGAGGAGCGTTTAACACCTAAACAACGGGAATGGGATCAGATAGCAAAGTTAGTGCGGGCTGAAGTGAAGTGGAAAATTCTGTCAGAAGATGGGTCAATACAACTGTCCCACATCACCCAGATTGTAAAAGACACACAGAAGGAGCAAAGCCCCTTCAGTGCAGGCACAATCGTAGGTAGAGTGGAAAGGAGACAATACAACACGCTGAGATGCAGTGGAATTATTTATGTGAAAGGATTCTATATATAAGCTACTTTACATATGGATTGCCCTCACATTGGAAAAAGGAATTTCCTGCAGTGTAACGGTGACATTTGCCTGTGACATCACAATGTTGAGAGACACTGACATAGTTCCTTCTGTAGCAGCGTGGCCTAGTGGACGCATGATCGGCCCATCAACCAGAATTCAATACTTCAAAACTCTCCTCTGCGCTGTACAACTTATTTTCTGCTCCTGTGTCAGATCTCAATAGCTTCACAGTGTACCTTCTTCTGACTCCTGCTTCACGAAAACACTGGAAACGTGAACAAATCACTAGTGTTTCCACTTTCACCAATCTTCTGCAACTCTCGAGTTGGCACAGGTACAAGTGACCGATTGGCCTTCTCGAGCATTCTCACTCTGGTATAATCCGAATGATAAAGTGCACTGTGTCTGATCTGCAGAATGTCCCCACGCGAGACAGTGCTGTTTATCCCATCCCCGTCGACTGAGCTGTCTCTATTGGCAGAGTATTCAGCCATTTCCCTCCACTTACAGGCATTATGAGGGGATGTAAGTGCGGATATGCCCTGAAGCTTCCTCTCTCGGGCACAGCCAGGTGCAAGGTCGCCGCTGGAACTTAGCAACTTTGATTGCGAACTTCCTCCAAATATCATTTATTTGAGAGAAGGATGCTGAGCTGGTGGGAAAGAAAGAAATGAGCTGTGGACTCTCTTCCCTCAGTAAAATAAAAGCAAGTGCATTTTTGTGCTGCCCATTTGATGTTCAGAATCAATCTTCGGAGAACAATGCCTGCAGAAAGGCTTTTGTTTCAGAGGCGTCGGCTTCTTTGCTGCAATCGGGCATCAGTTAACATCTGAGTCCCAACTCCCAGATGACGTGACTCCAAATGAAACCCTCACTCGCTGAGAACCAGCCACATAGCCAGGAGATGCGGGGCTGCAGGTCGTTCAAAGTGGAAGGGAGGATTAAAAGCGAGCCATTATTTTTATCCCTCAACCACTCTGTCACAGAGACAGGGAGAGGGACGGCAGAGACGTGTGACGTCATTCACTTGCCGACAGAAGCCGTTCAGCCCATCGAGTCCACGGCAAATCTTTATCACTTGCTTCCCTCTGAGTTTATTCATCATTCGTGGTGCTTGTTCTAATAATAGGAAACTGTGTCTGTGTCGAAATGCTGTCTCCAACATACTGATCCACATGTCATTCACGGCTGTTCATTTCACCGGAGGACCCTGCTGGGTGACGCAGATGGGGAATAACTGCAAGGTGTCATGGGCATGGTACACGCCACAACTGATTTCTCTCACTTTCGACGGTGTATTCCCAACTCAGGCAAGTGGCTTTGCGAATCAGGTCATAACAGACTGACAGAGAACGGCAAAAAAAATTTCCATAACTTCAAACGTGTGTTTCCTCAAATGTATAAATGTGGCGAGAGTATCTATTTCAGATACCATTGAGTGTAAAGACACAGAAGGCCCATCAATATATAATGCTAAGAACGGAGCACTGCTATAGCGAAATTTTGGCAGTGACAGTGCACACACTGAAAGTTGGAATTGTCATCGAGCAGAGGATGCTTTTCATTCATTAATTTATGCATTATGCGCCCACCACTCTGTTATCGCTGACCACAGTAGTTTCCTGCAGTCTTCAGGTTTTTGTGACATGTACCTTCGAGGATGATGTCAAAACATCTTCACTGTTATTGTGTGATACACTGTGGCACAGATGTGTTCCAGCTGTGTCAATATAACCACTCTGTAACTTCCCAAATTCAGCTGCGTTAATTGCAATTTCAATCAGAATCAGAAAATGTTTCACACTGCAGACTGAGGCCATGCAGCCCACCTTCACTCTGCTGGCTCCACGCAGTGAGGAAATGACTGTGTTTTGATTGACAGATTATCACATGGACCCAAGTACAGTGGAAAGCGTTGTTTGCGATTGGTAAAGGCGGATCATAGTAATCAAGGACATGCAGATCACAGCGTGAAAAAAGTAAAATTTGACGAGACTCAGGAATTCAGGTTACTACGTATAGGACGTGCGCTCAGCAAAATCCATATTGGAAGGTCAGAATTATTTCAACCTAGACAATCCATTTCTCAGAGCAGCAACGGCCGAGAAGATGCGGTTATTGAATTTGCTTCTGTATGTTTTAAAGCTTTGGAATGTTTATCTAAACTCGATCTCATCGATGTTATCTCTTCTCAGTCAAAAATAAAGTAGTGTGCAAAATTCGAAGACTCATCCGCAAGATGAACCTGAGACCTCTCGCACGCATGCCACATGTCTGAGGCAATATTACACCCGAGACAAACGAGCCAGAAGGGAGCCAGACGTGGTAACCATAAATCGGGTGAGTTTTTTTTGGTTAACTAAGGCTATTTCTGCTGTTTCAGAGTGAAAGAAGCACAGAGGTTTCAACACAAGTCCTTTCCATTCTGACTCGCTTCTACCAGGAGGCTGTGCTAGCTGCTTTCCCGGAATAGGGCGGTCTTCATTGATAACTGGATGAACTCATCATCCATTGTCACGCAGAGTTGGTGGAGAGCAGCTTGAACGCGGTCATCAGCTCCCTATCAAACACGGGTTTGTGGAGCAGGGTAGGGGTCTGGCGGGAGTGGGAAGTATAGAAACTCTGGAAAGGTGTAAAAAAAGGAGATCGTGCATGCACAAGGAATCATCTTCTTTTGGGAACCCTTGTCCAAATAATGCGATCTGAGACAGATAGAAAATGCAGAACTGCGAGGAAAGACTGAATCTCTCCCCATTATTTGGGAACAGTATCTGTTCTTCTCGAAGTCATGGGGAGGCTTCTGCTATCTGAATCAGCATGGGATGTTACTGCAGCGAGTCCCATCGCTCACTCAGCTGATGTGTATATATTTTTCCACGTTTCTTGCAGGTCAGATCATAGATTTCACAGCTCACATCATCTGAGGGTGACAGGGAAGAGAAGGAAGCTATTCAGACCATAATCTTAACACAACCTGGGGATAAATTGGATGGGAGAGAGCGGACAGTCTCGACTGGTTCCAGCAGTTACAATCCCACTGTGATATTCTGTTCACAAGATCTGACCAAATGGAAAGAAATGACACAATGACAAGATCTATTGAATCAGATACCGTGCAAAACAGAAGCCGATGGAATGAAAAGAGCCATGAAAGCGGGAATGTAACATTACCTGTGAGGAAGTTTTTTTCCAGAATCGAGGAACGTGCATAGTGCTGTTTCCAGGGGTCAATATCTGGATAAATAGACTGAATCAGCATCCGCTGTTATTGTACTGCAACTATTGTACAATGTTGCAAAAACACGGGCCTTTTGTAGAAATGGGACAACTTCAAAATCCTCAATGATGCAAAACACACAAATGAGGTGAACAACAAAGTAACCGCAGAAACTCGTGTTACGTCATGGGGTAAACGCCCCTACTCAACTTTCGCTCAAATTCGCGCTCTGTCAAATTCCTGAGTCTGAGTTTCGAACAGTGAATGGTCTATGCTAATAAAAACTGCCCGGATCTCATAACTTCAGTATTTAATACGCCCCTACATGTACGTCTGACAACATTCATTGATCCCTCACTGCGTTACTTCAACACACGTAGAGAAGAAATAAATATAAGAACAACAGTCACGTATGTGACTGGGACTTGACCCGATGCTGCTGCAGCCAATCGATTCAGTTGTAATTAAAATTGCTTCCACCTTACCTGTGTCGGTAATAAAATTGCATAGCTTAGTGGTGAGTTTTCATGCGTTGAATTGGACCCAGCATTCTTTCTCAGGTTGAACTTTATTGGGTTATAAAGGCATGGTGAAAAATACGGTGGTGTTCACTGGAATAAAAAGACGTGAGGAATGAGACGGTCAGAGTTCACTTGATACAAAGTCGATAAAAAAGACAGACATGACGGTTATTTTGAGGTTACATCACTAGAAAAGGAAAGAGCAGATTTAATGGGATGTTGGGATAGATAAAGAATTATGCAGGAGAAATTAGGAATGGAGGTTATCCAACTGATGTGACGTTGGTAAGTGTAAATCTGAGGGAACTTCCTTCGTTTAGGTGAATTGAAACTCAAGGTCTGAGTTTCAAAACCAACGGGGAATAATGAAGAAGTTTGGAGCAGATTTTTTTTATTCTGAGAATTATTGAAATCGGAGATGAATTTTCAGAAATAAAACCATTTTAGGAGCTGATTCCATTATATTTCATAAGGTAGTGAATTTAACAGCGACAGAGATTCTGGGCTGCCTGGATGGCAAGGCAAAAGGAGCATACTCTCAAAGTGGATAGTATTCATCGGAAAGGAATTGCATAATACCTGCAACTGAAAATGTTAAGTATGAGAAGAGCTGCTGGCGCTGATAGGTGTTGCAGCTCATTCTATATGAAATATTATCTATTGTAAATACACTGATCTGTTTGGTTTAGCTCTGCATTGAATGTAAGTCGGTTAGCTCAGTCTGCTGATGAACTAGATATGAGAAAAGTGAGACCAACTGCATGGGATTAATTTTCTCACTGTCTCAGGTTTGCATAAGGATCATCAACTACCCCGCTCTCACGATCTGTAATACTATGGTGCCTCTAGTGAGTAAGATTTGGCCTGTACATGTAAATCATTATTATCATTGCCATCTTTGTTGCCTTGAACATTCGGTCACAATGAAAGGAGAATGAGTCCATTTAATACTCACTGATTTGAAAAATCCTGTGACAAGACTCGACCTTATCTCAGTTTGCACCCTCTGCTCCTCCCAACAGCAAAACTACTTGTTATGCCTTTGCCAGATTTACTGACATCAAACTCCCTAAAGAGATAAATGTAATACTTTTGATTGGATAATGAGCTGTGCGTGTTTGCAGGTAATGGAATGATATGAAATGAGTTCAACAGAATTTCCCAGAATGTAATCCTGTGCAGGTTGAGCGATCTGAGAAAAGTCATGAAGCTAAAATTTCACCTCTGTTTCCCTATTCACAGATGCAAATTCACGTGGGGAATATTTGCAGCAATTCAGATAATAATTGACAGAAATGTGCAACAGGAGTTTTCAAAGAAATGCTACTTTACTCAACATTGATTTCATCTGTGTTTTAGTATGATGCGCTAATAATCACTTGTCAATGACAGTAACATCATCTTTAGACAGGCATTGAACTTACAACTGTGACATTTTACGCACCTTTAAGTAGCAAGCGCTAAACAATTGCGCGACTGAAGCTGCCGACAGCAAGCTGTTCACATACATTAGGAACTTTAACTCAACTGCTCTACTTTTGCTGTGGTTCTGAAATTAAAGCTAACGCTGACGAGGTGAAACTGACATGGACCTGTGATTATTAAAGCATCAGGTTCAGGAAAGGGACACATAAAAATATGCAAAATAGAATTCATTGAAAAATGGGTTTCTGTTGGTTCCTGCCTTGTTTACAGACAATATTACTTTGCCGCTGTCACCAGCCTTTCCTTCTATCGGCTTCAATTCGAATCAATAAAACTTCTGAAAATTTACACTGGTAACATGAATCATACTGCATTCATCAATAATCTTCACCATTCCTACATCCATGAACACGTTGCACGGTTTCCATGAATACTGAAGATGTACGAGTGTGATACAAGAATAAATTCAATTCCAGTTTAAATTGTAAAGTAGGAAGAATGCACAGTAAGTCTCAGAATGTCAGAAATTCATGTACGTCTCCGTGTCCAGAACTGAAGCAAAACAGAGGGGTAATCTGTTACTGAATGCCCACGTTTGCTTGCTCTATGTGTTCAGTTGGAAACCGGTGTGAAGGAACATGCAGTCTGACAGAGCGTCTGGGAGAATCCTCGATTGTCTGATCTAAAGCTGTAATAGGAGCTCTCCCCTCTGGCTGTGAGAGCGGTGGAGTAAATGGGAGGACCTTGATATTCCGTGGTATAGATCCACACTTCAACATGTTATTGTTGAAAACCCTCTGTCAGAAACAGCACTTACAGAGAGTAACAGGAGGACGCTATTCCAAACACCGGTTCTACCCCGCCATTTGACATCATCATGACTGACCAAATACATCAATATCTTTCCCTGGTCCATCCACAACAGCCTGTCGCCCAAAGGGAAAAAGACATTTAAGAAATCGATAATGCCTGTGCAACTATTGGAGGGGAATGCGTTTAGAGACAGTGGGTTTCTGCACGAAGTTTGTCGGTATCGTGGGTAATCAGTTGATGCTGGTCTGATCATGCTTCAAATGATATGATTCTGTCAAAACTCACCATTAAGACGTAAGGAATTTTCTGTGTTCAACTGCAATTTCTAGAACCCCAGACGACGGGAATTAACGATGAATCAGCAGAATAATAATTGAATCAGTTGAAATC
The DNA here is from genome assembly GCF_020745735.1 of Hemiscyllium ocellatum. NCBI lineage: Eukaryota > Metazoa > Chordata > Chondrichthyes > Orectolobiformes > Hemiscylliidae > Hemiscyllium > Hemiscyllium ocellatum. The sequence goes on along the minus strand of NC_083420.1, from coordinate 74,561,843 downwards.
TGAACTCCGATTCTGGTGGAACTCAAAATAACAAACTTTGTATAGCAATGTTAACAATGCTGTAGAAATCCAACGCGCTTTTTATTGCAACACCAAGCCACGCTAGCCACAATTTTACTGGACTCAAAGTTGTGGATGTCATCGAGAACATATAAGAAATCTTCAGGGGAGTTGGTCAATGATTAGATCTTTTATTTGCAGACAAAAAAACCGTGACACTCAGAAAAGCAATTTATTGAACGACCCCGAAACTCAGGATCCGTGGCTCTTTATACCCTTTCTTTAATTGTATTTTGGTTAGATTACCAGGATGCCCAACTGTGTTAGTCAGAATTATTTCAGTCCAGGTATACAACACACCACTATCACTCTACTTCTGCCGATAGGGTTTTTCTATTGTCATGATTATGTATTTTACTGCTACCTCTGCTGCAATAATCTTACAGCCCAGACTAAACTGTCATGATTAGATTTTTAGCTACCCCATCTACCACAATACTTTCCTGTCCCTAGCTGATGAGATATTTAATGTCTTTTTTTCTGCTACAAGGGTTTCAAGCAGGCTGACGCTACTAACTTTCAATTAAATACTTAAAGTCAAGTCCTAAAGATTTATTGTCACGACTTGTCCCAACCTGCGATGATGATATTTAGCTGGCAAGGCTGACGGTAATAATTGCTGTTATCTCAGACTGTCACAGTAACCATTCAGCCCAAGTCTGACTCTGCTAATTGGTGGAGGAGCATTCCACTGTGCTTATCCCATCCAGCCACACTGGCCACATCCTGCCACAGTGACCTTTTGACTCGTGTAGCATTCCACAGACCCCTTGTAACAGATCGAGAGGAGTATCCATGCTTTTACCCTTCCCATGCTTTCATGCTCGGTATTTGACATACGGTGTTCGGATCTTTGAGCAGATATCTATTTGTCTTCGCCCCACTTTCCAGTACCTGGTCCTTATCCATGTGTGCTCCAGCTGCTCAAGTATTCGGCTAAGTACTCCTAAAGTGTTTTGATGACTCATAGCTTTACCACACGCTCAAACAGTGAGTTCCAATTATACAAAACTCTCATTATGAAAATGTTCTTCCTATATCCCCTCTGATTATCCTCCCCTTGCGTTTAGATCTATGGTTGTAAACACTTCCCATAAGATATTTATTCCTATAGCACGTATCTATCCCATTACTGTACATCTTCATCTCTTACTCACTCACTCTTCTCTGCTCTCAGGGAAAGAGCCTGAGCTAAGCTAATTTATCTTCGCCATGACGAGATTGTCGCGGTGGAAAAGTACAGCCGATCAGGCAGCATCCGAGGAGCAGGAGAACCGACTCTTCAGGCATAAGCCTTTCATCAGGAATGAGACGTGTAGGTGGGGGCGGAGAGATAAATGGGCGGCAGTTGGGGTTGGGTGGAAGGTAGCTGGAAAAGCGCTAATTGGATGGAGGCGAGGGAGAAAGTGATAAGTCAGAGGGGGAAAAGATTAATAGGTCCGGAGGGTGGTGCCGAGTTGTATGCTTTGGACTGTGATAATGTGAGGGGAGGGGAATTGAGGAAGATATTGAAATCCACATTTATCCCGTATGGTTGCAGGGTCCCAAGGCAGAGTAGGGGGTGTTCATCTTCCAAGCAGCGGGTGGTAAGGGTTTGGCGGTAGCATATGCCCGAAACGTTGATTGTCCTGTTCTGCAAACCACATTTCAGGGGAGATGTGAAATACCAAAGACTAAAAAAAGGACAAACACTTATAGAATCAGAGTTAATGGAATTAGACACAATTTAGACAGAAACCATTTGGCCAAATGATTCTGCTCTGTACCGCCGAAGAAATTCACACTCCCCCACCCTATCTTTCTAAACCCGCATTATTGATCCACCTACAAAAGTGGAAAGGAGTTCAAAAGCTCAGCAGGTCAGGCAACATTGGTAGAGAAAAATCAGAGTTAACATTGCGAATCAAAAACTGTTCCAAGGAATGACCTGTTGACTCCAAACGGTCATTCGGTTTCCCCGAGCTGTGATTCCTACTTTTGTCTTTGATTTTGTCTTTGATTATACAGTCGATTCACTTTTTGTTTGCCATTTACCTTAAGTGCGTATCTTTGGACAGTGAGGAGGAATTGGAGCAGCCAGAAGAAACCCACACGGAAGAGAGAGAAAAGGAGCGTGCAAATTCCACACAGTCAGTCACATAAGTCTGGAATAGAATGCGGGTTTCTGGCCTGTTAGCCGTCCCAAGCTGCAAGCGCCCGTCCAGGATGCGAATTGAACCCAATTTCACGCAGTGCAAGACAGTGGTATTGCCCTGGAGTTCCAAGCAAAAAGAAGCCTATGTATCAGTACTGGAAATCAATAATCAATTAATATCCAAACTCTGTTTTTAATCACTTGACCGACAGCCGTGTACGTATTGTCGTCAAAAATTCACATCTGAATACTTGTGAAAGTTATGAGTATTTCTGCCTCTCCAACCTTTGCATGCACTAAGTTCCAGATTTCAACCGCCCGCCGTTTCAAAACGTTTGTCTGCACATTAACTCAAATCTTTCCTCCTCTGTTCTTAAAACTATTACCCCGTGTGTGATCTCTCCATTATACGGAAACTTTAGTTTCAGTCTACGCTATCCGTATCCCTGATTATTTTCGATATCTCAATCATGTCTCCGCTCAATTCCTTCTGCTCTAAGTCTATCCAGTCTATCCGATCTCTCTTCATAACAGGAGCTCTTCTACCCAGCCAATATCCTGGTAAATCACCCCTACATCATTTCCAGTGCGAATGTGATGGCAGAACTGCACAAATAAGTCTAGATAGAGCCGAATGAGCAAGTGAAATACATGATGTGGAAATCCGCATAAAGCGGTAATTTTGAAAAAAAAGGGTTTCTTTTCCTCAGTGTTCTTTCCCTGAGCCTGAAGGTCCAATAATATCTGATCCATGTCACGAAAAGCTGCTACTTGAACATTGATCTCAAAACCACAGTATCGAAATGGATTGACTGTCCTGAAGGTCGCAATGGTATGATTGAGGCACGTTCACCCAGCAACAGTGAGCGCAGCAGCACAGACTCAACAAGGTTCAATGTAAAAAGATTGTAAGGGAAATGGGAGGGGAGACTGAAAGGAGGTCAGTGGTTGTGGGAGGGACGAAGTCTCCAAGGATGGGTGAGTCTGAATTCTGATATTTATCTCACAGAGCTGTGTGAAAGAGGAGTTTGATGAAAACAATCATAATATCAGAGAACGTTTTCATGTAAAATCAATTAATTCATTTCTGTGTTTCGTTGGCATGTACCACAAGGAATTAAAAAGGGGAAAACGTTACATGCCGTAACTCGGATTCAAACGTGGTTACTGCGGCTACAACGCACAATACTGAACATTTTACGAGCCCTTGACAATGCAGAGATGGATGTTTGAAAAGAGCAGTAACTACAGTGACATAGGACATGTTAGGAAGAATGCAGAGACACAGCAGGAGTATTTGGCGAGCAATAATAGACACGTGGGAACTCAGAATTGTCTGTATATTCAAACTGGGTGTTTCAAGAAGCTGAGGACGTTCCATTGAGTACTGCATGTCGAAGAGTGAGTGTGATAGATGTTTTTTAAAAAAACCCATCAAATTCTCAAGGGATACTGCAGGATATTGTTGAAATGTATGTTTCAACAGCAATGAGGTTTCATATTTGTTGCCTCACCCGTTTCCCCACACAAGGAAGTACCCAGTTCGGCAATGGATCACATAATCCCAGTTCCTCCACCCAGAATCAATGGTGCAGTTGCAAAGATCAAACTGGAAATTGGGATGGAAATGAACACATGAAGCTACTGTGTGGCACCAGTGATGCGATCGGTGACCACATGGTCCTTCTATGATGATACAGAGGCGCATGAAATTCCGAGGCTGGGAGTTCTCCTGGTCAAAGGCGGGGAGGAAGGGCACATTTGTCACCGGTTATTAGATTATTAAGATACAACTGCAGCAATAACCCGCACTGCCGATTGTCTCAGTGGAAGCGTGCTGCAGCCTTAAGTGGGAGGTCGATCAATTGCAAGCATTCAGTGCAATTATCCTTAACAATGCACTGTTTTGTTATTTTGACAGTAAGAACTGTTTTTTGATCACATCATTCTCTTACTACCAGCAAACACTCCTGCACAGCGTACATCAGTTTCATTCTGACACAGCCACATGTCATTTTCTCACTTCTGCTGAGATGTTAGGAATTGACAATGTCATTCTCTGAGATGGAGCATCGTAGCATTGAGATAGTAATGTAGTGAACAAAGAAAAACAAAGAACAGAGAACATTTATAGCCCAGGAACAGGACCTTTAGACCTCCAAGCTTGGGCTGAACTAAATCAACTGTCTAAACCTATCACCCAATTCCTCAGCATCTGTTTCCATCTGCTCCCCATTTACTCACGCATCGATCAAGGCGCACCTTGAATGAAACGACTGTGCCTGCCTCTACTACCTCTGCTAGCAACGCGTTCCAGGCACCTACCATCGTCTGTGCAAAATACTTTCTACATCTATCTTCCTTAAACGTTTCACCTTCCAACTTGAATGCGTGATCTCTCATTATTGAATCGCTCACCTGGGGAAAAAGCATATCTCTTCACACCCGGTCTGTACCCTTCAAGATTTTGTAGACCTCAATCAGGACCCATCAATCTCGTTTTTTTCCTACTGAAAACAATCATAAACTTCTAAACCACTCTTCATAGCTAGCATCTTCCATACCAGCAACATCCTCGCAAACGTTCTCTGCACCGTCTCATAAACGTCCATTTCCTTGACGACCAGAACTGTGCACAGTATTCTAAATGTGGCCGAACCAAAATCTTGCACAATTATAGTATGACCTGCTAGCACTTACACTCAAAGCCCGGTCCTATGACGACATGCATGCCATATGCTTTCTTGACCGCTCTATCCACCTGTGCCGCCATCGTCATGGTACAAAAGACCTGAACTACCAGATCTCTCTACTCATCAAATTTCTCTAAGGCTGTTGCGTTTACAGTGTAGTTGGTTCTAGAATTAGGCTTCCCAAAATGCATCACTTCACATTTGCCTCGATTGAACTCCGTCTGCCACTTCTCCGCTCAACATTCCTGTCTATCTATATTCTTCTTCATTCTTTGACTGACGCCTATGATTTCTGCTACTCACCAACCTTCGTGGCAAATGCAAATGTAGTAGTGATATACTGGGCTAGCAAACTTTGGAGACTGGAACATGGCAGTGTCTGGTACTTAAATCGATGGATAAAATCTAGAATATTAACCCCGATTAGAGGAACAGAGGCAAAAAGTTTTAATTTGCTGAAAACCCATTCATTCTTGTCCCTTTGAAAGGCGAATTTGCCGTCTTTAACGAGACCTGCCAACATATGACTCCAGACTCACAATAGTGCGGTTCACCCATGTAATCCCTCTGACTCAGTTCAAGGTGAACTAAGAATGAACAACAAATAATGTTCAGGCCATGAAGGCCACACTCCGTGGGAGAATAAAGAAGAATTTAAAAGTACATGGATCTCGGGGAAAATTGGGAGTCATCTCTGCGTGGACTCAAATTGAGCTGATTATCCAAGCTAAATGGACACATGGATGCACACACCGCCAAAAAGGCAGGCCCATTGGGGGACTTCAGGAAAGGATTCAATTACCCGCTGAAGTATAAACCTACGTGCCCAGGCACAATGTGCACAGGTCTTTCGCCACTCCCAAATGTGAGAAGGGATCACTCAGTAGTCCAACTGGCAGAGTCACCAGCAAGTATACAAATGACATCAGGGGTCCGAATGTGCTGTTATTGCAGGTGTCCATCACATCCAGCAATGGGCCATGTTTGGACGCCCGTTTCCAGTGGAGTTCCACTGTTTCCTGAATTGGATCAACGATTCAGACTTAGTTGTAGGAGTCATGATTTAGAACTTTGCAGAGGATGCAACAATTGGTTGTGTATTTGACTATGATGAATAATGTCAGGGCCTGCAGAGATGTATCAATCAGGTGGAAAATAAAACCGGCGAAAGGAATTGAATCCAGATCAATAAGTGGTAATGAAAGTGGGGAGTTGAAACAATAACAGCGAGGATTCTGAGTGTGAACAGAACAAACAGGAACAAAGAGATCTTGGAGTGGCTATTTACAGATCACTGAAGATGTCTGGACAGGGAGCTCTGATAGTCGTGAGTATCTTTGGATATTTTCTGTTGTTGACCTCAGACAGTGGATGATATTCGATCCTTAGCAACCGCCAGTTTAGGAAACAACTAAAAAAAATGAGCACAAGTCTGGTCAATGTAATAATCAACAGTTCAAAAATTGTCAGAAAAAGGATGGAGGGCTGAAGTATACTACTTTGACCATCAATACGGCGTCATCACTCAATGAATTTATCATTGATACATCTCCAAGTCATGCCGGTATGTGCCTTGGAGGATAACTTGCAAATGGTAGCGCTTCAGTGCATCTTCAACCTTGTCCTCATAGTCGGTACAGTTTTTGAGATTTGAATGTTCTGTCAATACAGCCTGGATGACTTACTCCTCCGCATCTTGTAGGTGGTGCACTCTACTGCAATTGTGCATTAGCCGTGAGGGTAATAAACATTCAGGTATTGAATATGGTACATTTAAGTGACTGCATTGTCGTGGAGGATGCCCAGTAGTATTGAAGCTGCACACAACCAGGCAAATGAAGAGAGTTCTGTAACACATCTAATTTGTGCCTTACAGATGATGCAGGCTTCACGGAGACATGAGTTGTGTTAATAATCAAGCAAAGTCGACTGACGGACATTTTGTTTGTAGTCAACTTCTTTATATGGGCCGTCAGGTTCCATTTCTCCTAGATATTAGCTCCGAGGGCGATTACACTGAGGGCTTCAGTTACAACGAAGCCAATGACTGTCAATAGAATATGATTAGATTCTCATTTGTCAAAGTTATCATTACTGTACTTGGTCCATGTGTGGACTAATCAGATTCCAATCGCTATCTGATTTCAAGTTCCAGTTCCCGTGCTGTAAGGGACAGCAGAGACTTACGAGGATGTTGTCAACTTTGGATAAAATGGAGCTTCATGAAATGATTGGTCAGGCTGGGATTATTTTCCTTGAAAAAGATCGTGTGATCTTAACAGGGTAGATACAGGCAGGTGGTTTTCCCTATGTTCTGAGAAGAGCACCAGACGACATAATCTAAGAATGAGATGTCACCCATTTAATTCAGAAACGAAGAATACTTTCCATGCTCAGAGAATCTGTGGCTTTTCTTTTGGCAACCGAAATAACGGGTAAGTTGTAGGTATTTTCAAACTGTGTCAGGTATTTAATCAGAAAGATGATGAAAGTTGTCATGGTAAGTGAGGAGAATGGAGTTGAAGATTATCAGATCGACCATGAGTTCGTTGTATTATGGGGCAGACTCGATGGGATAAATGGCTTGCATCTATTTTGTTTAACATCTAGTCTAACTCCAAATTTTATTCATAAGTTCAGAATTGCGAGTGGATGGGATGAAGTGAATGAAAAGGTTCATCAAACAGATCAGGAAGGAAGCTCATAAGCCCATGAAGAAGAAATTTGCTGTGACCTGGGGGCAACAAATGACACTCTGCACAGCACAGGTGGCTGTTTACAGAAGCTGTGATTGCTGCAGAAAATTGGTCGACCTTAAACAGTTAGCAAGTCAGTCATCATGCTGCATGTGAAAGAACGGAAAGTGTGTTTTATTGGAGCAGTTTTCTACGGTTCCAATTCCGTGTGACAGTTTGAAATACTGATCAGATCATTGTGTGGACAGTTAAGTTAAAATAATCATGAACAATCCCACTGGATGAACTTGTGCTCCCGATCACTTGTTAGTTATTTCTCTTTCTGTCGATGTAAATTCATAGAAAGACAAGATGGAATGAGGGGTATAAAGAAACAAAATGTGTTCCTTTTCATTACACCAATTTAATTTACAACTGAATATAACATCTGTTCTTATTCTTTATTTCAACTTTAATGTGGTGTTTACTATTCGTGAATCTCCCGTGCAGTGACGGGCAAGAACAAATTCTCGATCCAGTGTATACCAGAGGTGTGAGATGCAAAGTAAAAATGCAGTAGTGGTTTGTGGAATTAGCAACCAAAGTATGACTCGAACCCGTGAATGCGGAGCACTGTAGTATAATAACCCACCACCGTAATCTCTCAGTCTCCTCAGCACAGTCTCCTTTTGGAAAGGGGTGACATGTGACCTCATCAAGGTTACATATGGTGAAAGTCGTGGATGAGAAATTTCTAGAGCTAGATTGAATCCACAACATTGTGTTTCTGCTTTCACCAGAATTACAATAACAGCAGAATCCAAGAAATAGCCATGCTGGTCGGAATGAACATCTGTCATTGATTCATTCTGTATCAAAACTGTGTCAGAATGAAACAGCGAACAAGAATTTCCCGTCATATTCACACCCACATTTTGTCTTGACTCATAACTTCTTCAGTCACGTTCTCTCTCACGTGAAGAAGTAGCCATGGAGTGGGATATAAAGGCGATGTTATGGTTCAATATCCGTTCTCATATGGCTTAACTGAATTGGGGTAAACCGCAAGAAACGCTGTTTTGTTCGTTTCATTTTATTAAGTAAACTGAAAGTCGCATTGTTCATTGTAATAATCGGAAGTGAATTAGATTTATCTCATTGGAACGATTAATAATATATGCAAATTTGTTCCGAATTTATTTCAGCTTAAAGAAAATACTGCTTAGAAAAGGAGACGATTAAAGTCCAAAAGAAAAAACAAGTTTTGTTGCTCGTGCTTTGGCAGATTTCACTGATCATTAAATGGAACAGACATCATGGTGATCACATGTTTTAGCCACGTGATTAAAGCAGGAAGTCTATCTCCAAGCAACAGGTCACTTATTATTCATTACGTAATATCTTTCCTTTACAATAAAAAGAATGCACTGAGTTCCATTTGCAATGCTTCAGGTGGCATAGTATGCCAAGTCAGTCCAAATCCAGGGTTTTGGAAACAAAATCTTATTGAGCTGTGCACGTTCACGAGATTTCTCTTCTTTTAAAGACAACCAACTGAGACATTGTTTCCCCGCGGCTTTCTACCGACTACACCCCACCCCTACAACTTTACTAAACACAGGCTATTTCTCTGCTTGTGAAATGTATTCCTTGTATGTCACCAAATATGCCTTTCCAAATATTTTGAAAAACAGTTACTCGGAGTGTCAGCGATTCTGCTCTCATCATTTCTTTGTCCCTTAAAGGTTTCATCAAAGTTTTTGAAGGTTTGAAGTTTAGATATTTAATAACTTAAAAGAGGGAATTTTCCACATATTTACTCTGTCCAAGCATTTCGTAATCTGGAAAACCTCCATTAAGTCTTCCTTGGTTCAGGGATAGGTGTTCTAAATTTTCCAAGAAAACATGTAAATAAAATCTCGTCTTCAGTAAACACTGTCAGCATCGCCTCTAATGACTTTACACCCACGTAAACGCCGTTATTATCCTCTCAGATAGAAACACAGTATTCTACAGTGCATAAAGAGGTTGCTGTGGTCACAATGCAAAATACAGTCAACTCCGATCACAGCCACCACACAACAGCATGCTGGCAAGCAGCAATAAGTATGTGAGCAGAGGAAACGTTCTGAAGAACAACAAATGCACAATATCATTATTTAGCTAATATTGGCAGACATGTGGGAACTGAGAATGAGCTGAATGTTTAACTTCGATGTCCTCAGAGGCTGTGAAGATCTCTTGAATGAGAATGTCGAAAACTGACAATGATGGATTTCCACAAAGCAGTGAACAGTGCTGGATATTGTTGAAATGTATGCTTCAATCGAATTATAATTTTACATCGCTGACTTCACCAGTTACCCCACTCAATGCAGTAATCAGTACTGCAGATAATCACACATAATCCCATTTCCCAGCCCTGGAATCAGAGAAACGGTGACGCAGCCGCCCAGGTCCAACAGGAAATGGGGATGGGAATGATTACGCAGAGTTACTCTCTGGCTCCAGTCATGCAATAGGTGAGCGTGCGCTCCTTCTATGTTGGAATAGAGGCGCAAGAAATTCCGAGGTTGTGAGTGCTCCTGATCAGGAAAATATTTGTCCCCGTTTATACTGTCAGAGCGATCTATAGTGCATCTTGCCGAGACAGCTGAGTGGCACAACTGGAACGTGTTGAGCTCTTAACTGTGCAGTGAGGGTTTAAAAGCTTATTTTGCTATTTGGATCTGCGTTTCGAACACTGGCGGTGGCAGCTACTTTTGCTCGCACCAGCTCAGAATCAGTTCTTCCTCACAGTAAAGACTTCAGCCTAGAGAAGGTGGTGCTGGGGTGATAATTTGAACGAGGCAAAAGTGTGAACTGCAGATGCTGGAAACCGAAGTATAGATCAGAGTGGTATTGGAAAAGCACAGCAGGTCAGGCAGCATCCGAGGAGCAGGAACATCGACGTTTTGGGCAAAAGCCCTTCATCAGGAATAGAGGCAGGAAACCTCCAGTCTGGAGAGATAAATGTGGAGTCGGTGAGGCTAGGGAGAATGTAGCAAAGAGTACAGTAGGTGAACGGGTAAGGGGAAGGTGGTGATACGTCAGAGAGGAGGGTGGGGTATGGTAGCAAAAGTACAAAAGGTGAATGGGGTGGGGATGAAGGTGATAGGTCAAGGGGAGGGTCGAGCGGATAGGTGGGAAGGGAGATTGGCAGGCAGGACAGGTCATGAGGACAGTGCTGAGCTAGAAAGTTGGAAAGGAGGTACGGGGGAAGGGAATATGAGGAAACTGGTGAAGTACACATTGATGCCCTCGAGTTGAAGTGTTCCGAAATGGAAGAGGAGTTTTTCGGGAGGTGAAGGAGCGGCGGTGGAGGAGGCTCGGGACCTGCATTTCCTCAAGACAGTGGGAGGGGGAGTTGAAATGTTGGGCCACGGGGCGGTGGGATTGATTGGTGCGGGTGTCCCAGAGATGTCCTCTGAAGTGCTCTGTGAGGAGGCAATATTTTAAACTAGTCATTCTTGGCGACTATGACATGGAACCGGTGATGTTTAAGTTCGATGTATTAAACTTGGAAAGCAAGCCTGATCTCAGGAACAGAGATCATGACTTTAATTTCCTGAAATCCTATTCATTCATGTCCCTTATGCAAGGGATTCTCCCATCTTTACACAGTACTCCCTGTGTGTGACTCCAGGACCAGAAAAACATTAGCTGCCCGTTAATTCGAGAATCCCCACCGTGTGGGGAATCAGACTATTCGGCGTTTCCAGTCCACACCATCTCTCCAAAGCGCATCCCACCAGACCTCTATCCCATAAGCCTTGATTTCCTATTGTTGATCCCTGTAACCGGCACACCTTTGTTTGGAGTGAAGAAAATAATACAAACACACAGATAATGTGCAGACTGCACACAGACAGACATTGAGGCTAGGATCGAAACCGGGTGCCGTCAAACAGCAGTGAACTAAGGACAAAAAATAAACGTTGTCTTAACCAGCGATCGCCACACCCTGTGGCGGAATAAGGAAAAAGAAAGACCATTCACAAAATGGAAAACTATATTTGTATTTGTGTGAGGATGATTTGAAGAAATCGTTTACCCTGGATAGGAAAAAGGACACTGATACCACAGAGAGAAAGGGACAATGAGGGAACTGCGGAAGGGATTCAATTAACCACTGAAGTGGAAACTCATTTACTAAATCACACTGGGGAAAGGCCGTTCACCAGTCCCGTGTGAGGGAAGGGTTCACTGAGCAAAACAAACTCTCGAGTCACCAACAAGATTACATATCCAATCAGATTTTCGATTATGCTGTTAATCCCAACCAGCTGCCGTTTTCATAGCATCAATCGCAGAGTCATACAGCATGAAAAAAGTCCTGTCAGTCCAACTAGTCCATGCTGGACATACTGCCAAACTAATCTAGTCGCATCTGCCAGCTCCTGTACCCGCTGAGGGGAAATAATGCCCTTGTAGTTCTGTTACTGCATTGTTAATCCAAGTACAAAGGGTTCAGATACTGGCATGGCAGATGGTGGAGTTTGAATTCAATGAATGCCTGGAATTGAAGATTCTCATGATGACCTGAATCAGTTATTGTGGAAATCCCTATCTGGTCCACTCATGCCTGTTAACGAGAGCAAACTGCCTTAGTCATCTGCTCCATCTCACATGAGACTCGAGATGTGTAATGCCGTGGTCTACTCTTAACTCTCATCTGTGAAATAGCTGAAGGACGGGGAATGAATGAATAGATTTTATTTTTAAAATCTCACTTAATCTTTCCCATTTTTGTACCGTTCCAATTGCCCTTTAAATGTCGAAAATGTATCCTCATCCTCAGAAAGTTACTGGCAAACATAAAGCACCCTCTCTCAACTCAAAACTGCCTCCCATCTCTTTTTTAAAATCTGTTTTCCTCTGAAACACGTCGTCTTGAAATCTCCCTCCTGGGAAAAAGGCAGCTATCATTAACTCTATCTAAACTCTCAATAATTTATATACTTCTATCAGGTCGCCGCTCAAATCCCTAACCTCGAGTTAAAAGAGTCTCAACTAAGAGAAAGTGAGGACTGCAGATGCAAGAGATCAGAGTCGAGAGTGTGCTCCTGGAAAAGCACAGCATGTCAGGCAGCATGGAGAATCGACATTTCAGGCAGTAGCCTGATGAATGGCACTTGAGCGAATACAATATTCTCCTGCTCCTCGGATGCTGCATTAACTGTTATGGGTTTTTTTCCAGCACCTCAAGTAGTATCAACCTATCAGCCTTTCAAGGTAACTCAAGACTTATGCACCTAACAACATGCGCATATAAACCTTCTGAACCAAATCCATTGAATAATATCATTCTTATAACTGGGCGACCGGAACTGGGCACAGTATTCTGGAAGAGGCCTCCCCAACATCCTCACACAACTTCAACACAACGTCCCACCTCATATACTCAAAGGACGAAGCAATGAAGGCAAGTGTGCCAAATGACTATTTAACAATTCTGTCTGTGATGCAAACTATGAAGAGTTACGTACCTGCATCCCGACCTTCCGTGATCTACAACACTACACGAAGTAACATCATTATTTATATAAGAAATACTCATTTTGTTGTACCAAAATGCAGAACCTTCCATTTATCAAGATTGGAATTCCATGTGAGATTTTTCAGTCCAATGGCGCATTGGATTAAGATCCTTTTGAATCTTAGCTGGTCTTTTCCAGCGTCTGCAATACATGTGTCGTCTGCAAACCTACGAAGCAAGCGTGCCACGCGTTCAATTGTTTTCTCATATAGATCATTGATTTATATTTATTTGTAGTGGCGTGATTTAGCAGTTTGCCGACCAGTTTGTCATGTAATTAACCATGAGGAAGAAAGCCGCAGACTGTAGGAAGATATCAAGCAATTGGAAAGAATAATGGTGAAGCAATTCAATCCAGGGAACTGGATGACTATGAAGCAAGCTCAAATTTCATACCAGCTGCCGAACGTAAAGCACTCAGTATGCTCCACTTGTGGCACTCAGCTGTTTTAGCAAGATGCACTGTAGATTGTTGTTTTATTATAAACAGGAGCAAATTGTCCCTTCTGCCTCGCCTTTGAGCAGGAGCACTCCCAATCTTGGAATTGCTTGCACTTCTACAACCGTTACAGAAGTACCGTGCACTCACCGATTACATCATTGGATTCATCGAGTAGCTTTGCGATCTTGTCCCCGTCCGGATTTTCAGTTGGATCTTCGCGACTGCTACCTCAGTTCCTCTAATTCTAGGGCTGGGAATTGGAACTATGTGACAGCAGTGATTACTGCCTTGTGTGGGGAAACTGATGAAGTAGCCGAAGTTAAATGCATTGCTATTGAAGCGTACATTTCAACAAAACCTGCACTGTCCCCCGAGTCTTTGGAGAAATCTATCAATCTCAGCCTTCTGCATATTAATGACTGAATCACCAGAGCTTCTGGGGACACCGATGTTAAACGTTCAGCCCATTCTGAGTTCCCACTGTCTGTCACTGTTCTGAGAATTACTGATGTTGTGAATTTGGAGCTATGTTTAACATTTCCTCTGCGACTATATCTATGGCCTTCTATCATTGTCTATGGCGTGCTGTGATTGTGTAGTGGTTAGTACTTTGCATTATAACCACCGCAACTTCAGCTCTTATCTGACTCTCAGCGCGACATTCTTTTTCTCCTCCAGCGTTTGCCTTACACGTAAGAAATCAATTGTTTTTACATGGTAATATTCTCGGAAGCAATGTTTTTATTGACTGCAAATTCCACTCGCTCACATCTCTACATATCATATGTCTGAATTCAAATCCAGCCGTTCTCAGACATTTCTCTCCCACCAATGATCACTAACCGTCCTTTCCGTCCGCCCATACCCTGCCCCCACCCCCACCCCCATTTCATTAAATTAGAGATGCTGGCGTTGGACTGGGTTTATTAAGTTAAAAATCACACAACACCAGGTTTTAGTCTTACAGGTTAATTGGAAGTTCTAGACTTTGGAGCGCTGCTCCATCATCATGTGGTTGTTGAGTAATGTCCTTTTTCATTATGCCACTGCAGAATCAAGAACTCACACTCACATTGACACCATCCAGTCTGTGCTGCTGTGGTCACCGTTGCTGGGTGAATGTGTCCCAATCTGACGATCTGGACCTCAACTATTTGATCCATTTGTATGCCACGGTTTTGAGATCTGATTTCATGTATCAGCTTTTACTGACATGACCAGAGATTATTGGAGCATAAAGTTCAGGGAAATGACACACGGCAGCATAGGGAATAAGTGATGTGTTGGAAAAAAACAGTTCAGCATCTTTCTGCAATGGCCGAGTGCTACTATCACTGGGCCCCGAGTTAATGTGCCTGGGATACCGGTTCCTCTCCATGTTTGGATTGCATTAGATATCGGGTACTACAAATGCAGTGACTCCTAACCCTTTTGACCAATTGTTGAAAAAACAAAACCATCCAGTTCATTAATGTCACTTGAGGATGGAAACCGCCATTCTTACCTGGTCGTGCGGCTGTGATCTGGTTCAGTATCAACTGCCTGCTGGGCAATTAGGGATAGCATTAAATTCTACCAAACTCGCGACGCACATTATCCTGTAACAGAATTTTAAAAAGTGTTCAGTTGGCTCTAGCCAGTGTATTTCGTGCAATTCTGCAAATCATATTATAGCATGGAAGCGACCGCACTGGGAACGGTGCACGAGAGGTTCGCGAGGATATTTTGCGGGCTGAAGAGTTTCAGTTATGAAGAGAGACAGGACAGACATGGGTTGTTTGTCGCCGAGCAGAGGAGATTGAAAGAAGACATGATTGAGATGAACAAAATAATGAGGGATATTGATAGAAAGAAACTTTTCCTACCGATGTACAGATCAAACATTGGGGGCCAGAGATTTCAGGAAAAAGCAGCAAGGTTTCAATAGCGTTATCAGCCAGCGGGTGGTTGGAATTTGGAATGTACAGCCTGTAAGGGTCAGAGAGACAGAAATCCTCATAACCTGAAGAAATATCCAGATATGAATTGGAGATGCAAAGTCATGTAAGGCTATGGGGTAAACGATGGAAAATTTGATTCAGGTAATTAACCAAGAATCTTTCCATTGACGCAGTACTCTGCATTCCTGTTATCCTTCCCAAAGTGCAGCACCTCACATTTAGCTGCATTGAACTTCATTTACCAACTCTCAGCCCAATCCTGCAGTTTATGAAAGTCCCACTGCAACCTGAAACATTCTTCCACACTCACCACTACTTCACCAACTTTCGTATCGTCTGGAAACGTACTAATCCATCCACCTATGCATGTGTCTGAGTCAATTATAAAAATGACAAACAGTAGTGTTCCCAAAACAGATCCTTGTGGTCGACCAGAAGTAACCAGCTGTTTTTGGCAAATGCGGCCACAAAAGGCTGAAGTACTTCCTTCGACGTTGTTTTCCTCAGTAGTATGGTGGTTAGTGTTCCCGCCTGTCACAGGGATTAAATCCCCGCAGGGGATATTGTAAATATTTTAAAACGGTCGCTCTGTTCCCCAGTGAAGATTATTAATGTTTGTCGTTCCATTCTCGATTGGACATGTCACAGAAAGTACAGTGCTCTCAGAGTCAGTGTGGGGAAGGACTGCAGTTCCCAGGGAGATAGAATGTAGGTGAAAGTGCAAACACGTGACTTCTGCAAGCTTCACACTGTGTGCGTGTTGGAATGAAAACCATTTGATAGACTTATTCCAGACTGAAGTGTTTACTGGAAGCATGAAGCTGAGGGACAACCATGGTAAAGCGATTCAGATCTGAGTGCAGAAACATTTCCTGCAGCAATAATGAGGTTGCACAGCCCAGAGTCGCGTTTGGATGCTTTGAATTCGGGTTGATGGGCGCAGCTTGCTTACACTAGGCTGAGTTACCAGGTTATAAAGCCATGAAAATGAGAGACATGGTGCGCATTGTGATGGTACATTTGCTTAGTGGTTAGTACTGCTGTTAGGTCTGCAGGTTAGGTGGATTGGCCATGTTAAATTTCCCTCTCGTGTCCAGGGAGCGAATTCAATAAGTTAAGTTAATTAGCCATGGGTAATGCGGGGATAAGGTCAGCAGTAACACGACACCAGGATATAGTCCAGCAGGTTTATTTGAAATCACATGCCAGAGAACTGTCCCTTCTTCAGGTGAAATATACAGGGATAGAGAGAGGGTCTATGTCTGGTTGAGATACTCTTCTGTCACTCAGAAAATCCATTTCCCAAATATTTGGAAAGGCACATTTGGAGATACACAAGCAATGAGTTTCACTAGGAGAGAGACAGTCTGTGGCAGGGCCTAAGTGTCAAAGTGGGGTGTGGAGGATGGAAAGTATGAGGAATTCAATACCTAATTTGAAGACTTTAAGTGTGAAGAAATATCGTGAACGGATGCAGCTGAATAAGATTCAGCCAAAAAAAGCAGCGATTTTGAAGAAGGTGCATTAATATTCCACATGAATCATTATAATTGGAACTGAGCAGATGTGATTTATTGTTCACGAAAGACATTCCATAATGAATAGGAAGTGACCCGTCGTTTGGAGATCGATTTCCTGCTTTAATCACATGCCTTAAAGAGTTGAGGATAATCACCCCGATGTTGGGTTCATATGAAACCCAATGAAATCGGCCAATGTAACTGAGCACCAAAACGGGCATTTTGTTTTTGCAGTTTAGCCTTCTGTTTTTCTCATCAGTGTTTCATTTAAGCTGAAATAAATTCGAAGTAAAATTTAATACATCTTTAAACATTCCAAATGAAGTATATCCAATTCACTTCCGGTCATTGCACGGCACAGAGTGAGGTTGCAGCAAAACTAATAAAATGAAACGAACAAAACAGCATTTCCAGGAATTTTACCCAGCTCAGGTTCAGCCATAGGAGAAAGGCCAGCGAGCTTTAACATGACATTCACTTGTCTCTTCATATATGCTTCTACATGAGCGAGAGAATCTGACTGAATAAATTATGAGCCGAGGCCAAGTGTGCGTGTGAATGTGACGGGCAATTCTTGTTTCAAGGTTCATTCTGAGACAGTTCTCACTCTGAATGAATTAAGCACAGCTGCTCATTCCAAGGAGCATGTTGATTTCTTGGATTTTAAAGGTATTATTCCGCTGAAAGCAAGAACATAATGGTGTGGATTCGTTTTTGCTCAGGGAATTTCTCATCACCATACATACTATTGATGTATAACATGCCAGGCCATTTTGTCAGCCCATTAAGTAGCCAAGAGTTTAAACTGATGGGGTGGTAATTCATTGAGTACGTGTGGGTTCGAATCCTACTCGGCTTTCTCCTTCCATTAAACACAGACGTGGTCTTCCTTTGTGTCTTATCTTCTTTGGTTTTTATGGGATGGAGAGCGTTGCTCTTGTTTTGCACTGTAGGGGAGGTTCACGAATAATTGAAACCACATCAAAGTCGAAATAAAGCATTTCAATTATGTTGTAAGTTAAATTGGAATAATGAAAATCAATGCAATTTTTCTTTCCTCCTTTCATTCCATTCTTACTTTCTAGGAATTTACATCGAATGAAGGAGAAACAAATAAGGAGCGAATGGGAACAATAATTTATCCAGTGGTATTGTGAATTACTATTTTAACGTAACACTCCTCACTGACCAGTATTTCAAACAGTCAATTGGAATTGGAACTGCAGAAAATGAACCCTTTATTCTTCCATAACTTTTTGAATCTTACTGCGAACCATCCTCCAGCGTGATCACAAAGTTGCCAACAATATACGTTTCACCAATTTTCTTTAACAATCACAGCTTCTGCGTATATCCATTTGTGGTGTGTCCATTGTCATTTGTTGCCTCCAGGTTTTGAAGATCTTAGACCTCAAGAGGGGCCTTTTAGTTCGAGATCGGTCAAAATAATTAATGAATGTGGTCTGTTCAAAAAGCAAGCGTCATTAGTTTATTGAATTAAGGTACGTGGCAGCAATTCTATCCAGCAACACAGAGGTTGGAACTTCTGTGTTCCTTGATGAAATTGCATAGTTATATTTGAAAATTAGGCATCATTTACACGCTTTTTTTAGAAATACTACAGCCTGATTTTCAAGAAAGACTAATCACATATAATAGGGTGACATGATTTGCAGCAAGTTAATCCAATGATAAGTCCTAGGAAAGAGTTCTTAATTACAAAAACGTCCAATCAACTGTAATATGGAGGCAAGATTGACAACATGTTAATCCAATAGTAATTCCTTGGAAAATAAATCTTATTTACCTAAATTCTCATGCCATGGCAAGAGTTCAAGTTTATTTCAAATGGCAGTAGAAGAGTGCATTACTTCCTCTTCCTTCAAAGGGGAACTAAGGGCAGGCAATGGTTTTTTTCTCATCTTCATCTGAGTGGAGAAGAAGCATTTTCTGGGTGGACCAATATTGTCATGAGAAGAAAATATTTTGGCAATAATACACTTCACTATCCCAATATCAACAAAAAGACCAATTAAAACCATAGCACTATACATAGCCATATTAATTAGCCAGTTGCACATTTCTTCTTCATGAGCTTATGAGGCTAGTTCCTGATCTGTTTGGTCAGTTTGAAAAACCTTCTCGATTACTTCATCCTATCCCGTCAGAATTCTAAATTTATCAATAAAACAAGGCGTTAGACCAAATGATGCTGTCGTGGAAGTCGGCCATTCAGACCATCGAGTCTGCTCGAACATTCAATGAACTCATGGCTGATCTGATACTCTTCAACTCCATTCTCTTGCATTGCCTCGACAAAGCTTCATCGCCTTTCTGATTAAATATCTGTCAGGCACAGTTTGAAAATACGGAAAAACTCAAACACAACAGCGGTTTCGGGAAAGAGTTCTACAGATTCACTGGCCCCTGAGCAAAGAAGTTACTCTTCATTTCCGAATTCAGTAGGCAATACCTAATTCTGAGATTAGAGGGAAACCACATGTCCGTATCTACCCTGTCAAAATCCCATGAATATTTAACGTTTATAAATGTTATTACGTGATTATAGAGCTCTCACTATAACAGCAAATATCCAAAAACCCTCTGAATCGACTGATTCCACTCAAGATTAGAGTGGCGCTGGAGAAGCACAGCCAGTCCGGCAACATCTGAGGATCAGGAAAAATCGACGTTTCAGGCAAAAATCCCTTCGTCACGAATGAGATTGGGAGCCTATGAGGTGGAGAGATAAATGGGAAGGGATGGGGCTGTGGAGAAGGTAGCTGCGAGTGCAGTAAGTGGATGGAGGTGGGGGGGGTGGTGAAAGTGATATGTCACAGAAGAAGGTGGAGGAGATAGGTGGGGATGAAGATACACAGATGGGACAGGTCAGGAGGACGGTGTTTAGCTGGAAGTTTGGAATTGAGGTAAGGTGGGAGGAATGGGAATAAGAAAACTGATGAAGTGCACATTGATGCCATGGAGTTGAAGGGTCCCAAGGCAGAGGATGAGGGTTTCTTCATTCAGGCATCGGATGGTGAGGCACTGGCGATGGGGAAGGCCCAGGACCTGCATTTCCTCCATAGAGTGGGAGGGGGACGTAAAATATTTGGCCAAGAAGCAGTGGGGTTGATCCTTGCGGGTATCCGGGAGGTGTTCTCTGAAGTGCTCAGTGAGAAGACATCCGGTTTCCCCAAATTAAAGAAGACAACATCGGGAGCAATGGACGCAATAAATGACATGTGTGACAGTGCAGGTGAAACGTTGATGGATGTATAAGACTTCATTGGTGTCTTGGACGAGGTGAGAGGGAACGATTTGGTTGCAGGTTTTGCAATTCCTGCGGTGTCAGGAAGAGGTGCCGTGGGGATGGGTGGATCATTGGAGATCGTGGACCTGACTAGGTAGTTGCGGGGGTAATGGTCTTTGGGGAAAGTGGGTAGGCATGGCGAGGGGCATATATCCCTGGTGGTGGGATCCGTTTAGATGTGGCGAATCTGTCGGCAGATGATGTGATTTATGCGCAGGTTGGTGGGATGAAAGGTGAGGACCAGGGGGGTTCTGTCCTTTTTGTGGTTGGAGGTATAGTGTTCATGGGCAGAGGTGCGGGGCATGGATCAGATGTATTGGAGGGCATTTCAACCCCATGGGAGGGGAAGATCTGGTCTTTAAAGAAGAAGGGGACCTGATGTGTTCTGTGTTGGAACTGGTCCTTTGGGAACAAATGCGTTGGAGGCAGAGGAAGTGGGAATGCAGGGTAGCATTTCTGAGGAAGTTGGGGTGTGTGGAGGTGTAATCCAGGTAGCTATGGAAATCAATTTATTAGTTAAAGTAATGTCAGTAGCACTGACCACCTGGGATATTTTTCCCTCGCCACTCCTATCCACTTTGACATATGACAGTTCCATTCACAAATACCTAGTCAAGTTCACGCCCGCCAACGACCCACCCTCCCATCCCAGTACCTTCCTCTGCCACTGCAGGAGTTGCAAAACCTGCGCCCACACCACTCCCACCTCTGTCCCATGCCCCGAAGTAGACTACCACAACTAACAAAGTTTCCACTGCACTACCACACATTTCATTTGTTGTATCCATTTCTCCAAATGTGGCCACTGCTAAATTAGGGCTGTAGGATACCTTCTCGCAGAGTGCTTCACAGAACATCTCCAGGCCACCTGCAACAATCAAACGCAACGCCCCGAACACTTCCACTCCCACCACTCTACCGAGGGCATGAAGGTCCTGGGCCTCCTCCACTTCCACCCCCTCACCATCAGACGCCTGTTGGAAGAACGCCTCACCTTCCAACTCGGCACCCTATAACCCCATGGCATCGATGTGGATTTCACCAGTTCCCTCATTTCACCCCCGCCCCACCTTAATCTATTTCCAATCTTCCAGCTTGGCACCGTCTTAATCACCTGTCTTACCTGTCCCTCTTCTTTCCCCCCTATTCGCTCCACCCTTTTCTCTGATCTATCATCTTTGCCCCCACCTCCATCCACCTATTGCACTCTTAACTAAATTCTCCCCAGCGCCACCTCTTCCCATTTATCTCTCAACGCTCGAAGCTCCCGGCCTTATTTCTGATGAAGGACCTCAACCCTACTATAATCTTGACTCTGCTCTCCAGCATCTGCAATAAGCACTTCTGTCCAACTGATTCCCCTGTCCATTGATCCTCAGCGATCATGAATATCCACTCCAAGATCTCTTTGTCGGTCTACACCACACAGAATATTCACTGTTATTGTGTCTTCTCCACAAATTCCTTAACACTCATTAATCTGGATTCAATTGGATTCGCCATTTTACCTCTCCACCTGATTGATGCATCCCTGCAGTCCCTTGTTTCTTCGTCACGAGTGAATGCGTGGAAAAACGTTTTCAACCAGTGGGCCGTTGATATCTGGAACTCAGTTTATGCAAGGAACTGAGAGGCATAAATCCACATAACTTTCTGAAGTATTCAGATGTGAATTTGTGATGCCAAGTCATATAAGGCTATGGGTCAATTGGTTTAACATGGAGTTAGGATAGTGAAGCGATTGTTATTGAACGGTACAGATATTCTGTTCCTAAGTGCGAGTTATCAATACCTGTCTTTCCATTCTCGAAGTGGCATGTCACAGGTAGCACTGTGCTGTCTGAATCAACGTTGGGAACTACTACCTATCCCAGGGAGACAGAGTGACAGTGAAAGTGCAAAGATGTTACTTCTGCAAGCTGTACCTAGTATCTGTGTTGAAATGAAAATCATTCGATAGTTTTGCTTCGTACTTATAGCAGGAACCTCAGGAAGGTATACATTCTATTGCACTTTCCACACGAGCTCATCCCACTGAATACCACCCATTACCGACAGTAGGCAGGAAAATTTCTATCTTTGCACCCTGGTCCTATCCTCCTTGACCCCCAGCACTTCCCCATATGGCACCATCCCATGAAATCCCATAAGTTGTAATGCTGCTCATATATGATGTCTCTCCTCATTGTGTCAGGTTCCAGTGACTTGTCTGACAATCAGTCTTTTTAGCAAACTACATTTTCAACTCACAATGAGAGAAAAAAATGGAGTGGGTGACAACCGTGAGTACACCTACGTCTGTCTGCAAGCTAAAAAAGACACTGAGCTTGCAGGTTCCTGTTACTGCAACATCCCACTGTGTTCCCATGTCTTCATTTCAGTTTGGTCTGCTGCAGAGCTCCCACAGAGCACAGCGTGAGTTAGAAGATCCGTACGTCACTTCCTACTGAGAGACCGTGTAATCTTCAGTACCCAACGTCGAGTCCTATCATTTTAGACGCTGTCCAAGTTCTTTCACGTTCCTGCCACACATACACATACCATTCGTTCCAAAGTTGGATCGGTTGGCTCGAAAATCTCTCCCCAGATTGGACCAACTGGAGTTATTTTTCTTGGAACAGAGGAGATTGAGGGTGGCATGATTAAAATGTACAAAATATTGAGGGATATGGATAACATAGACTGAAATACATGTTTCACTTGGATGGAGATTTCAATCCTGGGGAGCCATCGATTTAAGGTCAGAGGCGGAAAGATTACAGTGAATGCGCGGAAAAATATTTTCAAACAGTGGGTGGCTGAAATCTGGAACATAGTGTATGAAAGGATCGGAGAGGCATAGAAGGCTGAGTCAAGTCATTTGAAAAGGAGTGAGGATAGTGAAGCGATTGTTATTGAGCAATACAGATACTCTATTCCAAGTGCAGATTATTAATACCTATCCTTCCATTCTAGACGGGACATCTCACAGAAAGGACTGTGCTGTCTGAATCTGCGTGGGTGAACACTACCGCTCCCGAGGAGACAGACTGACAGTGACAGTGCAAACCCGTGACTTCTGTAAGCTGTGCTTAGTGTTGGTGTTGGAATGAAAATCATCCAGTAGTTTTGGTCCTTTGTGAGGTGTTTACTAATAGCAGGAAGCTCAGGAAGATGTACATTTTACTGCCCTTTCCCCACTAACCCATACCACTGAATACCAGTACTATGCAGGTCCATTTCTCTCTATACATCCTCGTCCAATCCTCCCTGACCCCCAGCACTTCCCTATATGGCACAATTCCACGAAATCTCAGAAGGTGTAATGCTGCTGATTTTCGGTGGCTCTCCTCACTGTGTAACGTTCCAGTGATTTCTCTGCCACTCACTCAATTTAGCAAACTACATTTCCTGCTCACAATATCACCTAAATCAAGGCTGGAGAGAGAAAAACAGAGTGGATGACAAATTTGAGTACACCTACGTTTTGTCTGCAGGCAAAAAAAAACATGAGCTTCCAGGTTGCTCTCACTGCAACATCGCACTGTGTTCCCATAACTTCATTTAAGTCCCTGGTCTGCTGCAGAACTCTCACATAGCACAGCGCAAGTTGAAAGATCGGCACGTCATTTTCTACTGACAGACCGTGCAATCTTCAGGACCCAACATCGGGTTCAACCATTTTAGACTCTGTCATCTTCTTTCACGTTGCTACCCCACCTACACGAATCATCAGTTCCAAAAATCTCTCTCCCAGATGCCCGAGACCTGTTGATTTTGTTCAGATATTTCTGCTTTTTTTTTGGAAAACTTGTTCTGTTCTGATCACCAGACTTCAGGAAGCGTGTGTTTGCACGAGAGGGTGTTAAGATGAGATTTACCAAGCTGTTGCCAGGGCACGACCATTCCCATTGCGAAGATTGGCTGAAGTGAGGGCTTCAGGTGCTGAAGCTCAGAGTCGAAAGTGGAGTGATGGAAAAGCACAGCACGTCCGACAGCATCTGAAGAGCTGGAGAAGCAATGTTTCTGTCATAAACCACCGCCATTCCATTACTACCTGATGCGTGGAGGAAAAATGTCTCATATTCCGCCTTCGGACCATGCAACCACAAGGGATAAATTTGAACTTGAACACTTTCTCATTGCACTTCCTTCTACATTATACCAATCGCAAGTCTCAAACTAGGCACTACTCTCTTGACCAGTCGATCAGACACCCCTCTGAATTATCACCTTCTCCCTCACCTTCATCCACCTGTCGCTTTCCCAGATACTTTACCACCATTAGAACTCCCCTCTTTCTTATATCTCAACTGCCACCTCCAATCCTCATTCATAATGAAGGGTTCATGCCCGGAGGGCCGATTCTCCTGCTCCACGGAAGCTGCCTGACATGCTGGGCTTTTAAAGGACTATACTGTCACCACTGCAAAGATAGATGAGGTCGGATGGGGCTCTTTATCTGACAGTGGGGAAAGCTGAGATAGGAACTGATTAACGTGCACAGAGAGAGGATACATATATATGATAGGAGTAAACTCCTTACAGGAAGGGTTAATAACCAGGGATATAGCAAGAGAGAGGATATTCAGAGAAGTTTTACGAAGAATGCTTACATCCTCAGAGTGTTGTATGTCTGGAACTCAGTGTTTGAACGTGTGGTAAAGCTAAGACTCATCAGAACATTTCCGGAGTATTTAGTCGAACACTTGACGAGCTAGCCCTTAATGACGAGGTACTGGAAAGTGGGGCAAAGACAAACAGGTGTTCGATGAAAGATTTGAAATCATATCTTTGGGTGCAGCAAAATGGAGGCTAACGCAGCTCTGTGGCGAAGTGAAAGATGTTTTGGACTTCCACTGCTTTTTGTTAAGATTGTGATTCAAAGTTTGTTTGTTTGAGTCCCACCATATTCGGAGTTTAGAACGTAGAACATAGAACAATACAATACAAAATAGGCCCTTCGCCCCTCGATATTGCGCCGACCTGTGAACTATTCTTACTTCGTCTCCCTACATTATCCCAAAATCATCCATGGGCTTATCAATTTCTTTCACATTTCAGCTGCATCAATTATTGTTCTACCGATTCATCGTCAATTCCAGTCATCCGAAGTTCTCGTCCTTGCTACTGACCAGAGGAGATTCCTCACCTTCTTGGTGGTGAGCTTTGAGGGAATCGAATCATTTGAAAGATGATCTGACCAGAATCGGCTGCTCATTCACAAAACCCACTGCAGAAGCTCACTGTTTGTAAACATATTTCCCACCCACAGTTGCACAGAGTTTTTCGGTTTATTCAGTGTCTTTTATTCCTTTGGGTGACAGGTTGATATGGATGAGTTGGAAAAAGATATTGGTGCGTTTGGTCAACCATAAGGATATCAAATGACGGGATAGCGCCGGAGGGTGAAATTGCCTCCCCTTGTTCCTCTCCCTGTCTGTGCTGTTTCTGACAGAGGAAATTAAACAATAACATGATGAGGACACTGTGAATGTTCACTATGAGTATCAAGGATCTCCCCTTTATCCCACTGCTCTCACAGCTGGGATACACAGCTCTTGTTGCAGCTTTGACCAGACAGTGGATGATTCTCCCAGGCACTCTGTCTGACTGCATGCTCCTTCACGCAGGCTTCCAACTGGACACATGGAGCAAACGGCCGTGTGGATGTTGGGGATTCAGGGACAGATTTCCCCTTTGCTGGGCTAGAGTTCTGGCCACGTTAATAAACATGAATTTAAGCGATTCTGTATCTTATTATGCATTCTTATCATTTTACAAATTAAACTGATATTCAATTTACTCTTGTTTAACATTCTTATATCTTGAGTATTCATGAAAACTGTGCAATGTCCTCGGATGTAGGAAGGCTGAAGATTGATGATGAGTGCAGTATGTTTCATGTTGTCTGTATGAACTTTCAGAAGGAAGTTAGTGGAGTGTCTTTGAATCAAATTCTGTGCCGAATTGAAGCCAACCGAATGAAAAGCCCTGTGACAGCGAAAATGAAACATTGTCTGTCAGCAGGACAGTGACCCATAGAAACGCAGCTTTCAATCAAGTCTAATTTGCACGACATTTTTCTGTGTCCCTTACGTGGTGCTCCAATAGTCACAGGTCAGTTCCTCGTCCTCTGCTTTAACTTTAATTTCAGAATTACAACAGAAGTAGAACAGGTTGGTCGAAGGTCCCAGAGGTACGAAGAGCGCACGTTACTCGTGGCACTCTGCTTCTCCTGTGCAGCAATTCATCATCACTTAACAGCGTGTGAAATACTGCAGATTAATTTCAATTATTATCTGAAGCTGCTTTTCCTGATGTTGATCAGGTATCATTGGAGCACCAGACTGAAGTGCATTTGAAACATAACGTCGAATAAAGCAGCATTTATTGTAAACCTTCAGCTTCTGATTTGTGGGACTGTTTTGTATTTGGAAAATGTGTCAACTATCAGCCGGAAAGCTGTCCATATTCCCCAGGTGATTATCTATCTGTAGATCGAGAAACAGGTAATGTTTTCGCATGATGACATTTTTCAATTTTTTGACCCTCCACTGTATTCCACTCTTGGAAAGGCTGTTAAACTCCTTTCATATTATCCCATTTGCTGCAAAGTCGCACAGTTCATTAAACTGTTCGAAATGAATTAGGTTTATCTCTCTGGGTAGATTGAATGTTGTCAGTGAACCTGGTAAAGTCATAACAAATAGCTTTGCTGTTGTGCAGAGCAAAGTGTTCAAACAGGAATAAGGAGCAATCTTTTTGTTGTGTGTTTCGTGCGGAGATCAGTGAATGTTAAATGGACTCAGTTCCGTTCCTGGTCATTGTGACCAAATGTTCAAGGCAACAGATGGCAATGATGGTGATGCTTGACATCGACAGGGCCATTCCTACTCACTAGAGTCACCATTGTATTACAGATCAGGTGAGTGGGAGAGATTATGATCCTTATGGAAACCTGAGACAGTGCGACAATTAATCTCACCATGTTAGTCTCACTCTATACCATAAACCAGTTAGCCAGCGGAGTGAGCTAACTGGCTTCCGTTTACTGCAAAGATATAACAAACAGATCAGTATGTTAACATTTTGTAGTAGTTCACATAGAATCAACCGCGAAACTTTCAACAGTACCAGCTCTTCTTATATTAAACTTCTTCATTTACAAATGTTATACAATTTCTTTCCAAAGAACGCTAAAGCATTCTGTGCCACTTTTGCATCCCCATCCAGGCAGCCCAGAATCTCTGTCCCTGTTAAATTCGCTTCTTGTGTGCCTGCATGTATTCTGGAATCAGCTTCTAATTTGTTTTCTTTGAGAAAAATCATCTCCGATTTCAATAACTATCAGAATAAAAAGTACCTGCTGTAAACTTCTTTGTCGTCCCTCGCCGGTTTTGAGGCTCTAATCTTTAGTTATACACTCACCTCAGCGATAGAATTTCCTCCTATTTACCCTTACCAACCTCACATAAGCTGAAAAACCTCCATTCGGACAAAACTCAGTCATTCCTGATTTGTTCCACTTATTCTACATCTAATCCACCATCCCATTAAACTCCTTAATTTCTTTTCTCTTGGCTTTATATCCCAGTAAATCTCATTTCTGCCGTCTTGAACGATTTTGCAATAAGGGAACTCTCACCATATCCTTCCTAACCATATTCCAACCTCAACCCCCGTGTATTTCATCATGTCTTTATATCCCAGTAAGTTTCGTCCTGAGAAATGATGTTAAGTCTATTTCAACTCATGAAAACTTACCACTATCCTTCGCAATCTCATTGCTGGTACAGGAAAGATGTGGGCTATTTCACTTATAGCTGAATCAGTTTGCTGCAGCAACATTGGTTCAAATCGCAGTCACATATGTGAAAGTTGTGCTCATTTTAGTTTCTTCTCAACGTATGCTGAAGTAACACAGTGAGGAATCAACTAATATTATAAGACATACATAAAGACAGGTTTAGAGAAAAGACGTATAAGTAGTTGTGAGTTAATTATTGTCTGTATAATATAAAAAAGTAATAAAGTTGTTATTTTTAACTTTAAATACTAATTTTTTGCTATAGTTCTTTGCCTCTTGAACTTTAACAGAATACAGCACGGGATGAATCCTTTTTGTTTTGTTTGTTTATATTAATGTGAGGTTATCAGATCAGGGTAGTTTTGATTAACATAGACCAGAGATTGTTCAAATCTCAGGCTCATGAGATTGACAGAGGGCGATGTTGAGCGAAATAGTCTGTCTTGGCAAATACCAGTGTTATGAAGTTGTGGGTGCAATGTAACTTAAAGGGTGCTGAAATGGCTGGCGAGCACAAGCAGTCCAGAACAAGGTAACAACATAACATTTGGTCGAAACAGCTAACAGCTTTGTTACATTGATAAAAAAAACAAATTCGAATTCGTCTAATCAGTTTAAATTATGCCCCAGTAAAGTTTGAATATGCTATTTTAACAATGTTAAAATCAATGAAACGAGCCGATGGTTTATGGAACAAATATCAGACATGTTGAACAGTGACCCAGAGCGGCAAAGAACAGCAAACAGAGCAGTTAAAAGTCCAACAGATGTCGGATGCTAGTAAGATCTCCGAGAGGTGATTATCTGGAGAAAGAGATTGCGCAGAAAAAAGCACCGACACCGACCTGCAGAGAAAATCCAAATAGGAAGATGCAACGAGAAGATTCGACAACCGGCTGGTTTTTAAATTTGAATATTTTGTGTAATTATTAATGGGTTCGGGGATGGGGAAGGCTTTTCAGACCAGTACTGTAGAGCAGAAGGTTAA
Organism: Hemiscyllium ocellatum; assembly: GCF_020745735.1. NCBI lineage: Eukaryota > Metazoa > Chordata > Chondrichthyes > Orectolobiformes > Hemiscylliidae > Hemiscyllium > Hemiscyllium ocellatum. The sequence continues at coordinate 74,532,714 of NC_083420.1, read as the reverse complement.
AGACAGGTATAGAGAAAGGACGTGTAAGTAGTTGTGAGTTAATTATTCTCTGTATAATATAAAAAAGTAATAAAGTTGTTATTTTTAACTTTAAATGCTAATTTTTGCCATAATTCTTTGCCTCTTGAATTTTAACAGAATACAGCACGGGATGAATCCTTTCTGTTTTGTTTGTTTACGTTAGCAGAGGAGTTTACTACGTTATGTAATACCAGTTTCTGTGGTTGCTGTGCTGTTTCGCTCATTTGTGCATTTTGCCTTATTAACGATTTTGAAGTTATCCCCTCAACGCAAAAGTTCCGTGCTTTTGCACCATTGTACAAAAGGAGTAGTGGGTCTAAGCAACAGGGCGCCTTACAATAACATCCGACGCTGATTCAATCTATCCATCCTGGTATTGATCCATGAAAGCAGCGCTGTGCACTCTCCTCAAGTGTGGAAAACAATTCCCTCAAAGATAATGTAACATCCCCGCAATCAAGAGGATTTCATTCCATCGCCTTCAATTCTTCACAGAGTCCGATTTAACAAGTTTTGTCACTGAGTCATTTATTTGTTTGTGTTCAAATCATGTGAGCAAAGGGTCACAGTTGGAGAATGCTGGTTTCATAAAACAGTGGTCAGACCATACTCTGTGCACTGTACTCTGCTGTTCATCATTTCACTAACAGCAGGTAGATGCATCTATGCTCTGAAAACTTTTCACGCCTGTTTTAAGAAGCAAGATAAACAGTTCCTTGTTCCTACTTTTGTTGTCACACAGACCAAGATTGTAAATGATGGAAACATGCACTAATCGAGACTGTCTGCTCTCCCAAATCCCTTTTCTCCCCAGCAGGTGGTATTATTGTGGTCTGAATCGCTTTCTTCTGTTCCCTGTCACTCTGGGATGATGTGAGATGTGAAAACTCTTCTCTGAGCTGAGGGTAACCTGGTAAAGTTTGTACACATCAGGTGCAGTGTGCCTGAGCGACAGGGCTCTCATCAGTAACATCGCATGCTGATTCAGATAGCAGAGCCTTCACTGTGAATTCGAGAAGTACACAGACACTGTTACCGATTACTGGGAGAGATTCTCTCTTTCCCAGCATTTCTTTCACACCCGGGACACATACGCGCCGCAGTGAAGACCTTCTTGAAATCGTCCTCTGATGCACATGCCACATACCAGATTAAAAGCTGAAGACTGACGGAAACTGCTGCAGTCAGCGCTAACAGAGCGACCCAGCGGGAGCGTACTGGGCTCATAACCCAGAAATTAAAGGATTGAAAACATCCTCTGCTCGCTGACAATTCCAGGTATCAGTGTGTGTACTGCCCCGCCAGTGTTCCTCTACAACATAGCTCCATTCAACGTACTGCTTGTTGTTTCAATTTCCACTTCCTTCCTGTCAATGTATCTGAAATGAATATCTCGAACTGATACACCCGCCAAATTTACGCAGGTGAGGAAACGCACTTGTGAATGTCTGGAAGCTATTTTCCTGTTCCCTCTCTGTCTTCTCTGATCTGATTCGCAAAATCACTTGCCAGATCTGGGAATAAACTGGTGTAGTTAAGATATATCAATTGCAGAGTGGTCTATGTGCATGACGCCCTGCATTTGGTCCCCCACTGTTTCACACAGCGGTGCCCTCCCTGTGAAATGAAAAGCCAAGAATGACAATTGGATCACATTGTTGGAGACAGCATTAAGACACAGACACAGTTCCGCATTATTAGGACATAGATCACCAATTATGAATAACCACAGAGACATACAAGCGACCCAGAGTCGCAGTGGTCTCGATGGGCTGAACGAATTCGGCTGGCGCGTGAGTGACGCCACACATCGATATTGTCCCTCCTTCTATCTCTTGGACAGAGTGGCTGAGGGTGAAAGAATGTCTCATCCTTAACCCTCCTTCCGCGTTAGATTATCTGCACTGAAAATGTGTTGCTGGAAAAGCTCAGCAGCTCAGGCAGCATCCAAGGAGCAGGACAACGACGTTTCGGGCGTGAGCCCTTCTTTAGGATCCTTCTACAGATTATCTGAAACCCTGCAGTTCAGAGCTGTGGGAATGGCTCTCAGTGAATGAGGGTTTTACTCAGATTCTCTTCATCTCGGACAGTTGTGTCTCAGATGCTAACTGCTGCCCGACTGCAGCAAAGAAACAGATGTCCCTATTAGAAAAGCTTTCCTGCAGGATTTCATGTGAAGATGGATTCTGAAAACCAAACAGCCTGCGCAAAAATGCGTTCGCATGAATTTACCTGAGGAAAGAGAATCCGGAGTACAGTTCTCTATTTCCCATTATCTCAATATATTTCTCAATCTCTTCGACAAATGATATTTGGAGGAAGTTCCCAAATAAACTTGCTGATTTCCAGCACCAGAGGGACCTGGCTGTGCCGATGAGAGAGAGCTTTAGAGCGTATTCGCGCTTACCTCACCTCACACTGCCTGCAGGTGGATGGAAATAGATGAATAATCCGCCGATGGACACAACTTATTCCAAGCAGAAGGGATAAACAGCACTGTCTCGCGAACAAGGAGAGGGAATGAGTAGGTGATATTCTTGAAATTCTTTGGTGCTTCGAAATCCGAGAGTAAAGTTGGATGTAGTTGGACTTGAGTGACTCTCAGCTGGTTTAGTGTTGGAAATGCAAGAGTGTTTGGGGGTATGAACTTCGCTTCGTAGCTTGTGTTCATACTGGCATGTGAGAATTCTTACTTCAAGTTACCTTCGAACCTTGGTTGTTTGATTTCACTCTCGTCCAGTTGCCCTATCAACTGTTTGATAAAAAAGTGCAAATTATGAAGTTGCACCCCTTGAAATAACTTTGTGTTTTGTGGTCAGAAGTGTGATTGTAGTGGGCATGACACAGTACCATACGTGGTGAAAGCGAAACAAATGTTTCAAGATGTTCACGCACACAATCCCTCTCTGAATAAATCCGCCATCTGGATGTTTGCACAGTCCTGAACGTTGACCTTTAGGAAATGGGAACGTGAAATGATTGGAAACAGCGCTGTACGGATTGATGGGAATGGTGTGGGGTATGAGGAATGGCAACAATAAAGGTCATTTGGAAAGTTGGGACAGTTCTCCTTGGAGAGGAGAAGGCCGAAAACTCTTCTTGTTGAACCTTTCCAAGACATGAGTGGATTAAACAGAGGAAATAAGGAACCGAATGCTTCCCACGCCTGAAAGGATCGAGAACGATTCGGTATAGTTTAAAAGTCATTAGTAAAAGAAGAAAAATGTACATATGGAGTGGTTAGGGTCTGTAAACCACTACCTGAAATTGACAAAGACACAGTTTCAATCGAGTTATTTAAAAACAAATGCGATGTTTATGTTGAAAGAAAAAGTGTCCCGAGTTTCAGGGAGTAGGCAAGAGAATGATACCAACAGAGAAGCACATTTATATCTGTGGCGAACTAGCACAGCTAAGGTGGTTTGTGACACATTTGTGATCCTGTGTATAATCATAATTCGACCAACAAAATGCAGGGAGTTAGATAGCGGTGATATTGATAAAGCCAGGACGCATCTACACAGCAGAATATTACCCAGCAGGTATATGTCACAGGGAGGATGGCGCTGTCTGAAAATCCTGCAGAGTGTCCTGCGGATCAGACACAGTGCACTTCACTATTCAGAATGTACCAGAGTGAGAGCCAGAGAAGGCAAATTGGTTAATTGTACGTTTTGTCAGCACAGGAGTTACGAACAATGGAGGGAAAGTTGAAATACTGGTGATTTGTTCACATTTGAAGAGTTTACGGGAAACAGGAAGCTGCGGAAGACACAATGTAAAGCTATTGAGATCAGAATACAGGAGCAGCAAATATGTTGGACAGCGCAGAGGAGATGTTTGAAGACTTGAATTCTGGTAGATGGGCCTATCGTGCTTTCACAAGGCCACACTGTTGCAAAATGTGTCCTTGTCTCTTGGCCTTGTGTTGTAATAAGGTATATATCGCCGTTACACTGCAGGAAACTCCATTTTCCAACGAGACGCCAGTCAGCATTTAACAAAGGATAGATTGTGAAACCTTTCACATAAATTGCTGCATGCCATCTTCGTGTCTTGCATTGTTTCCTTCCCACGTGACCTGTCATTGTGCCTGCACTGAAGGTACTTTGCTTCTTCTCCATGCCTTTTGCAGTCTGAGTGACATGATGAAGCTGTACAGCCCCATCCTCTGATGCGATTTTCCACTCGAATTCAGCTCACCCTAACTTCGCTATCTGATACTATTCCCCTTGCTTCTGTTTTAAGTGCTCGTCTTAGACCCAACCTGTCCTCCTCCAAAATAAATACGAAACTCAGCCACGCTGTTATCACTGCAAACCAGCGACACCTTCATTCTGAGGTCAATCATTTCACATTATCAGCTACCGTTCTCTCTGGTTGATTCTAGAAATCACGATTATTATAAACTGCTGCAACATCTGCCGAAATGAAATAAAACAGCAAGATTCAGGAAATTTTATCACCCACACACAAACGACAATAAGGAATGTAACTGTTGGGACAAACGTCAATGCAAGCAGATTGCAAAATCTGCGTCTGAAAATCTTGTTGCTCTTGTTTTGCTTTTAATGAGCACACACATTGGGTTCAATGCAGAACCGATCCCCAACTCGGAGAATGGAATCCTTGGCTTTGAAGATGCTTTGAGAATGTTCACTGGATTCATCCCAGTAATGGGAGGACTGTCCTCCGGGAGCATATGAGTAACATCATTCAATGTCGAATGGGGTTTCTAAACATGAGTGGTGAAGGGAATGTCTCCATTCGCAAATTAAATGTTGCGTAGGATTTAACATAGGGACACATGATCAAACAAGACAAGAACATAGAAAGATGATAAACAATAGATATGATAATTATTTTTGCAAAGTTTTGATTTTAGATCCACGATGGTCTTTGGTGACGGGTATTTCAGGTCCACAACCAGTCTGGACAGAAAACGATTGTAGCCACACTGTGATGTGATTGAATCTCAGGTACCTTTAGAAAAAGCTGAGTCTCACTCAGGTCAAGGGGATTTGGGTATGATGGCCTTACAAACCTTTTCCCAAATTCCTTGGAAGTACAAAGGGAATTTTCATGGGGAGGTTGTTCATGGTCTGGTTAAATAATAATGAACGTTGTTTGAATTTATGAATAGAGAAATTGTATTACAAAGCAAAGAGTTCATAGTGTAACTGTAAAATCTAAAGGACAAACTCAGTGCAAGTATTGTTTGTAATCCTTGTCCTTACTCCAACATAAAGCTAAAGATATTAGAAAGAGCACAGCCGCAATTTCCTGTATAGAAAGGCATGAGGAAACTCAAGGTTGAGGTTTACTGACGCACATAAACATTAGAAATGATGCCAACTGGTTTTATGAGGATGATAGACAGAATGAGGGATTTTATTCACATGATTTTGTAAATATTGTACCAGAAACATGCAAGTTTGCGTCCTAAACGAAAGACATCTTTCACATAACACAAAGTTGGAAGTGACTACATCAGCGGTATTCCCTCTTTCGAGTACATAAATAAATAGAGTCTCAGATTCAAAACCATTCGTTAATGATCCAGAAAAACTTGGATCAGAGTTTCTTCTGTTCAAGTGCTATTTAAATCTGGAAAGAATTTCCAGAAAGAATGGTAAAAGCTGAGTCCAGAGTGTTTTATAAGACACATGAACAAGCACACAAGTCGGGAGAAAGTCAAAGTGTGTGTAAAAATTTCGAATTTTTTTGACTTATCAAAAAAGACTTTTCATGAACACGTCCAGCTGGATAAGATGGAATATAAAATGTTCATGAATTTGAAAGGTATGGCATATTATTCAACGTGAAACATTGTAAATGGAATTGATCTTCTCGAAAATTGCAAACAAAAGTTACTTCCTAATGAAAAGGAATTGTATTGCAGCTAGGAGACATAATATCTGCTTTAAATATTTGACCACGTTTACATTATGTTACGCATATTTCATGTTTTCTGATCTCCATCCATTAAATTCTGAAAGTGGCCCCGGCTTTTTTTTTTGTCTTTTTTAGCCCTCTGTTCTTTCCTACAGGACACAATTTTAAGCTGAAAGACGCTCTGACCAGAACTGAACGCAATATTAGAACGGTCCCTTGTGATCAATATGGGCTTACTTTGAGATTACATTACTAGAAAAGGAAAGAGCAGATTTAATGGGAAGGTGTGACAGATAAAGAATCTTGCGGGAGAAATCAGTAAAGACTTACTTGTGTCTGAAGGGAGGTTATCCAGCTGATGTGACGTTGGTAACAGTAAATTTGAAGGACATTCCTTCGTTTGGTGAATGGAAATTAGAGGTTGGAGCTTCAAAACGAACGGGGAATGATGAAGAAGTTGGGACCAGATTTTTTTTTATTCTGAGAATTATTGAATTCGGAGATGAATTTTCAGAAATAAACAACATTTTAGGAGCTGATTCTATTGTATTTCAAAAGTCGTGTGCAGACACACAGGGAGTGAATTTAGCAGCGACAAAAATTCTGGGCTACCTGGATGGCGAGGCAACAGGGATATACTCTCGAAGTGGATAACGTTCATCGGAAAGAAATTGCATAATGCCAGCAACTGAAAATGTTAAGTATGAGACGAGCTGCTGACGTTGATAGGTGTTGCAGCTCATTCTACATGAAATATTATATATTGTAAATACACTGAGCTGTTTGGTTTAGGTCTGCATTGCATGGAAGTCGGTTAGATCAGTCCGATGATGAACTAGTTATGAGAAACGTGAGACCAACAGCATGGGATTAATTTTCTAACTGTCTCAGGTTTGCATAAAGATCATCAACTACCCCACTCTCCCGATCTGTAATACTATGGTGCCTCTAGTGAGTAAGATATGGCCTGTAGATTTAAAACATCATTATCATTGCCATCTGTTGCCTTGAACATTTGGTCACAATCACTCGAAAGGAGAATGAGTCCATTTAATACTCACTGATCTCCGCTTGAAAAATCTTGTGACAAGATTCGACATTATCCCAGTTTGCACCCTCTGCTCCTCCCAACAGCAAAACTACTTGTTATGCCTTTGCCAGATTTACTGACATCATTCGAATTCCCCAAAGAGATAAACCTAATACTTTTGATTGGATAATGAGCTATGCTTTTTTGCAGGAAATGGAATGATATGAAATGAGTTAAACAGAGTTTCCCAGAATGTAATCCTGTGCAGGGTGGGCGACTTGAGAAAAGTCATGAAGCTAAAATTTCACCTCTGTTTCCCTATTCACAGATGCAAATTCATGTGGGGAATATTTGCAGCTTTTCATATAATAACTGACAGAAATGTGAAACTGGAGTTTTCAAAGAAATGCTACTTTACTCAACATTGATTTCAACTGTGTTTTAGTATGATGCGCTAATAATCCCTCGTCAATGTCAGTAACAGCATCTTTAGATAAGCATTGAACTTACAACAGTGACATTTTCCGCACGTTTAAGTAGCAGGCTCTAAACAATTGCGCGACTGTAGCAGCCGACAGCAAGCTGGTCACATGCAATACTCATAACTTAGGAACTTTAACTCATCTGCTTTACTTTTGCTGTGGTTCTGAAATTAAAGCTAACGCTGACGAGGTGAAAGTGACATGGACCCGTGATTAGTAAAGCATCAGGTTCAGGAAAGGGACACATAAAAATATGCAAAATAGAATTCATTGAAAAATGGGTTTCTGTTGGTTCCTGTGTTGTTTAAAGACAATGTTACTTTGCCGTTGTCGCCAGGCCTTTCCTTGGATCGGCTTCAATTCGAATCAATAAATCTTCTGAGAGTTCATACTGGTAACATGAAGCATACTGCATTCATCAATAATCTTCACCATTGTTACATCCATGAACACGTTGCACGGTTTCCTTGAATACTGAAGATGTAACAGTGTGATCACAAGAATACATTCAATTCCAGTTTAAATTGCACAGTAGGAGGAATGCACAGTAAGTCTCAGAATGTCAGAAATTTATGTACGTCTCCGTGTCCAGAACTGCAGCAAAACAGAGGGGTAATCTGTCCCTGAATGCCCACGTTTGCTTGTTCTATGTGTTCACTTGGAAACCGGTGTGAAGGAGCATGCAGTCTGACAGAGCGCCCGGGAGAATCCTCGATTGTCTGATCTAAAGCTGCAATAGGAGCTCTCCATTCTGGCTGTGAGAGCGGTGGGGTAAATGGGAGGACCTTGACACTCCGTGGTGTAGATTCACATTTCAACATGTTATTGTTGAAAACCCTCTGTCAGAAACAGCACTGACAGAGAGGAACAGGAGAACGCTATTCCAAACACCGGTCCTACTCCGCCATTTGACTTCGTTCTGACTGACCAAATACATCAATATCTTTCCCTGGTCCATCCACAACAGCCTGTCGCCCAAAGGGAAAATGACATTTAAGAAATCGATAATGCCTGTGCAACTATTGGAGGGGAATGCGTTTAGAGACAGTGGGTTTCTGCACGAAGTTTGTAGGTTTCGTGGGTTATCAGTTGATTCTGGTCTGATCATGCTTCAAATGATATGATTCCGTCAAAACTCACCAATAAGACGTAAGGAATTTTCTGTGTTAAACAGCAATTTCTAGAACCCCAGATGACGGGAATTAACGATGAATCAGCAGAATAATAATTGATTCAGCTGATATCTGAACTCCGATTCTGGTGGAACTCAAAACAACAAACTTTGTATCGCAATGATATCAATGCTGTAGAAATCTAACGCGCTTTTCAGTGCACCACCGAGCCGCGCTAGCCACAATTTTACTGTACTCAAAGTTGTAGTTGTCATCGAGAACATATGAGAAATCTCCAGGGGAGTTCTTCAATGAGTAGATCTTATATTTTCAGAGAAAAAACCGTGACACTCCGAAAGCAAATTCTTGAACGACCCCGAAACTCAGGATCCGTGGCTCTTTATACCCTCTCTTTAATTATATTTTTTGTTAAAAACACAGGATGTGTATCCTATACATCCTAACACAGGATGCCCAACTGTGTTAGTCAGAATTATTTCACTCCAGGTATACAATAAACCACTATCGCTCTACTTCTGCCAATAGGGTTTTTCTATTGTCATGATTATGTATTTTACTGCCACCTCTGCTGAAATGATCTCACAGCCGAGACTAACCTGTCATGATTAGATCTTTAGCTACCCATCTACCACAATGTTTTCCTGTCCCAAGCTGATTAGATATTTAATGTTTTTTTTTCTGCTACAAGGGTTTCAAGCAGGTTGACGCTACTAACTATTAATTAAATACTTAAAGTCAAGTCCTAAAGATTTATTGTCATAACTTGTCCCAACCTGTGATGATGATATTTAGCTGGCAAGGCTGATGGTAATAATTGCTATTATCTCAGCCTGTCACAGTAACCATTCAGCCCCAGTCTGACTCTGCTAATTGGTGGAGAAGCATTCCACTGTGCTTATCCCATCCAGCCACACTGGCCCCACCCTGCCACAGTGACCTTTCGACTTGTGTATCATTCCACAGACCACTTATAACAGATCGACGGTAGTATCCATGCTTTTACCCTTCCCATGCTTTCATGCTCGGTATTTGCTATACGGTGTTCAGACCTTTGATCAGATATCTGTTTGTCTTCGCTCCACTTTTCAGTACCTGGTCCTTACCCATGAGTGCTCCAGCTTCACAAGTATTCGGCTAAATACTCCTCAAGTGTTTTGATGACTCATAGCTTTACCACACGTTCAAACAGTGAGTTCCAATTATACAACAATCTCAGAATGAAAATGTTCTTCCCATATCTCCTCTGATTATCCTCCCCTTGCGTTTAACATAGATCTATGGTTGTAAACACTTCTCATAAGAAATTTATTCCTATAACACGTATCTATCCCCTTACTGTACACCTTCATCTCTTACTCACTCACTCTTCTCCGCTCTCAGATAAAGAGCCTGAGCTAAGCTAATTTATCTTCGCCATGACGAGATTGTCGTGCTGGAAAAGTACAGCCGAACAGGCAGCATCCGAGGAGCAGGAGAACCGACGCTTCAGGCATAAGTCTTTCATCAGGAATGAGACGTGTAGGTGGGGTCGGAGAGATAAATGGGCGGCAGTTGGGGTTGGGTGGAAGGTAGCTGGAAAAGCGCTAATTGGATGGAGGCGAGGGAGAAAGTGATAAGTCAGAGGGAGAAAAGATTAATAGGTCTGGAGGGTGGTGCCGAGTTGTATGCTTTGGACCGTGATAATGTGAGGGAAGGGAAATTGAGGAAGATGTTGAAATTCACATTTATCCCGTAAGGTTGCAGGGTCCCAAGGCAGAAAATGGGGCGTTCTTCTTCCAAGCAGCGGGTGGTAACGGTTTGGCGGTGGCTTAAGCCTGAAACGGCGATTGTTCTGTTCTGCAAACCATATTTCAGGGGAGATGTGAAATACCAAAGACTAAGAAAAGGACAAAAACGTGTAGAATCAGAGTTAATGGAATTAGACACAATGCAGACAGAAAACATTTGGCCAAATGAGTCTGCTCTGTGCCGCCGAAGAAATTCACACTCCCCCACCCTATCTTTCTAAACCCGCATTATTGATCCATCTACAAAAATAAAAATGAGTTCAAAAGCTCAGCGGGTCAGGCAACATTGGAGGAGAGAATATGTGAGATGTGTGAGAGAGGGGTTTGATGAAAAAAATAATAATATCAGAGAAAGATTTCATGTAAAATCAATTAATTCATTTCTGTGTTTCGTTGGCATGTACCACAAGGAGTTAAAAAGGGGAAAACGTTACATGCCGTAACTCGGATTCTAACGAGGTTACTGTGGCCACAACGCACAACACTGAACATTATACGATCCCTGGGAAATGCAGAGATGCGTGATTGAAAAGAGCAGTAACTACAGTGATATAGGACACGTTAGGAAGAATGAAGAGACACAACAGGACTATTTGGCGAGCAATAATACACATGTGGGAACACAGAATTGGCTGTATATTCAAACCGGATGTTTCAAGAAGCTGAGAAAGTTCCATTGAGTACTGCATGTTGAAGAGTGAGGGTGATAGATTTTTTTAAAAAAAACATCAAATTCTCAAGGACTACTGCAGGATATTGTTGAAATGTATGTTTCAACAGCAATGAGTTTTCACATTTGTTGCCTCACCCGCTTCCCCACACAAGGAAGTACCCATTTCTACAGTGGATCACATAATCCCAGTTCCACCACCCAGAATCAATGGTGCAGTTGCAAAGATCAAACTGGACATTGGGATGGAACTGAGCACATGAAGCTACTGTGTGGCACCAGTGATGCGATCGGTGACCAATTGATCCTTCTATGATGATACAGAGGTGCATGAAATTCCGAGGCTGGGAGTTCTCCTAGTCAAAGTCGGGGAGAAAGGGCATATTTGTCCCGGGTTATTAGATTATTAAGATACAACAGCAGCATTAAGCCGCACTGCCGATTGTCTCAATGGAATGGGGCTGCAGCCTTAAGCGAGAGGTCGATGTATTGCAAGCATTCAGTGCAATTTTCCTTAACAATGCACTGTTTTGTTATTTTGACAGTAAGAACTTTTTTTTGATCACATCATCCTCTTGCTCCCAGCAAACACTCCAGTACAGCGTACATCAGTTTCATTCCAGCAGCCACATGTCATTTTCTCACTCCCTCTGAGATGATTGGAATTGACAATGTCATTCTCTAAGATGGACCATCGTAGCATTGAGATGGTAATGTATTTAACAAAGAAAAACAAAGAACAGAGAACATTTATAGCCTAGGAACAGGACCTTTAGACCTCCAAGCTTGGGCTGAACTAAATCAACTGTCTAAACCTATCACCCAATTCCTCAGCATCTTTTTCCATCTGCTCCCCACTTACTCACGCACCGATCAAGGCGCACCTTGAATGAAACGACTGTGCCTGCCTCTACTATCTCTGCTAGCAATGCGTTCCAGGCACCTACCACCCTCTGTGCAAAATACTTTCTACATCTATCCTCCTTAAACGTTTCACCTTTCAACTTGAATGCGTGATCTCTCATTATTGAATCCCTCACCTGGGGAAAAAGCATATCTCGAAACACCCGATCTGTACCCTTCAAGATTTTGTAGACCTCAATCAGGACCCATCAATCCCGTTTGTTTCTACTGAAAACAATCATAAACTTCTTAACCTCTCTTCATAACTAGCATCTTCCATACCAGCAACATCCTCGTAAACCTTCTCTGCACCGTCTCCTAAACTTCCACTTCCTTTTGGTAACTTGACGACCAGAGCTGTGCACAATATTCTAAACGCGGCCGATATTAAATCTTGTACAATTTTAGCATGATCTGCCAGGTCTTATACTCAAAACCCGGTCCTATGACGACAAGCATGCCATATGCTTTCTTGACCGCTTTATCCACCTGTGCCACCATCGTCATGGTACAAAGGATCTAAAATCCCAGATCTCTCTGCTCATCAAATTTCTCCAAGGCTGTTCCGATTGCAGTGTAGTTGGTTCTAGAATTAGGCTTCCCAAAATGCATCACTTCACATTTGCCTCGATTGAACTCCGTCTGTCACTTCTCCGCTCAACTTTTCTGTCTATCTATATTCTTCTTCATTCTTTGACTGACCCCTATGTTTTCTGCTACTCAACAGCCTTCGTGTCAAATGCAAATTTAGTGGCGATATACTGGGCTAGCAACACTTGGAGACTGGAACATGGCAGCTGCTGGTATTTAGATCGATGAATATATTTCTGGAATATTAACCCGGATCAGAGAAACAGATGCAAAAATGTTAATTTGCTGAAAACCCATTCATTCTTGTCCCTTTGAAAGGTGAATTTGCCGTCCTTAACGAGACCTGCCAACATATGACTCACAACAGTGCGGTTCACCCATATAATCTCTTTGACTCAGTTCAAGGTGAATTGAGAATGAACAACAAATAATGTTCAAACCATGAAGGCCACACTCTGTGAGAGAATAAAAAAATACATGGATGATGGGGAAAATTGGGAGTCATCTCTGTGTGGACTCAAATTCAACTGATTATCCAAGCTAAATAGACACATGGAATCACACACGGCCAAGAAGTCAGGTCGATAGGGGGACTTCAGGAAAGGATTCAATTACCCGCTGAAGTGTAAACCTACGTACCCAAGCACAATGTGAACAGGTCATTCACCACTCCCACAGGTGAGAAGGGATCACTCAGGAGGCCAACTGGCAGAATCACCAGCTTGTTTACAAATGGCATCAGGGGTCCGACTGTGCTGTTATTGCAGGTGTTCATCACATCCAGCAATGAACCATGTTTGGACGCCCGTTTCCAGTGGAGTTCCATTGTTTCCAGATGTTGATCAACGATTCAGACTTAGTTGTAGGAGTCATGATTTAGAAGTTTGCAGAGGATGCAACAATTGGTCGTATATTTGACTATGATGGATAATGTCAGGGCCTGCAGAGATGTATCAATCAGGTAGAAAATAAAACCGGCGAATGGAATTGAATCCAGACCAAAAAGTGGTAACGAATTTGGAGAGTTGTCACAAAAACAGAGAGGATTCTGAGTTTGAACATAGAATAGAACATAGAACATAGAACATAGAAAGATACAGCGCAGTACAGGCCCTTCGGCCCTCGATGTTGCGCCGACCGAATCCTACCTAACCTACACTAGCCCAATAACTTCCAAATGCCTATCCAATGCCCGCTTAAATGAACATAAAGAAGGAGAGTTCACCACTGCTACTGGCAGGGCATTCCATGAACTCACAACCCGCTGTGTAAAGAATCTACCACTAACATCTGTCCTATACCCACCACCCCTTAATTTAAAGCTGAGTCCCCTAGTAACACCTGACTCCATTAGCGGTAAAAGGTTCTCCGTGTCGACCCTATCTAAACCCCTAATCATCTTATACACCTCTATCAAATCTCCCCTAAACCTTCTCTTCTCCAATGAGAACAGCCCCAAGTGCCTCAGCCTTTCCTCATAAGATTTTCCTACCATTCCAGGCAACATCCTGATAAACCTCCTCTGCACTCGTTCCAATGCCTCCACATCCTTCCTATAGTATGGCGACCAAAACTGCACACAATACTCCAGATGAGGCCGCACCAAAGTCTTACACAGTTGCAACATGACCTCAGGACTCCGGAACTCAATTCCTCTACCAATAAAGCCCAGTATACCATATGCCTTCCTCACAGCACTATTTACCTGGGTGGCAACTTTCAGAGATCTGTGTACATGGACACCAAGATCCCTCTGCTCATCCACACTACCAAGTCGCCTACCATTAGCGCAGTAATCCATCTTCTTGTTACTCCTACCAAAGTGAATGACTTCACACTTAGCTACATTGAATTCCATTTGCCACATTTCTGCCCAGCTCTGCAACTTATCTATATCCCGCTGTAACCTACCACTTCCTTCCTCACTATCCACAACTCCACCGACTTTTGTGTCATCCGCAAACTTGCTTATCCAGCTTTCAAGCCCTTCCTCCAGATCATTTATAAAGATAACAAAAAGCAATGGTCCCAAAACAGATCCTTGTGGTAAACCGCTAGTAACTGCGCTCCAAGATGAACATAGTCCATCAACTACTACCCTCTGTCTCCTTCCAGCCAGCCAATTCCTAATCCAAACCTCTAATGTATCCTCAATGCCATACCTCCGTAGTTTTAGCATTAGCCTACCATGGGGAACCTTATCGAACGCCTTACTAAAATCCATATACACAACATCTACTGCTTTACCCTCGTCCACTTCCTTAGTCACCTTCTTAAAGAACTCAATAAGGTTTGTGAGGCACGACCTGCCCTTCACAAAACCATGCTGACTATCCTTGATCACGTTATTCCTATCCAGATGTTCATAAATCTTATCCCTTACCATTCTCTCTAAGACTTTGCCCACCACTGAAGTCAGACTCACTGGCCTATCGTTACTAGGGCTATCCCTACTCCCTTTCTTGAACAAGGGGACCACATTCGCTATCCTCCAGTCCTCTGGTACTATTCCCGTTGACAATGACGACATAAAAATCCAGGCCAATGGCTCTGCTATCTCCTCCCGAGCTTCCCATAGGATCCTAGGGTAAATGCCATCAGACCCAGGAGACTTATCTATTTTCATCCTCTCCAATATTCCCAGAACCTCTTCCCTCCATATTTCCAGGCTATCCATTCTAATCATTTGTGACTCCATATTCACATCAGCAACAGTGCCCTGTTCCTGAGTGAATACTGATGAAAAGTATTGATTTTAGTGTCTATCCAATCTCCTCCGTCTCCAGACACAACTTCCCACTACTATCCTTGACTGGACCAATACCTACGCTAGTCATCCTTTTATTCCTGACATACCTATAGAAAGCCTTTGGGTTTTCCCTAATCCTACCAGCTAAAGACTTTTCATGCCCCCTTCTCGCTTCTCTTAGCTCTCTCTTTAGATCCTTCCTGGCTACCTTATAACTCTCTATCGCCCCACCTGAACCTTCACGCCTCATCTTTACATATGCCGCCTTCTTCCCTTTCACAAGGGATTCCAATTCCTTACTAAACCACGGCTGCCTCATAAGGCCCTTTACACCATGCCTGACTGGTACATACTTATCGAGGACACGTAGTAGCTGCTCCTTGAACAATCCCCACATCTCATTAGTGTTCTTCTCTTGAAGCCTGTTTTTCCAATCCACACATCGTAAGTCATGCCTCACTGCATCATAATTTCCCTGCCCCCAGCTATAACTCTTGCCCTGCGGCGCACACTTATCCCTCTCCATCACTAAAGTAAAAGTCACCGAGTTGTGGTCACTGTCCCCGAAGTGCTCACCTACCTCCAAGTCTAACACCTGGCCTGGTTCATTACCTAGAACCAAATCCAGTATAGCCTCACCTCTTGTTGGCCTGTCTACATATTGTGTCAGGAAACCCTCCTGCACACATTGGACAAACACCGACCCATCTAATGAACTCGAGCTATAGCTCTCCCAGTCAATATCTGGGAAGTTA
The DNA here is from genome assembly GCF_020745735.1 of Hemiscyllium ocellatum. NCBI lineage: Eukaryota > Metazoa > Chordata > Chondrichthyes > Orectolobiformes > Hemiscylliidae > Hemiscyllium > Hemiscyllium ocellatum. The sequence goes on along the minus strand of NC_083420.1, from coordinate 74,516,698 downwards.
AAGTCCCCCATAACAACCACTCTGCTACCTTCACTCTTTTCCTGAATCATCCTCGCAATATTATCCTCTACTTCTCTAGGACTATTAGGAGGCCTGTAGAAAACACCTAACAGGGTGACCTCACCTTTCCTATTTCTAACCTCAGCCCAAACTACCTCAGATGGCAAGTCCTCTTCCATCGTCCATTCCACTGCTGTAATACTATCTTTGACAAGTAATGCCACACCTCCCCCTTTTTTACCCTCATGTCTGATCCTACTAAAACATTTAAACCCTGGAACCTGCAACAGCCATTCTTGTCCCTGTTCTACCCACGTCTCTGTAATGGCCACAACATCGAAGTCCCAGGTACCAACCCACGCTGCAAGTTCACCTACCTTATTTCTTATACTTCTGGCATTGAAGTATACACACTTCAATCCACCCTTCTGTTTACAGGCACCCTCCTTCGAGATCGCTGCATTATTCATAACCTCCCTACACTCAAGGTCCTGTACCCTAACGCTACAGTCCAGGTTCCCATGCCCCGGCGGAGTTAGTTTAAACCCTCCCAAAGAGCACTAGCAAACCTCCCCCCAAGGATACTGGTGCCCCTCAGGTTCAGGTGTAGCCCATCCTTTTTATAGAGGTCCCACCTTCCCCAGAAAGAACCCCAGTTGTCTAGAAACCGGAATCCCTCCCTCCTGCACCATCCCTGTAGCCACGCATTTAACTGCTCTCTCTCCCTATTCCTCGACTCTCTATCACGTGGCACGGGTAACAAACCAGAGACTACAACTCTGTTTGTTCTAACTCTGAGCTTCCAACCTAGCTCCCTGAAAGCCTGTCTGACATCCTCACCCCTCTTCCTCCCTATATCGTTGGTGCCAACGTGGACCACGATCTGGGGCTGCTCCCCCTCCCCCTTAAGGACCCGGAAAACACGATCAGCGACATCACGTACCCTTGCACCTGGGAGGCAACATACCAAACGTGAGTCACTGTCGCCCCCACAAAACCGTCTGTCTGTACCCCTCACTATCGAGTCCCCAAGAACTATCGGTCTACCTTTCTCCACCCTTCCCTTCTGAGCAACGGGGCCAGGCTCCGTGCCAGAGGCCTGAACCTCGTTGCTTGCCCCTGGTAAGTCATCCCCCCCACATGTATCCAAAACGGTATACTTGTTCTTGAGGGGAATGACCGCAGGGGGTCCCTGCACTGGCTTCCTCCTCCCACTCCCCCTCACTGTCACCCATCTATCTTGAACTTTCGGAGGAACTACTTCCCTAAAGCTCTGATCTATGACCCTCTCTGCCTCCCGAAAGATCCGCAGTTCATCCAAATCCAGCTCCAGTTCCCTAACACGGGCTTGGAGGAGCTGGAGATGGGTGCACTTCTTGCAAGTGTACTCAGCAGGGACGCTAATGGCTTCCCTCACCTCATACATGTTGCAAGAGGAACATTGCACTGCCTGCACTGCCATCCCTCTAAAAAGCTAGCTTTCTTTAAAAAAAACTAAATGTAAAGAAACCAAACAAGCAAAACGCAGCACTTACCTGCTTGCTGCAACGGTTCTTATTATTTAGGTTAGAGGAGGAGGGCGGGTGGGAGGCTCTTCTGCCGAAGTGCCTCGGGAATAAACAGAACAAAGAGATCCTGGAGTGGATATTCACAGATCACCGAAGATTTTTGGACAGGGAGCTCAGTTGGTCGAGAGTATTTTGGGATATTTTTTGTTGTTGACCTCAGACTGTGGATGATATTCGATCTTTAGCAACCGTCAGTTTAGTAAACAACTAAAAGAATGAGCACACGTCTGGTCCATGCAGTATTCAACATTTCAAACAATTGTAAGATCAAGGATGGAGGGCTGAAGTATACCACTTTGACTATCTAGACCGCTTCATCCCTCAGTGAATTTACCACTGATACATCTTCAAGTCATGCCGGTGTGTGCCTTGGAGGATAACATGCAAATGGTAGCGCTTCAGAAAATCTTCAACTTTGTCCTTATATTCAGTACAGTTTTTGAGCTTTGAATGTTGTTTCAACACAACCTGGATGATTTACTCCACCGCATCTTGTAGGTGGTGCACTCTACTGCAATTGTGCCTTAGAGGTGAGGGTAATAAACATTCAGGTATTGAACGTGGTACAATTAAGTGACTGCATGTCGTGAAGGATGCCCAGTGGTATTGAAGCTGTACACAACCAGGCAAATGAAGAGAGTTCTGTAACACATCTAATTTGTGCCTTACAGATGATGCAGGCTTCACAGAGACATGAGTTGTATTAATATGCAAACGAAGCCAACTGACAGACTTTTTTTGTAGTCAACTTCTTTATATGGGTGGTCAGGTTCCATTTCTCCTAAATATTAGCTCTGAGGGCGATTACACGGAGGACGTAAGTTACAACGAAGCCATTGAATGTCTCGAATATGATTAGATTCTCATTTGTCAAAGTCATTATTACTGTATTTGGTCCATGTGTGGACTAATCCGATTCCAATCGCTATCTGATTTCAAGTTCCAGTTCCCGTGCTGTAAGGGACAGCGGAGATTTACGAGGATGTTGTCAACTTCGGATAAAATGGAGCTTCGTGGAATGATTGGTCAGGCTGGGATTATTCTCCTTGAAACAAAATCGCGGGATCTTGACAGGGTAGATACAGGCAGGTGGCTTGACCTTTGCTCTGAGGAGAGCACCAGAGGACATAATCTCAGAATGAGATATCGCCCATTTAATTCGGAAATGAAGAATAATTTCCAAGCTCAGAGAATCTGTGGTTTTTGTTTGACAACCGAAGTAGAGGCTAAATTGTTGGGTATTTTCAAACTGTGTCAGGTACTTAATCAGAAAGATGATGAAGCTAGTCGAGGTAAGTGAGCAGAATGGAGTTGAAGATTATCAGATCGACCATGAGTTCGTTGTATGGTGGGGCAGACTCGATGGGCTGAATGGCATACGTCCACGTTGTTTAACATTTTGTCTAACGCTAAATTTTATTCATAAGTTCAGAATTGTGAGTGGATGGGATGAAGTGATTGAAACGGTTTATCAAACAGATCAGGAACGAAGCTCATAAACTCATGAAGAAGAAATTTGTTGTGACCTGGGGGCAACAAATGACACTCTGCACATCATTGGTGTCTGTTTACAGAAGCTGTGATTGCTAAAGAAAATTGGTCGACCTTGTACAGTTAGCAAGTCAGTCATCACGCTGTATGTGAAAGAATGAAAGATTCGTTTCATCGGAGCAGTTTGCTGCAGTTCCAATTCCAAGTGACTGCTTGAAATACTGATCTGGTCATTGTGTGGACTGTTAGATTAAAATAATCATGAACAATCCCACTGGATAAACTTGTGCTCCGGATCACTTGTTAGTTATTTCTCTCTCTGTCGCTGTAAATTCATAGAAAGACAAGATGGAATGAGGGGCAAAAAGAAAAAAAATGTGTTCCTTCTCATTACACCAATTTAATTTACAACTGAATAGATCATCTGCTCTCATTCTTTATTTCAACTTTAATATGGTGTTTATTATTCGTGAATTTCCCGCGCAGTGAAGGGCAAGAACAAAATTCTCGATCCAGGGTATACTAGAGGTGTGAGATGCAAAGTAAAAATGCAGTGTTGGTTTGTGGAATTAGCAACCAAAATGCGACTCGAACCCGTGAAAGCGGAGCACTGTAGTATAATAACCCACCACCGTAATCTCTCAGTCTCCTCAGCACGTTTTGGAAAGGGGTGACATGTGACCTCAAGGTTACATGTGATGAAAGTCGTGGATGAGAAATTTCTAGAGCTAAATTGAACCCACACCATTGTGTTTCTGCTTTCACCAGAATTACAATAACAGCAAAATCCAAGAAATAGCCATTCTCGTCGGAATAAAGATCTGTCATTGATTCATTCTGAATCAGAACTGTGTCAGAATGAAGGAGCGAACAAGAATTTCCCGTCATGTTCAAACCCACATTTTGCCTTGACTCATAACTTCTTCAGTCACGTTCGCTCTCACGTGTAGAAGTAGCCATGGAGAGGGATATGAAGGCGATGTTGTGGTTCAATAGCCGTTCTCATATGGCTTAACCGAATTGGGTTAAATCGCAAGAAACGTTGTTTTGTTCGTTTCATTTTATTAAATAAACTGAAAGTCACACTTTTCATTGTAATAGTTGGAAGTGAATTAGATTTATCTCATTGGAATGATTAATGATATATGCAAATTTGTTCCGAATTTATTTCAACTGAAAGAAAATACTGCTTAGGAAAAGAGACAATTAAAGTCCAAAAGAAAAACCAACAGTTTTGTTGCTCGTGCTTTGGCAGAGTTCAATGATCATTAAATGGACCAAACATCATGGTGATCACATCTTTTAGTCACGTGATTAAATCTCCAAGCAACGGATCACTTACTGTTCGTTGTGTCATATCTTTCCTTCACTATATAAAAATCCAATAAGTTCCATTTGCAATGCTTCAGGTGGCATAGTATGCCAAATCTTCCCAAATCAAGGGTATTTGAAACAAAATCTTATTCAGCTGTGCATATTCACGAAATCTCTATACTTTTAAAGTCAACCATCTGAGACATTGTTTCCCCGCGGCTTCCAACTGAATACATCCCCACCCCTACAACTTTACCTAGCCACAGGCTATTTCTATACATGAAATTTATTCCTTGTATGTCACCAAATGTGTCTTTCCAAATATTTTGAAAAACAGGTTCTCGGAGTGTCAGCGATTCGGCTCTCATCATTTCTCTGTTCCTCAAAGGTTTTGAAGGTTGGACGTTTAGATGTTTACTAACTTGAACACAAAAACACGAGTCACAAAAATACCAGTCACAAAAAGCATTGGCTTGTCACAATAAGACCCTTATGAAAAATATTCTACTCAACAGTAATTCGACGACAGTGAACATCTTCATATCGTCCTTGCAAAGAGCACTCTTAGTATTCCGAAACTTTTATTTTCGTAATTTATTTCGACATTTGTATCAGAACTAGGAAGAAAATGAGAAGCAATTCACAAGTATTTTCGGGAGTGAAAGTCAAAATAAATTAAATTTACAGTGTCACCTTTCAGTATTTTTTTCAGAGTAAGCAGTTAAAGATTTTTAATGTGTGAGCTCAAAATGTTTTCACCTCCTGTTGTACTAAGCCAAAATTAAGTTATTTTATTTTGCGATACTTCAACTGGAAACCTGATTGGAAAGCTGCTACGTATGTTGATGTTAGGGCCCTCGGTCATTTGTAATAAAGGATGGTTATTGGTTTTAGTGAAATATTTCGTGTGCAAATACAGAACTTAGATGTAAGTAATCAAGTGCATTTATTGGGTGGAATTGTTCACGAAACATTTACTGTGGTTCTTGTGCTCAGAAACAATGAGATACTTACTCAGGTTTTTCTCCGGAGCAATGATTAGATGACCAGGAAGACTTTATGTGGCTGTATGCGTCGTGTCTGTGAGCATTTTTTTTTTCAATTACATTGAGATATTTTGCTAATAACGGAAGGGATTAATAATCCTGTGTTAAAAGTCTTCAATAATGTCATACTTCCTTTTAAAAATTACGAGAATTCCTTTTTGCAACAATGATTTGGAGATGCTGGAGTTGGACCGGGGTGGACAAACTTAAAAATCACACGACACCAGGTTATAGTCCAACAGGTTTGTTTGGAAGCACTAGTTTTCAAGGTGCTGCCTCTGTACTGGGTGATCTAATGCACAGAATGCTTCCAGATAAAACTCCTGGACTATAACCCGGTGTTGAGTGATTTTTAACTTCATGAAACAAACTGAAAAACCACATGTGATAAGTGAGATGTATGCAAAATCGATTTTCAAAGCATTTCATCTTTACATTCAATATTACTCGGCCATTGGAAAATTAAGCCGAACTCATCAATTGAACAGTAAGTAGAAATTTAACTTTATAAAAGACATAGCAATATTGAGATGAATTACAATATTTTATTGTATAATAAAGGTAACCTGAAGAACTGAAGGGTAATAGCAAGTGGCATTTGCTTCATTTTACTGAAGAAAAAAAACAAAGTTTTGTTTTCATCTTGCTTCGACTAGAGAATAAGGATAAGTATATGTGAGGTGTTCAAATATACAATACTGATGTGCTAAATGTTTATTGAGTCTCTTCTGCAGAATTAAGTTCACAGAATAAACAATATTTGGGCATTCATGATCTGATTGGAATTAAAATCCTGTTGTCCACCATATGCGTAATAATTGGATGTAGCAATGTATTTTGATTTTGAAAACAAATGAATTTCATTTCTTAGATATGTCAAATTTTGAAAACTACGAAGTCCTCAAACTTAAAATTTAGAGACAATGCAAAGTGATACATACTTTTATTAATAACCTGCAAATAAAAGATTTTAGATTGTGAGATTACTAGAATGAACAACAGACAGAAGCAGATCCAAAACTGGATTTAAAAGCAATGCAAACTCCGCTTCGTTATATTCTAATCAACATTGTAAGCTGCTCTGATGTATCTCTGTTCAAGGTGAACTCACACCTCCTAGTCTCCTAGGAGAGAGACACTACTCGAGCTCCACAAGTGCATTTCATTATCTTCCCACCAAGGAATGGTGGGATTATAATCAATTGTGATTACTCAAATGCAAACTAACCAGTGCTCATTCCAATAATTGGGCTGGTAATTAATTAGACTGTTTCTGTGTAATGGACTGAGAATGAAATGGCAATTCACAATAATGATGGAACTAATCACATATGCTCTTACTTAAAAATTAACATTATGATAATTGAGAGAAAGATAAATAGACACATCATGCGCTTATTGTAAATCCATAAAAAATACAACTGCTGTATATGTTTGCAGTGTTTTTTCTTATAATGGAAAGATAATTAGAACGTTTAGCAGTAGGACGGAAGAAAATGTTATTCACTGTGACTATTCAGCTGCAGAGAACTTCCCCCTCCTTCCAAAAATGTACAACTTAAAACAATTCCAAATTCACTCTGATTGATAAAGGAAAGAGCAAGCACCTGTAAAATCCTTTTTTCTTGTTTACACAAAATGTCACAAATTTGACACCTTTTTTAGCTTTAAAATATTTAAATCTTACTGTGAACAGAAATACAATAAATCTTCGCGTTGAAGGAAAATATAATCAAACCAAATTAAAATACACATTGATATTCACAATTATTGGGAGAGTGAACACTGCAATTTATTTCCATCAGTTGATGTACTAAACCATAATTCCAATTTCATGCCCCATTTGGATTAGACAATGGTTAGATAATACAAATAACTAAATTATTAATATACTGTCAGTGAACTGAATATTAATGAGAAATCTCACATTGCTATTTGAATGAGCAATGTGTCAAAATAAACAGTAATTATTGATGAAATGCCATTAGATATCTCATAATTGATCAGGTTGTGATTACTTTGATTGTAGAAATGAGTAGCATTCAGATATTTCCAATGAGCATTGGATGGAAAATGAATGCTTTTCGTTGTAGACCTGAAAGGTTTTTTATTAATTGTAGTATCAGCACTAAGAAATAATGGATTAAACTGTGATGTGAATCTCACCTTACTGAATATTTTCAAGTTTTCTAACATGTATCTAGTTCAATCTTCAGTTTAAAAAGGGTAATTTTGGCTCAGCACATCAGTAACTGTAAACATTTTCAACACATCTCCAGCAAAGTTATTAATCTGATAATTCAGAACACATATCAAAAAAAAACTCTGTAAATGTCATTGACTATATCTTTTGGTTATAGTCAAGTTCATTCTCTATTTACTTTATTCCTATGTCCTACACCAGTGATTAATATTGATTAGATTTAATGTCATATGAGTGAGACATTAATTTTCTCTCAATGATTTGTGCAGCACAGGAATAGTCATTTGGCCTATAACGTTGTGCTGAATATAATGCAAAAGAAACTCACCGCTTCTGCCTAGCTTTGATCAATATCTTTCCAAATTATCTAAATGAACATTAAAGAGCCTTAATACATCTGCCTCCCCCACCATCTCTGGAAGTTCATTCCAGACACCTATCACCTCCTGTGTAAAAAAACAAATTGCCCCTTGAACTGTCTCCCCAACCTTAGACGCAAGTCACATCGTTGTGACGTTTCAACTCTGGGAAAAACATTCAGAGTGTCAACCCTATCTATGTATCTCATGATTGTAAAGACTTACATAAAGTCCTCCCCCAGCCTCTGCCACTCCACAAAAAAGCAGCCTGAGTTTTTCTCACCTCTTCAAATCCAGACAGCATCCTGGTAACTGCCCTCTGTACCTTATTCAAAGCCTCCATACCCGTCCTGTAATGTGGCGAACAGAAATGAATACAATCGTTTAAGTATGCCTTAACCAAAGTCTTAAAAAGTTACAACATGACTTCCTGACCAATTCCCTGACCAATAAAGGCAAACATGCCATTTGCCTTCCTTACAACCCTATCTACTTACATGGTCACTTTCAGGGAGCCATGATCTTGAACGCTAAGATCACTTTGAACAACACAGTTGTTCAGGGTCCTACCATTATCTACTTTTCCTGAGTATTAGATCTCCCAAAGTGAAATACCCCACACTTATATGGATTAAATTTCACCTTTAATTTCTCTGCCCGTATCTGCAATTTATCTTTTATCCTGCAGCATTCTTTGCCAACCTTCTACATTATCCTCAACTCCACTGAACTTTGTAATGCCTGCAAACCTATTAACTCACTCAATTCGATTTTAATCCATGTCACTTATATACATTTGTATTGCAAACAGAAAAGTTTCAGTACAGATCCCTGTGGAAAAAAAGACGGAAAATGAAGGAAATGCAGAACTCTTGAATAAATGCGGTTATTCAATGACAGAACAATGCTGATGAATAATTTCTGAAGGTGTGATTTTTGTTTTTAAATTAACCCAATATATTAATTCTCAGTTACTGATCTTAATGAATGCCTAGTAAAAAATGCTTTGAAAATATTGAATCATTTTAAGTGTTGAGTTCTAACATTAATTGTTCGTTCATTGTCATTTCAATTACCACACCATCATGTATGTTAATCTTAGTAATGAGCATCATGCGATTCATATTTCAGTTTAATCCATTATTTCTCAGTGCCAGTATCATAATGAAATATTAGCTTTCTTTTCAGGACAACAGACCTGCAATACATCAATGGTTTCTCATCCAAAACTCATCATAACTATCTCATTTTCTTTCATTTGAATTCTCATAGTAACGGAAGGAATATTAATCAGCCTTATCAATTAAGAGGTGGCTAACTATTTTTTACATAAATATTTCAGTACTTTCCAACATATTGCACAATTACATTGCAATAAGGGTTTTCTCATCATTCTTAAATTTGTTATCAGCCATTTTAAAACTAATTATTGCAATTATCAAACCGGTAATCATTGTTGAAATCTAATATCCCCAAATTTAGATGAGGAATTATGGCTCAGTACATCAACTGACACAAAACTTATTGCACTCTACAATCTCTTAATCTTACCAAAAATAATTTGAAGCGTGGAAGCTTAGTTGGATTAAACTGGCTGTGAGCAAAAATGCATTCTGAAGAAGGGTCACTGGACCCAAAGCATTAACACTGATTTCTCTTCACAAATGCTGTCAGATCTGCTGAGCTATTTTCCAGCAATTTCTGATTTTGTTTCTGATTTCCAGTATCACCGTTTTTTGCATTCTTGTCTTGATTGTCTTTCATTTCAATGCCAACATTTCTGTTTTCTTATTATTACAATCAGAGGTAACTGTTTTCATGTTAAATATCAATTCAATTTCACGTATTTTTTGTGTACGCAAAACAGGATTAACAAATGTTTGTTCTCGCAAGGTTTGTGAAGGTTTGTAGCTCAGGTTGAGGTTTAGAGTCTAGGTTTGCTCGTTGAGCTGTAGGTTTGATATCCAGACGTTTCATTATCTGGCTAGGTAACATCATCAGTGGCAACCTTCAAGTGAAGCGAAACTGTTGTCTCCTGCTTTCTATTTATATCTTTCTCCTGGATGGGGTTCCTGGGTTTTGGGGTGATGTCATATCCTGTTCGTTTTCTGCGGGGTTGACAGACGGCATCTAGATCTATGTGTGTAGTTATGGCATTGTGGTTGGAGTGCCAGGCCTCGAGGAATTCTCTGGTATGACTCTGCTTAGCCTGTCACAGGATAGATGTGTTGTCCCAGTCGAAATGGTTGTTATTTTTACACACGGATGAAAAAAAGAAAGATATAAATAGAAAGCAGGAAACAACAGCTTCGCTTCACTTGGAGGTCGCCATTGATGATGTTACCTAGCCAGGTAATGAAATGTCTGGATATCAAACCTACAGCTCAGCGAGCAAACCCACACCCTAAATGTCTGTTCTATTACAATAAAACTTGAATTCTTAGAAATCACAATTTTGCAAAAATGAGGAAGTTGTCTTTCGCTGAGTAGTCACATTGAATGACTAATTCTTTGCTTCCAATTCATATGCATTACAAAGCAGTTTAATTTTCATTTCAGTATATGAATAATTGCTTCAAACATATTGAATTATTTGACTATCATGACATTTTCGTTTAATTGAGATCAATGTCGCTTCTTTCCATCATTATCTGAAATTACTAATTATTTTATTTGTTCCATTACACACTGAACTGTCTAATAAAATCTTAGTTCAATTATCGCAATAAATATCTGAGCAGTTTCCCATTGACTAACCACAGTAAGTATATGATTATTGTCCTGCCCATCCTGCATGGGAACATGATGGAGCGCTCTGGTAATGTCTGTACTAATACACCACGAGGCATGAGTTCTATTCCCAACCTTCAACAGTGATGTGTCAAAGCACCTCTGAGAGCTGGTTAGAACATATCTAGGTATCTATTGAATTGCTTTTCAATCCAACATTTCCTCAACTTGTATCTGTTGCTCATTGCTATGATCACAATATCTTCAATTTATTTGCTTTAGGTGACTAATTAAAGTATAAATGTGATTATGTTGCTTCTAAATACCTCTCAACTTTGCAGTATTAAAGATCCTACAGTGTAAATAATATTTAAGGTGAGGGGGAAAGATCTAAGAGGGATCTGACGGGCAATTCTTTTCATACAATATGTTTGGCACATATGGGATGAGCTGTGAGAGGAAGGGGCAGCAGCTGGTAAAATTACAACATCTAAAAGATTTTTGGACAGTTACCTGGATAGAAAACGTCCAGAGGGGTATGGAAAAAACACAGGAAAATGGGACTACTTTTGTTTAGGAAACCTGGCCAGCATGCCAAGTTGGGCTGAATGGGCCGTTTCTTTGCTGTGTCAATCTAGCATTCTACAATTCAAAGTTGACTGTGATTGGTAAAGGAGAGAACGAGAGGGTGTTAATTCTGTTATGTGTCCAGAAAAAAAGTGGAATGAATTTTAATTTTGTCATGTAAAATAGTTCACTCTTATTGTGATTAAAAATACAATGAATGTGAGCATTGAAGTGAACTGTAATTAAATCAATTCAACTATGTTTCCATGGTTAAAGTAAAAATTGATCTTTACAATGATTGTGAGTTTGTACACTGCAATTTCTTCACAACAGTTCATGCACTGAGCCATTATTGCACATTTATACCCCTTACTGAACTGAACAATTATTACATATTAGAATTTTGAAAATATATCTGCGCGCTTAGAAGAATGAGCAATTTAATTTTGCTATGTGACAGTGCAATGTGTAGACATGAACAGGAATTATTGCAGTGAAATGCAATTGCAGTTCCCTGAATTTCTAAGGCTGAGATTAATGCAATCATTCAAATCAGATATTTGCAAAGTGTGTTGGATGCAAAATCACTTGTTCCATTGTGGGATAGTTGACCTGAAAACAACAATATTGTTACAGTGGATTAAATTAAACAATAGATTTAATTAAAATGTGGATCACGTTAGAAACACAAACAAATTATTCTGCAATTATTATAAGGCTAATGAATTCAAAATAAATGCTGTAATCTGAACAAATAAATCGATTCAATATTTTAAAAACACTTTGCTCTGATGTTGATTAGACGTTCATTATGCTCAGTAAACTGAAGTCTAAAATATAGTAGCTAGATTGATGGACTGGGAACAATAAATGAGCCATTCATTAATTATTGAAAAGAATTTATCTTTGATGGAAAATGCAGACAATACAATTCAAAAGTTATTGTGTTTGTGGACCTGAACAATAGATGTAGGTAACTTCATTTCTAGCAAAAAATACAGTGATGTATTTCATTCAATTCGATTAATTATAGAAACATGTATTTTTAATTTATGTAATTTTATCCTGATCAATGTTCAAACTTTAGTGTCTGAATTAGTAAGAAAATAAGTAGGTAAAGAAAGTGAATATCTGAGTGACCAAAAATTACAGTCAATGACATTTGATCAAAAAAGGAATTTGCATGATTTTGTGATTATTGAACATTAATAAGTAATGTTGTAATAAAAATTAAAACAAAATCAACAGTTCCAAAGCAGATGTTTGTTGTAACAAATTGAACATAAAAACACTTGTCTAGGGCACATGATCTGAAAAAGCAAAAAAATCTCTTGATGTGATATATCATCTAAAAGATACTTTCCTTTTTTTTAAAGGGGTGTAACTTTCAAGAACTCAATAGTTATTGTGTTAGTTGACCTGAACAAGAGATGTAGGTAACTTCATTTATTGCAAAAAAACGGTATTGGGAACTTTAATTTTTTTTTAGCAAGAAAAACAATGTAGCTTTTAGTGTGATCATTTAAATGAAAATGCATGTTTGTGTGGAATTGAGATATAATCAAAGCAAATGAAACAGGATTAAAATAAACATCAACACAATTTCCATTATTGAACTACAAATCAATTAGCATTGCACTATTACAACAAAACTCAGCATTTGCTATGATTGCAAAACTGTACAGTGTGTGGGATATAGACAAATTAATGTTACTTCTGCAATTCTGCAATTATAATTGATTATTCAAAAAAAAAGAACTCACATCAGTGTGTAATCGTTTCAGCCAGGAGCTGAGTCAACAAGAATGCGAACTATGTGGAGGAAATGCATAATTGTTTTTTCGTATTTGCTAAAAATATATGCAACAAAGAAATGGGACTGCAAAATAATGGTTAAAAAATACAGGCACGAGATAAGATGCTGTGAAGAGAGGCACGTAAACTAAATATGCCTGTATAAACAGTAAGTATAAACACCTGTTTCCCACTTTTACAGAAACACAGGAAAAAACCCCAATTACAAGAGCTTAGTGATAAGATACTGTGATGGGCAGCAGGGATGGAGGGAATAGATAATGGTAAGGCAAGAAATGCCTAACAATAACCCATAGCAGGATGAGGTCAAATGGCCCTGTGAAGCCAGACATAAGCATTTTGTCATAGACAAGGCCGGATAAGACAAGAGATAAAGAGGAGTAATGGGTACCGGTCTTGGGGAAGTGGAGGATATAAACAGGGGGCGGGAATCAATGAAATAGAAAAATATATGTAGGAACCAAATTATATAAATATCGAGTATTTGTTGAATTCAGTGTGTTTTTGTCCGTGCCTTGTGTACATCACACCCACTTGCAAGTGTGAAATAAAGGACACTGCTGATTCAGATCTTGTCTCGGACTGAAATTATTGAAGTGAATGAGCTTTGTTTCTCATAAATGCAATGTGTTTACACAAGTTGATGTATGGAAACATGATACTACACTTTGGGATGAATGTACTGGATTGGACTATTATTACATATTGGATATAAGCAAAAATTAGTATGAAAAACAGTTAATGTCAAACATTAAATTGATGAGAAATCTGATTTTACTGTGCAACTGTGTAATGTGTAGACATGAACAGTAATTATTAGAGTGAATAGCAATCTGGCATGACTTAACTGATAATTTTTCATATTAATTCCATGATTACTTCGTGTTTTCACATCAAGAAGAGATAACATATTTACTATGAATGCTTGGTTGTTTCATTGGTTGGTTTGTGGATGTTTTGACCTGGATAGAATGACTAAATTTTTCATTGTAAAAAATAACAGATTAAACTAAAATGGGAATCTCAAGATGCTTGTCGCAAAGATTTAACTGAGTTACAGTCTGGTTAATGAAGTGACAATGAATTTACAATTAATGTTAATACTCCGGCAAATTAAATGATTCGATATTATTAAATTATTTTGCTCTAATGTTGATTAGACTTTTTAATTGCGATCAGAGACTTGAAGATTAAATTGCTGGGTTGGTGAATTAACAAAAAAGATATTAGACATTCAGTGATTATTAATCGTCATTGTTTTATCATTTATAATTCTCAGCTATTCAAGAATTACTTGCTTTGCATTTCTTCTCAAAAAGAAAAATAATTTCATGAAATTTTTCATATCATCAATATTTACAAATTTGAGTGAGAGTTGGAAAGAAAATAAATAGCTGAAAATGTGTTGCTGGAAAAGCGCAGCAGGTCAGACAGCATCCAAGGAACAGCAAATTCGACGTTTCGGGCATAAGCCCTTTATTTGATTCCCGATGAAGGGCTTATGCCCGAAATGTCGAATTTCCTGTTCCTTCGATGCTGCCTGACCTGCTGCGCTTTTCCAGCAACACATTTTCAGCTCTGCTCTCCAGCATCTGCAGACCTCACTTTTTCCTCGAAGAAAATAAATAGATAAGGAATGTGGGTCTCACAGCAAAAGATAGGTAACAGTATTTGTTGCACAATTATTTTCAAAATTTCTCTGAAGAAATGTTTAATCACTTATGCGCAAATATTTGCAGCTACACATAAAGTGAGCCATAATTACACTTTTGTTGTGATGAATTGTCGGGAAACCTATCACAAACCTTACTAATATTCAGGAATTTCTTCATCACAATTAGTATTAGCTTCCTCATCTATTAATAATGAAGTGTGATTATTGGTCAGAGAAAGATGTGTGTAAATTAAAAGAAGGTGTCTATTGCATATCTTTGGATGGGGTGTTAGCGTGATGTTTGTTGTGGTTAGTCATCCTGGGAAAAATAAGATTATTACAAAGAGATAGTCAGTGAACAGTGATTAGGTGACCTTGAAGACCATCAATTAGTTCTATGTGCAGTGATTAAGAGTAATTTGATTTCTGTAGCATTAAGCTATTTTGCATGATTTGGTAAATGATTAATAATCTTGTGACAACGTTTTGAAGATGATCATGAGCTGTATTCGATCCATCCAATGGGTTGGTACAAGCATCCTTCAATGTTTTGCTTCCCATGAGAGGATATTATGCTCAGCAACTGGCTGGAAGCCAAGGTGCCAGAAAGTCTGGTTCAACCTCTCCAATACACAACTCCCGAGCTGGTTGTCACTGGATCCCCCAGAACTTTCGTGACCTCTTTTCTGGAGCTGAATGATGCTGGCTCTGTTTGATTTCATGTTCGACCAGATTTCTCTGGCTGTAGGTGAATTTCAAATATCCAATTTCGGGCCCAGGTCACTTGACCTCAGTCAATAATTAAAATAGAGTTCACTTATTGTGATAGCGATGTGATAATTAACAGTGGCGTTTTTACAAATGAAATGATTAAACATTTTCCAGCAGTTTACACAGACATTAATTAGATATTCATTAAGATATGTAAACTGAGAAGTATAATCTAATTGCAGGATTACTGAACTGTAAGAAAGATTTAGAGTTGCTGTGTTTTCTAGAAGGAATTGTTTAATCATTGAAATAGCTCAGCTCTTCATGACTTCTACGTATCTTCCATTGGTTTACTTGAAGAGAACACTCATCTATGACTCGTTTGATTTGTCTTTTAAACTGTGTTTCAAGATTTCAACGGGAGATTGACAGAATGCAGATCTGAGCTGAGAAGTAGGAGATTGTGTTCAACCTGGAAAAGTGTGAAGAGATTCATTTTAGAATTTTGAATTTGAATGCAGACTATTGAGTTAAACGCAGGATTTTTGGCAGTGTGGAGGAACATAGGGATCTTGGAGTCCATGCACATAGATCCCTCAAAGTTGCCACCCAAGGTGACAGGTTGGTAAGAAGGCACATGGTGTGTTGGATTTCATTAGCGGGGATTTCATTTAAGACCTGCGAGGTTATGATGCAGATTTATAAAGCCCTGATTCGATCATACTTGGAATACTGTGTCCAGTTCTGGTCACCTCATTGCAAGAAGGGTGTGGAAGCGTTAGAGAGGGTTCAGAGTAGTATTACCAGGATGCTGCCTGAACTGGGGGGCACATCTTCTGAAGAAAGGTTGAAGGAGCTAGGGCTTTTCTCATTGGAGCAAAGAAGGATGAGAGGCAACTTGACAGACGTGTACAAGATGATGAGAGGCTCAGATAGAGTGAACAACCAGAGACTGTTTTTCCCAGTTGGAAATGACTATCATAAGGGTGCATATTTTTAAGGTGAATGGAGGCATGCTTAGGGGAGATGTCAGAGGTAGGTTCTGTTAGACTTTGGCTCAATCTACCAACTTACTTTCTTCTATGTGTGAACCCAGTCCTGCGTGTTCTTTAAATGAAGCAATAGCAGAAGATTTTCGGTCTCACATTCTTAGTTTTATTCCAGAAGTAAGTGGATAAAATATACAGAGCTTTGGGTCTAAACCTTTCTGTCCCTGACAAACTACAAAATGTGTCAGTTCACAAAGAAAAGACGTATTCCGGCCCCTGACCCAGTCTTTTATACAATACAAAACGTCATGCAATCACTGAGGTGGGATTGTCTTCTGATTGGCTATTGATCTGACTCCATTCTCCGCCTCCTCGCATTCCCGGATGTCTAATCCCACGTGACTTCCCTTTGTCCATGAATCAGAGCACCACGTGACCTCCTTCGGCCCGCGAAACGGAGCATCACGTGACCTCCCCGCACTCTTCCGGGGCGCGAAACGGCAGACCACGTCACACCCGCCCGCACCACGGAGCATCACGTGATCCTCTTCTACGCCTGCAACAGAGCATCACGTCACCTCCGAATGCCGAGGACATCCCCACTCGCAGCCTGCAATCTATTCTACACGTAAGCCATATATTTACAAGTCCCCCTTTTTGTCTCATGGTAATGAGACCAATAAACCAGTTTTATGACTCACATTCGATCTCCGACGCATAGTCTTCCCATCTTGCCAGCACCATGGTTTCCGTCTCCATCTGTGACATCTATCCAATATTCTTCAGAGGATCAGTATCAGCTCGAAGGGCCAAAAGTTTTATTTTAACACTTTAGAATTGTATATCATTATTATAACAAAGACGGTGGTTATTGGGGCAAAAATCTCTTTATCAGCATGTAATGAGGTATATTTCTACTAATGTTGTTCCGTATTTTTTCCATGGCCTTGCACATTGTGTTATCCATGTCGTGATTTTTAATTCTGTGCATCGAAGAGCCAGGAGGGGACATGAGAAGTCGTTGGTAGATTGGGTCAAGGAAAACCTGAAGGCTTTCGATAACTATATCAGGAATAAAACAATGACTAAGTAAGATCTGGGCCTATCAAGTGTAGTAGTGGTACGTTGTGCTTGGAGTCAGAGGAGATAGGAACAGCGCTAAGTGAATTTTCTCATTAGTATTCACACTAGAAAATAACTAATGTTATAGAGGAGAATCCTGAGATACAGGTCAGTAGATTAGATAGGATAAATGTTCACAAGGATGAGGTGTCAGCAATTCTGGAAAGTGTAAAAATAGATAACTCCCCTGTGCCGAATGGGATGTATCCAAGGATTCTCAGGGAAGCCAGGGAGGAGATTGCAGAGCGTTTACCTTTGATCTTTATGTTGTCATTGTCTACAGGAATGGTGCAGAAAGCTGGATGATCGCAAATGTTGTTACCTTATTCAAGAAGGGGATTAGAGTCTAATTATAGACCAGCGAGCATTACTTTTGTAGTGAGTAAAATGTTGAAATTGTTAAAATGATAGGGTTTAAACTCATCTAGAAAGGAATAATTGGATTAGATATAGTCAACATGTTTTAGTGAAGGGTAAGTGGTGCCTCACAAACTATATTGATTTTTTTGAGAAGGCGACCAAACAGTTGGATGCGGGTAAAACGGTTGATGTAGTGTATATGACATTCAGTAAAGCATTTGGCAAGGTTCCCCGCGGTAGACTATTGCAAAAATAAAATAGGGAGGCATGGGATTGAGGGTAATTTAGGGGTTTGGATCAGGAATTGGTTAGCTGAAAGAAGACAGAGGGTGGTAGCTGATGGGAAATGTTCATCCTGGAGTTCATTTACTAGTGGTGTACCAGAAGGATCTGGTTTTGTATGTGTCCTCATAATTTTGTCCAATAAATTCATGTCTTTGGGATATCTGTGTTAAAATGAATACATTGTTCTCTTAAACTTGAATCTTTAGTTTTAGTTTCCCACACCAGAGAAAATGTCCATCAGCCAAGCACCTGATGCACTCTCCTCAAGATCTTATATGGTTCAGTATGAAACCCTCTCATTCTCAAACCTTAAGTGTAGAGCTTTATAAACTTATGAGGGGGCATGGAAACGGTGACCACCCAAGGACATTTTCTGAAGTTGAGGGAGTCCAAAACTAGAGCACATAGTTTGAAGGTAAAGGAGAAAGATTTAAAAGAATTAAAAGTGGTAATCTTTTCTTGGAGTGTATGGAATGAACTGCCAAAGGAAGTGTTGGTGGCTGGGGAAATTACAACATTTAAAAGCCATTTGAATGGGTACTTGAATAGGAAGGGTTATGGGCCAAGTGCTGGCAAATGGGACGTGATTAATTTAGGACATCAGGACATGGACAAGGTGAACCGAAAGGTCTGTTTCTGTGCTGTATGACAGAATAAGGCCTTCTTTCCAGGAACACGTATATCTTTACAAAGCTTCAGAATCAATTTAGTATATTTACTTTTCAGTTTAGGGAATCATCACTACACGCAATACATCAGATGTGGCCTCAGAAATCCCCTGTTCAGATGCAGTAAAATATCTTGATAGCTTTTGCATGGAATAGAATAATTCCATATACTTTCTTAACCACTTACCACATCTGCATGCTAACTTTGTGTGATGCATGTACCAGGAAGCACAAATCCCTTTGTACCACTGAGTTTTGTGATCTCTCATCTTTTAAGTAGATTACTATTGTTTTACCCGTTTGTCACAGCAAAAAATTCATCTGCGCAGTTTATACTGTTTCTGCTAAAGATTTACACACTAACCTCCCCTGTCTCTACCCCATTACAAAGTATCTACCTCCACTTGACATCTTATTGACTTAATATCTTGGTCGCTGAGTTAATTGAGGTCCAATCCAATCCGTTCCCATATCTGAATCATTGACAGGTTCAAAATAGTTGTTGATCTTGCACTGATCTCTAAGGAACTCCACCACGTTAAAGCTTTCCAAATTGAAAACAAACATCAATCCCTACTGTAGATTTCCTGATCGTTACCCAGGGTTCCCTGTTTCTGTGTAGCAGCTTAGAAAGGTTGACTGGCCTCCTCATGTGCTGTGTAATGCACTCAAATGGCTGAATGACTTCATCATCTTCCTTTGTAAACCTTTAGAGGGCAAAACAGTCTCCTCATTCTCATTGCTGATGGGCTGAATTGGATCTTCCTCTCCCTCTGTAACAGAATCGAGGATTTGAGTGAGAGAACAAGACATGGGTTACGAACAGCAGGTGGCCAGTCAGCCTTTCGCTCCTGCTGTTCCATTCAGAATGTGCATTGTTGATGTGATTGGAGCTAAACATCCCTTTCCTGTCTGTTCCCAATAAACATAGATTCTTTTGTTCATTAATGATCCATGGAACTCAATTTTGAATGTTTTTATTAACCCAGTCTTCACTGCGGCTTGGGCGTGGGAACACTACAAATCACACAACCCGAAAGAGAAAGGAACATCCTGTCTCAGTCTGAAATGGAAATGCCCTTATTCTTAAAAGGTGTCCCCCTCAAGCCAATCACCACTCTTTTGATACAGGGATACAACGATTAGAAACAGATATAGGCCATTCAAAACTCAAACCTGTCCACATTTCCTTTAACAACTGGCAATCAAATACTTACCAAATTTAGCTTCAACTGAGGTTAGATGAATTCCAGATACCATAAGCTCAGAAGAGTTTAGGAAATTGGAACATAGAACATTGCAACACAGCACAGTCCTTCAGCCTTCGATGTTGTGTCAACCTTTTATCCCAGTCTAAGACTAATCTAAACTTCATACCCTTCATTTTATTATCATCCATGTGTCTATCCAAGAGTTGCTTGAATGTCCCTAATGTATCTGATTCTACTACCACCACAGTCTGTGCATTCCATGCACCTACCATTATCTGTAGAAAGAAAATACTGTCTCTGGTATCTCCTCTCAGCCTTCCTCCAATCACTTTAAAATTATGCTCCCTGCATGATAGCCATTTCCACACATGTAAAAAGTCTCCGGTTGTCTACTCCATCTATGCCTAATCATCTTGCACACCTATATTATGTAGCTCTCATCCTTCCTCACTCCAATGAGAAAACCTTAGTTCCCTTAGAAATTCTGCATAAGACATGCCCTCCTGCACAGGCAACATCCTGATAAATCCTGTCTGCACCCTCTGGAAAGTTTCCAAATTCTTTCCGTAATGGTGCGACCAGAACTCAACACAATACTTCATGTGTGGTCTAACCAGGGCTTTACAGAGCTCTAGCATAATCTCGCAGCTCTTAAACTCAATTTTTCTGTTCACAGAAACCAGCTCACGATGCTTTTCTTAATATCCCTATCAACTTGAATGGTAATTTGTAGGTACCTAAGAATGTGGAGCCTAAGATCCGTCTGTTCCTCAACATGGCCAAGAATGCTACCTTTGACCCTGTAATCTGCATTTGAACTCGATCTTCCAAAATGAATCACTTCAGAAAATAGGAAATTGAAGTAGAATTAAGCCATTTACCCAATCGGATCTGTTATGCCGTTTGAATACGGGTGATAAGTTTCTCAGCCACATTCTTCTGCTTTCGCCAACTGATCAAATGGTTCCCTTATTAATAAATAACGTATGTATCTCTATCTTAAATAAATTACTTTTTCTGTCTGCAAGATTGTGCATGTCTTAGTGTGTAAGTGTTGATACCAGTATCTATATGTGTTGTGTGTTTAATGCGTCCATGTATGTTAGTGTGTATCTCTGTCTGCATCACTGTTAAACGTGATCTTTGAAGGTTTTGGGGTAAATCCACTGACATTGACACCATCACCCTCCCGCTTCATCTATCTCTACTGTCTGTCAATTTTAAATGTAGAGGCATACAATGCCACCTTCTGCTGTACTACCCTGGCTAAATGTCAGACTTTATTCTCTCTCAGATGTCACCAAATTCTGTAAATCTCTCAGATTGCACGGCTACTTGGGTTTTCAAATAACGCCTTTTTAACGACAGAGCACTTTCATCTGTTACCTAGTGATATTGTTCTTGCGATATTACCATCATCACTGGGTCAGTTTCAGGACTTTTCAATCTTTTCTCACTTATAAATTGTAAGAGTGCATAACAAAAGATTTCAGGTTAAAGAACGTGTAATAAATGCATTACATCAATTTCCAAATGTTTCGGTCGACCTTCATTTGGATGCAGTTGCAGTGGAAATACTCTTTATTGTGTACACTCCGTGCCACGAATAATCTTCAAAGACAAATCACTTCCACGTTGTAGAAGGAGTACAGACATTCCTCTACATGAGCATTCTCCACTCTTAGTGTCCTCAGTACAATTACGATATTCCCTATACCTGCCTATATGTATGTGTGTGTGTGTGTGTGTGTGTGTGTGTGTGTGGTGACGGTGCTCTCAGTTTGGATGGTGCTGTGAGCTGGCTCCCACCCAGACTGAAACTCTGATGTGAGAAAGTGAGGTCTGAAGATGCCGGAGATCACAGTGCTGGAAAAGCACAGCAGGTCAGGCAGCTTTCGAGGAGCAGGAAAATTAACGTTTTGGGGTAGAGCACTTCACCAGGAATGCCGTCGATATAGTGGAGTGTGAAGGCCAACTGAGGAGGCATTGCTTCACTTTGAACACCACAGAGGCTGACATATTCGCTATGCACATGGATACACACAGAGATACGCAGGTACACACAGAGGCGAATACAGACACGCAAAGACACACATTATTGATTATAGAAACACACACAAAAAAGAACTGACGCAGTAACACAGTTACTAATACAGACATACTGAAATGCATACTGATACACTGATATGCATGCACACAGAGATACACTGTCATCAATACAGACATAGTATACCCACGCTGACACATGATGTTGATGCAGACATCGAGAGTCTGCCAATATTTACTTTTCACGAGGTGACATTCCCAATATTTCACTTGCTGTGTGTGGCGTGTGTTAATATTTCTGTTGCACTGCAGGAGATCATCTGCACCTTCTCGAAAGCTTCCTCATTTTTCTATGACAAGGTGACCAGAACTGAACACAATGTTCCACATGTAGTGTTACCTCACGGCGATGAACCCTTCAGCTAATTAAAGCAAACAGCGAGAAAAGCTCAACTCACAATGTAAGCTGTTAAAGTACGAGTGCCAAATCTCAAACTTCACTCTTTAAGTATAAATAATTTCAATTTTTTCCTTAACTCTAAAAGTGAACATTGAACAACAGCTATTCAAAACTCCAGCCCCTCTTTCTCTGAACTGGTTAGTATTTGTCTCCAACTTTATAACAACATAATGTTCCAATAAGAAAAACCCATATTAAAATTGCATCAACTTAATTTCCAAACCACACAGCATCGGTCATCTCCAATGTCATCTTGCTTTCAGCTGAAGATCTTCCTGGGTTGTCTTCTGAATTTTAGTGCAAGGATGCTTCATTAAAAAAATCGTATCTTTTTCAGAGAGGGTTTTGCATAGCCATCTCTCTCTCTCGATGGCAATTACTCTCAGGCCAGTGAACGAGTGAACTGCCTGCCTCTTTAATGCCAGTCAATATTTGATCGTCTCATTGGTTAGATGCTAGAAAACAATAAATTCAAAATCGATTGACTTTTGTGTCCTAGGGCATAATTTAAACTGAATGGTTAAGTTCGATTTTTTGTCAATCAGTAATCAAAACTCAAGGTATCTGTTTCACAGCCAAACGTTGCATGCTCCATATTTTCCAGTATACTCTGGAACTGCTACCTGGTCATACGAAGGTGCTTGCAAGCTCTCAGTGTAGAACAACATTCACTCTCTCTTGAAAGGTGCTATAAACACCTTCAACTTCATAACAGTGGTTTATTCCGAGCTTTATAGAGCTGTAGCATAATCTCATAACTCTGAAACTCAGTTCCGTAGTTTGTGAAAGCCAAAACAATATACACTTTCTTAACAACCACATCAAACTGGGTCAAGATTAGGGTGGTGTTGGAAAAGAACAGCAGGTCAGGCAGCATCCAAGGAGCAGGGAAATTGATGTTTCGGGCAGAAGCCTTTCATCAGATGATGACGAGCTTCTGTTTGAAACGTCGATTTTCCTGCTCCTCGGATGCTGCGTGACCTGCTGTGATTTCCAGCACCACCCTAATCTTGACTCTGATATCCAGTATCCAGAATCCAGTCCTCGCTTTTGAAAATTTAACATCAACCTGGGTGGTAACTGGACATGTTCCCCAAGATCCCTCTTTTCCTCTGCACTGCCAAGAATACTGCCTTTAGCCCAATAGTCTACATTCAAATTCGACCCACCAAAGTGAATGACTTCACATTTTTCCAGGTTTAACTTGGTCTGCTTCTCATCAGCTCAGTTCTGAATACTGTCAATGTTCCATTGCAACTTACAACATCCCTCAACATTATCCAGAACTCCATCAACCTTTGTATTTTCGGCAAACGTACTAATCCACACGTCCACTTTCTCATCCAAGCCATTAGTAAAAATCGCAAAGGGCAGAAGTCCTAAAACCGATTCTGCGGGACACCATTAATCCCAGAGCTCCAGACTGAATGCTTTCTATCTAATACCAACCTCAGTCTTCTATGGGCCAGGAATTGTGTATCCAGACAACCAGATTTCCCTGCATCCCATGCCTACTTAGTTTCTGAATGAGCCTACGGTGGGTAACTTTATCCAACGTCTTGCTAAAATCTATATACACCACATCCATTGATCTACCTTCATAAATGTGTTTTGTCACATCCTCAAATGATTCAAAAAAATTCGTGAGCCATGACCTGCCCCTCACAAAGGCACACTGACTATCTCTATCAAGCGATGTTTTTTTCTCCATGTAATCATAAATCTGGTCTCTCAAAATCCTCTCCAATTCTTTGCCCACCACTGTCGTGAGACTGATTAGTCTATAATTCCCAAGGTTATCTCCATTCCATTGCTGCAACAAGGGAATATCATTTTCCAACCTCTTTTCATCTGGCCTGACTCCAGTGGACAGTGAGGATGCAAAGATCATTGCCAAACGCGCAGCAATCTCTTCTCTCGTTTACTGTAGAATACTACTTATATTCTATTTGGCCAAGGAGAATTATCTATCCTTGTGTTTCTCAAACTTTTCGTCACACCCTCCTGTTCTAGCATATCAGCCTGTTTCACGCTCTCCCCATAAACTTCAATGCCCGTCTCAGTAGTGAATACTGAAGCAAAGCATTCATTAATGACCTCCCCTTCCTCTTCCAACTCATGACGCAAATTCCCTGAACAAGCTGTGATGAGCCCTACCCTCACTCTAGCTGTCATCTTGTTCCTGACATACGTGTAGAACATCTTTGCTTTTATGCACCAAGACTTTTTCATGCTCGCTTCTTGCTCTCCTGAGTTCATTTTTCAATTCCTTCATGGTTAACTTGTAACCCTCTAGAGCCCTGTCTGATCCTTGCCTCTTCAACCTGAAGAAATATTGCTCCTCCCTTTTGACTAGATGTTCTACATCTCTTGGCACAATGGTAGTATGAAGCTGTAAATGGATGGCAGCTGCATATCCTGTCACTTCCAGCCTGGGCTGCAAGTTTCCTCACGTTGGGTAGTGATCTAACACAATGTTACTGAACAATGTACTAGGGTGATGGACACAGCTCTACATACTGGGATGGTAACTGCAACTGGTTTTCAGATCAATGCACTGGGGTGATGCACAAAGTTCTACATGCTGGGAGGGTAACTGCTCCTGGTTTACAGATCAATGCACTGGGTTGGTGTACACTGCACTACATGCTGCCAGGGTAACTGCTTCTCGGTTACAGATAAATGTACTGAGGTGGTGTACACAGCACTACATGCTGGGAGGGTAACTGCTCCTGGTTTACAGATAAGTGCACTGTGGGGTGTACGCAGCTGTACATGCTGCGAGGGTAAGTGCTCCAGCTTTACAGAGCAATTCACTGTTATACACTGCACAGCTCCACACGGACTGTTGAGGTCCGCACTGTCTATACAGTGTACTGGGTTGTATTGAGCAGTACTGTAGCCTGGTCTGCACTGTGCTCCATGCTAAACGGATGTCTCTTCTGTGTTATGCTGTCTGATTCTGTGTGGCGGATTGGGCATCTGATATAATTGACCATTTGAGCTTATCTCTCAACACATTTATTTTATATTCTTATTCTTGTTATTGAACGCCACCCCCAAAAGTCTGATATCTCCAGCTAGTTCTATTTCGCTGAGAAGAGCAACGTTGAAACGATTTATCAGTGAAGTAATCATCTAATTATAACATGAATATCCGTCCTTCTATACCTTAACATAGCAGTTGGTGCTCATATCTGTGGATTCCCATGGACATCATGATCAAGCTCAGAAACAATTGCAAGATGTATGGCTTTAGCTCTCCTGTATGTTCCAGCTGTGGGTCCAAATTGGCTCCTTAGTGTATCGAGATCTTGCACTGTGAAGCCGTGTTTGTTCAGAATTCTTCCTCCCATGGGGCATCTAGGACACCAGACACAATGCTTATGGTTACACAAAGGCCCTGACCAAAATGTCCACGCCTACATGGTTCAAAAAGGACAGCCACGTCCTATGAAACAGTTTCATTTTCTGGTGCATGATAATTGTAATAAAGACCGGGGGATGTGCTTCATAATTAACAACACAACCCCGAGATTCCTGGGGATGTCCGACACCCATCTCATCAGAATGTTCTTTCTAGCACAAAATGAAAGAATACTAAACAATTTCTTCCCAAAGGTGAGTGATCTGGCAAACCCAAGAGGTAGGACATCAGGCCTACCTTGACATCAGATCCCAAGACCATTTCCAACACACTCGCTATAGGGGCCTAATAGCTACGAGGTTAGTAGCATGACCATAAACAATGAATATGCGTACCCACATCTGTTTTACATTTGGGCACGCTGGGGACGCTACTTTCTTAAATTTGGTAAGCCACTCCGATGCCAAATAAACCCTGTGAAGTACCTTCAGTTGCATAGCTTGCGTCCTATTGCACATCAAAATCTTCCAGACATTCTTCCAAATTTCTGCCACTCCTCTGTTGAAGATTTCACCCCCAATTGCTGAAAACAAAATCCACACAGCTGCTCGATGTCCTTTGAGACACTACCTCCTATTAAATGCTAGGGAGTGCTGACCGAGAGAGTTCCCGTGGACTGAAGCACTCTCACCTCCACATTCGACTTATGTGGATTAACCATTAGTGTAGGTGTTTTTTTTTCTATATAAAATCCCTAATCTCCTAGATAGCGCATATTTCTGGCTCATCTGCTCAAAAGACGTCATGCCCACCCCGTCAATCAAGTCTCCCAAACAAAAAGGTCCTCTGGACTCCCAGAGTCAAAAGCCAGAATCCAACATTGGGAGTAAAAGGGGAAGTGTTTTTGTTTGTAAATTGCCCTCACTTTGTTGCATCATTCTCCATGCTTTAACTGTGTTAAGGAGAGTTGGATTTCTATAATGATCCATAACAGTCCACAGCTTGTCCATGAACAACAGATTAATGAGGGGGTATTTTGCCTGGGAGGCATTGATGTCCAACCACAATGACCGTGGGTCTTGGCAAATCAAATCAGCCAAATAGGCTAGGACGAAACTCAATTGGTATTTGTTAAAGTGTGTAAAATCCACATCCCTCAGCTCCTGTGGAAACTGCAATTCAGTGAGCTCCATAAGAGGCCGCCTGTGATCTCAAATAAAACATCCAATCCGACTGTGAAGCTCCGTATAGGCTGCCTGGGCAGTATCATAAGGTGCATTTGCCTGGGATGTAATAAACGGAGGAACATATTCATTTTGACCGGAGATATTCTTCCCAACTAGGATATAGAAAGATCCTCCCAGTGCTGAAGGTTCTGCCTTATGTTCTCGAGCAACTGCAGGAAAACAGCTTTATCTAATTGATTGAAGGGTGGAGTGATCAAAATGCCTAAATACAGGAAAGCTACCTCTGACCATCTGAAAGGGAATCGGATTCCACCTCCAAGATTGGGTATTCTAATAAGACCCAGACAGGCATGATCTCCGATTTTATAAAGTTATTTTTATACCCCGAGAAATATCCAAATACATTAATCACATGGGGCACAGATATTATCGAGTTAGTTAGAAAGAAAAGAACGTCATCTGCATAAAGTGTGATCTTATGCCATCCTGATCCTACCTCCAGGGCAGTTATATTGTGGTCCCTCCGGATGGGCTCTGTCAACGGCTCAATCACCAATGTCAATAGTAACAGTGAAAGAGGACACCCTTGACGGCTGCCTCTGCCATTGTTAAAATTGTCAGACCTTATACCATGAGTGACTAGAGAATACTGTCACCCGAAGAGAAAGTGAGGACTGCAGATGCTGGAGATCAGAGCTGAAAATGTGTTGCTGGAAAAACGCAGCAGGTCAGACAGCATCCAAAGAGCAGGAGAATCGACGTTTCGGGCATGAGCCCTTCTTCAGGGCTAAAGAAGGGCTCATGCCCGAAACGTCGATTCTCCTGCTCCTTGGATGAGCCTCATCTGCTGCGCGTTTCCATCAACACATTTTCAATACTGTAACCCACCCGACAAAAGTGTCTCCAAGGTCAAACCATTCCAGAACATAATAGAGGTACGGCCACTCCACCCGGTCAAATGTTTTTTCTGCATCCACTACAAGGCCTGGAATCGACCCTTGCTGGCACACCTGAACCATATTAGCACTCTTCTATTATCATTAGATGACTTTTGATCCCCAATAAAACCTGTCTGGTCCTATTTCACAATGAAGGCCAAGACCTTCTCTAGCTTCAACGCCAGCATTTTCACCAAAATATGAAAGTCCACATTTAATAAGGATGAAGGCCTTTATGAAGTGCAATCCTCGGGAGAATAAGACAAATATTTCCTTCTCTCGGAGAGGATGGGAGGCAGGCCTGACTGTATGAAAAATTGCACATATCCAACATTGGCCCAGTCAGCATGTCGACGAACTCCTTTTAAATCTCACTCTAAAATCCATCTGGGCCCGGTGCTTTCCCACTCTGGAGCTGCCTCACGGCCTCCTGAATCTTTTGGCATGTCAGAGGGGCATTTGAAAGAGACACCCGCTCTGACGTTACACCTGGAAGGTCCAGAGTACTACAAAAGGGCTTCAGTGTCGCCAATCTGTCTTTACAGCCCTCTGACTGGAAGAGTCCAGAAAAGAACATCATGAATGCTGCATTAATCTTTCTGGGATCGCAGGTGACTTTACCAGCACACATACTAATGGATGTGATAGACTGGAGGCACTCTTCTTTCTGGCCAAGTATGCCAGATATCTACCCGGGTTATCACGTTAATCGAATACCCTCTTTTCGGAAATGAAATCGCTATTTTTGCTGTCTAGGTAAGCGCAGCATTCAGGGCAACGCGGAGCATTGTAATCTGCTGCAACTTAGTTACAGATGGTCTGTCAAAATACGCTCTGTCCACTGCTGCTCTCTCTTCTACCGCTTCCGAGTCGCTGAGTAAGAAATAATCAAACACCTTGCATAGGCCTTAGATGTCTCCCAAAGCACAGTCAGATGACTGGTCGTCCAAATTGATGTACAAAAACTTTTAAATCCCATGAAAAAATTCAATAAGAAACCAAATCTTAGCAGGACTTATACATTTAATGGCAAGGTGCTAGGGAGTGCTGTTGGACAAAGAGATCTTGGACTGCAGGTTCATAGCTCCTTGAAAGTGGAGTCGCAGGTAGATATGATAGTGAGAAAGGCGTTTGGTATGCTTTCCTTTATAGGTCAGAGTATTGAGTACAGTAGTTGGGAGGTCATGTTGCGGCTGTACAGGACATTGGTTAGGCCTCTGTTGGAATATTACATGTAATTCTGGTCTCCTTCCTATCGGAAAGATGTTGGGAAACTTGAAAAGGTTCAGAAAAGATTTACAAGTATGGTGCCAGGGTTGGAGGATTTCAACTACAGGGAGAGACTGAACAGGCTCGGGCTGTTTTCGCTGCAGCGTAATAGCCTGAGGGGTGACCTTATAGAGTTTTGCAAAATTATGAGGGGCATGGATAGGAGAAATAGAAAAAGTCTTTTCCTTGTGGTCGGGGAGTGCAGAACTAGAGGGCATAGTTTTATGGTGAGAGTGGAAAGATATAAACGAGACACAAGGATCAACTATTTCACGCAGAGGGTTGTACGCATATGGAATGATCTGCCAGAGGATATGGTGGAGGCTGGTATAAGTACAAAATTTAAAAGGCATTTGGATGGGTATATGAATATGAAGCATTTGGAGGGATGTGTGCTCGGTGCTGGCAGGTGGAACTAGATTGGGTTGGGATATCTGGTTGGCATTTATGGGTTTGACCGAAGGGTCTGTTTCCATGCTGTACATCTCTACGACTCTATGAGTAGTTATCCTTCAGGAGGAAGGTATCCAAGCACCACTGCTGCGAGCCTGTCACATCGCCACCATCCTAAACCTACATGTACACTGTCGCATGATCAGAAATGGCTATGTTCCCAATTCTACAAGACAGCACTGAATTTACAAAGGCCAATAGGGTAAAAACATGTCAATCCTAGTTTGGCACTTATGTGGGTTAGGTAAAAAGGTGAAGCCCCTACACTAGGGGTGAACAATCTCCACACATCCACTAAGCCCAGCTCCCTGCTTAGATCCATCAGCTGCCTAGATTGCCAGGAAATATCGTCGAGAACCCGTAAGACCCTATCCACCTTAGGATCCATATATTGGTTCAAGTCTCCCATTAATATTGTATGTTGCCCCCAAGGGCCATCAACCTGGAGAGTGCATCCATTAATTTGAAGGGTGTACCAGGGGCAAGATGGAGGAAGGGAAAACTTTCTGGCAGTAAGAGCAGCTCCTTTTTTGAGGTATTTTAGATGCTGGAGGTGATTTCCTCGAATTCCAGACGCAGCAATTAGTTTTATATGCAGTTGCATTGTTTTGGAACTTTGGGGGAAAAAACAATGTGAAAACAAAAAAACAGTTTCAAAAGCGGGAAGAACAGACAAAAGAATCACCTGGTGAGGACAGTGCGGGGGGGGAGGGGAGAGAGAGAGAGAGAGAGAGAGAGAATTTATGAATCGCTGGACATCGGAGTGCATCTGCAAAAGCTAACAAACAGTGAATTTCACGACTAATCTTGGAGAAACCTATTTGGGCGAAGTTCACAACACAGAATCAGATCAGTTAATCGTTTTAATTCTGTACAATAGAAAAGCTTCAATAGTGAGTATAGTAGGTTCTTTCTTGATCATATGTTTTTGGAGATAAGTCTCTTGATTAAACTTAAAGTAAAAGCCATAGCTATTAATTTAACCTGGTGCAGTGTTTTGTAGAGGAATAAGACAGTGTTATTTTCTGGGTCTATAAATTGTGAAGGAGCAAAACTGGCCGTTGTAGTGATATATACTTCTTGTCCGATGTGGGAGTTTAAAGAGAGTTTAAGGGTTACTTTGGATTATATCTGCCATAAATGCTGTTGGATGCGAGTCTAACCAGATTAAATGGATCAGATGGATAGACAGATAAAAGCGATGAGGAATGTGCAACACCAACAGTATGTAATGGATGGCAGTTTTCGGAAGTGCGAAAGTCTCAGATACAGTCACATAGATTGGTTGACTCCAAGAAGGGTAAGGAGAGGTAGGCACCTAGAGCAGGAGTCTTTTGTGGCTGTATCCATTTCAAACAGGTATGCAGTTTTGGAAAATGTAGGGGGTGATGGATTCTCAAGAGAACGTAGCATGAACAGTCAAATTTCTGGTATTGTGACTGGCTCTAATGCAAGGAACATCGGCTTCCAAGAAATCAATTGTGTTAGGGGATTCTGTAGTCCGATGTACAGACAGACGTTTCTGTGGCCAGCAGAGGAAAAGCAGAATGGAGTGTTGTTTCCCTGGTGCCAGAATCAAGAATGTCTTAGAGAATCTGCAGAATATTCTCACGTGGGGGCAGGGTTCAACGAGAGGTCATTGTCCACATTGGACCGACGATATAGGAAGGGAAAAGGTTGAGATTCTGAAGTGAGATTAGAGAGAGTTAGGCAGAAATTTAAAAAGAAGTCCTCAAGGGTACTAATATCTGGATAACTCCAATGCTACGAGCTAGTGAGGGCAGGAATAGTAGGATCGAGCAGATGAATGCATGGCTGGGGAGCTGGTGCATGGAAGAAGGACTCACATTTTTGTATCATTGGAATCTCTTTTGGGGTAGAAGTGACCTGTACAAGAAGGACAGATTGCACCTAAATTGGAAGGGGACTAATATACTGAAAGGGAAATTTGCTAGAACTGCTCGGGAGGATTTAAACTCGTAAGGTGGTGGTGGTGGGGGAGGGGGTACCCACGGAGATACTGAGGAAAGAGATCAATCTGAGACTGGTACAGTTGAGAACAGAAGTCAATCGAACAGTCAGGGTAGACAGGGACAATGTAGGACTGATAAATTAAACTGCATGTATTCAATGCAAGATGCCGAACAGGGAAGGCAGGTGAACTCAGGGCATGGTGAGGAAAATGGGACTGGGATATTATAGCAATTACAGAAACATTGCTCAGAGATGGGCAGGACTGGCAGCTTAATGTTCCAGAAAGGATAGAAAGGGACGATAGAGAGGAGGGGGAGTGGTATTTTTGATAAGGGATCGTATTACAGCTGTGCTGAGGGAGAATATTCCCGGAAATATATCCAGGGTCGTTATTTGGATTGAACTGAGAAATAAGGAAGAGATGACCACCTTTTTGGGATTGTATTATAGACCCACCAATAGTCAGAGGGAAATTGAGAAACAAACTTATAAGGATATCTCAGCTATCCATAAGAGTAATAGGGTAGGTATAGTAGAGCATTTTTACCTTTCCAAACATAGACTGGGGCTTCCAACGTGTTAAGCTTTAGATGGAGAGGAATTTCGTAAGTGCGTACAAGATAATTTTCAGATTCAATATGTGGATATACCTACTAGAGAAGATGCAAAAATTGACCTACTCTTGGGAAATATAGCAGCGCAAGTGACTGAGGTGTCAGTGGGGGAGAAAATTGGGGCCAGCGACCATAATTCTATTCGTTTTAAAATAGTGATGGAAAAGGATAGACCAGATCTAAAAGTTGAAGTTCTAAATTGGAGAAAGGCCAATTTTGACCGTATTATGCAAGAACTTTCGAAAACTGATTAAAGGCAGATTTTCGCAGGGAAAGGGATGATTGGAAAATGGGAAGCCTTCAGAAATGAGATAACAAGAATCCAGAGAAAGTGTACTCCTGTCAGGGTGAAATGAAAGGCTGGTAGGTATATGGAATGCTGGATAACTAAAGAAATTGAGGGTTTGGTTAAGAAAAAGAAAGAAGCATATGTCAGGTATTGACAGGATAGATCGAGTGAATCCTTAGAAGAGTACATGGTGACATCTTGCAAAATGTCCAGATTACAGAGGACGAAGTGCTGGATGTCTTGAAACGGGTAAAGGTGGATAATCCCCCAGGTCCTGATCAGGTGTACCTGAGAACTCTGTGGGAAACTAGAGAAGAGATTTCTGGGCCCCTTGCCAGAATTTGTGTAAACACCAGTCGCACGTGAGGTGCCGGAAGACTGGAGGTTGGCAAACGTGGTGCCACTGTTTAAGAAGGGCGGTAAAGACAAACCAGAGAACTATAGACCGCTGAGCCTGACCTCGGTGGTGGGCAACTTGTTGGAGGGAATCCTATGGGATATGATGTACATGTATTTGTAACGGCAAGGACTGATTAGGGATAGCCACCATGGCTTTGTGCGTGGAAAACCATGTCTCACAAACTTGATTGAGTTTTTTGAAGAATTAACATAGACTATTGATGAGGGCAGAGCAGTGGATGTGATCTAATTGGACTTCAGTAAGGCGTTCGACAAGATTCCCCATGGGAGACTCATTAGCAAGGTTAGATCTCAGGGAATACAGGGAGAACTAGCCAATTGGATACAGAACTGGCTCAACCGTAGAAGAGAGAGAGGGTGGTGGTGGAGGGTTGTTTTTCAGACTGGAGGCCTGTGACCAGTGGAGTGCCACAAGAATTTGTGCTGTGTCCACTACTTTTTGGCATTTACATAAATGATTTGAATGCGAGCATAAGAGGTACAGTTAGTAAGTTTGCAGATGACAACAAAATTGCAGGTGTAGTGGGCAGGGAAGAGGGTCACCTCAGATTACAACAGGATCTGAGCCAATTGGCTGGGAAATGGCAGATGGAGTGTAATGCAGATAAATGCGAGGTGCTGCGTTTTGGGAAAGCAAATCTTAGCAGGACATATACACTTAATGAAAAGGTCCTCGGGAGTGTTGCTGAAAAAAGAGACCTTGGAGTGCAGGTACATTGCTCCTTGAAAGTGGAGTCACAGGTAGATAAGATAGTGAATAAGGTGGTTCGTATGCTTCCTTTTATTGTTCAGAGTATTGAGTACAAGGGTTGGGAGGTCAG
The DNA here is from genome assembly GCF_020745735.1 of Hemiscyllium ocellatum. Classification (NCBI taxonomy): domain Eukaryota; kingdom Metazoa; phylum Chordata; class Chondrichthyes; order Orectolobiformes; family Hemiscylliidae; genus Hemiscyllium; species Hemiscyllium ocellatum. The sequence goes on along the minus strand of NC_083420.1, from coordinate 74,482,767 downwards.
GTTGCAGCTGTACAGTACATTGTTTAGACCACTGTTGGAATATAGCGTGTACTTCTGGTCTCCTTCCTATCAGAAAGATATTGTGAAACCTGTAAGGGTACAGAAAAGTTTTACAAGGATGTTGCTAGGGTTGGAGGATTTCAGCTATAGGGAGAGGCTAAAAAGGCTGGGGCTGTTTTCTCTGGAGCGTCGGAGGCTGAGAAGAGACCTTACAGAGTTGCACAAAATTATGAGGGGCATGGATAGAGTAAAGAGGCAAAGTCATTTCCTTGGGGTTGGAGAGTCCAGAACTAGAGGGCATAGGTTTACAGTGAGAAGTGAAAGATATAAAAGAGACCTGAAAGGCAACTTTTCACAGGTGGTACGTGTATGGAATGAGCTACCAGAGGAAGTGGTGGAGTTTGGTACAATTGCAACATATAAGAGACATTTGGATGGCTATATGAATAAGAAGGGTTTCCAGGGATATGGGATGGGTGCTTGCAGGTGAGACTAGATTGGTTTACGATATCTAGTCGGCATGAATGGGTTGGACCGAAGTGTCTGTTTCCATGCTGTACATCTCTATGACTCTATGAATCTCTCTCATGTTCCTCTCTATGTATTAAAGTTTTATGCATCAGAAAAAGCTGACATTCTTCCTTAGTTTGGACAAACAACTGATATAGAATGTTTTTCTGAATGAGAAAAGCTACTCCTCTACATTTTCAATTAAAGGATAAAAATAACACCCAGCCAAACCCTCTCTTCTGTAACGTTAAATGTTCCTTATCGATTAGATGTCTTTTTTTCTGGAAACAAGGCTACATCGACCCTTTCCTTACGAAGGCCTGAAAGTATCAATTGGTGAGTTACTCCCGTTTAATGTTTCAGGTGCACCATTTAAACGAGCGGTTAGCCATAACCATCCGAAACAGCCTGTGACCCCACTGGGAGGAAGGTCCCCTTTTATTGCGCACTGCGAGAAAGTGATAAACAGTTCATATAAACTTGAAAATACAATTGCAAAAACTACCAACTCAAAACTTCTAACAAATCCTTGTACAATGAACCAACATATAACACAAATAAGAGGTGATTCTCTCTCCTTCCCCACAGGGAGCGGTCATACTATCCATGAATCCCCCTTGGCTCGTACTAGCTGAAGCAGCTCGCCAAACCCAGACAAAACAAACTTTAAAAAGTTACATGTGTCTTACAACAAGAAAATTAGAATTGGTTGCTCAACCCGTCCCATCCATATCCAAGGCAGTCCTGGTGAAAACAAATGTAACCCTACATCACCACCCACTCAGCTCCCCCCGAACACTGCCCCCATTCCGTCCTTCGAGAAACGAAAAGGAGTTCAGAGATAAAAGGATTAATGGGAGAGGAGGATGAAAGGAGAAAAGAGAGAAAGAGAAATGAATGGGACCCCCACATATTAAAACAATTAAAACCAAGTAAACGAGGCAAACCACATAGGAAACAAAGAGAACATGATTGTCCATTCTATTTGAGCCAGCCAATCTATCATCAGGTGTCCAGGAGGTCCTTTGCATTTTCTAGTGAGTCAAAATTAAACACTGACGCTCCGTGGTTGAAACCTAATGTTGTCTGGTATCTTACAGTATACTGAATACTCAATTCCCTCAGCCTTTTTTTTACCCAATCAAATGCCTGCCTCGTGTGGACCATGGCCATAGAAAGGTCCTGGAAAAACATAATTCGTGATCCTTTGAATATACGAGCCTGCGGATTCTTCCCCAGTGCTGGAGAACCATTTGTTTCTCTCCATAGTGCTGGATTTGCACAATGACTGGGCCGGAGTGCTGGCCTCACCCGGGCTTGTGCACTGTGACTGGTGGGCCTGCTCGACCTGCACCCGGCCCGTCTCAAATTCCAGCTTCAAAAAACTAATGAAGCCATTGCACCAAAAGTTGACGGGCTGGCCTTCTTCTTCCCGTCCCACCAGCCCGATTATGCAGATAGTCTATGACGGCCTCGAGTTTCAAAGTCGACCTGCTCCCTCCACGCCCGGTACCCGCCATCCCAAGGTCTGGGCCCGACCTGCTGAAGATTCCACTGCATTTTCAGAGGACACAATCCGCTCCTCAACCTCCATGACATGTGTCTGAGACGATTGCGCAGCATGGTCAAGATCGGTTCCAGCAAGGTCTGGGTCTTCTCCATCTCTGAATCAATCTTCTCTGGGACTTTTACGCACTCCATGACCAAGCTCTGCTCTATGGTAAGTCCCCTGGCAGGTTTACAGAGTCCGACGCCACGGCCGCGGGTGTATCCGTGGCTGCAGGGCAGTGCCTGCTAGTTGCGATCCCTGTGGTCCTTTACCCTTAATCATTTTCTTTACTCACTTCAAATGACATACAGCAATACAGTGGGTCAGTATTTTTCACCACAATGAGTAAGAAAGAGAAGGTGAATGCACCACTTTGTCTGGGTTCTGCTGTAGAGCTGAGCAGGGCAAACCTACTGGGTCGGCACTATCTTGGATCTCTCCCGAAAATAAATCACCTTTAATGACTTTTTAAAAATGTTGCCATGGGTCACCTCACAACCGTTAAGAAGTACATGGACCAGTATCAGACTCTAATCGCATTCCCCACTACAGGCTGCATGTAGGAATGTGGGAATAATGTATATCGTGCTGTATTTCTGATAGTGCAGAATATCGCCTTCTCTGATTGCATGATTGTGGAAGGGTAGTCATTGAGCAGCCGAAGGCAGAAATTGCTGAGTTCTGAAAACACGTATTAATAAAGGTTATACGACTCAACTGCAATCGCTTCCAAAAGTATGTCATTGTGAAAGTAAACGAAAAATAACAGCCTATTACAATCTGAAACCAGAGAATGGAGAATGGAAAACAGGGAAATGGCGAAACTGTGAAGCAAGTACTTCAATTCTGTCTTCACAGAAGAAAACATCAACAAAACAAAAAAAAATTCCCAGAACGACTAGGAAACCCAAGTCAGGTGAAAAAAAGAATAGAATGAAATTAGTAAATACATGGTTTAGTAGAAAATATTAGGACTGAAAGTAATGAACATAGACAATGTCAGAATAAATTTATGAAAGGGGAATCATATTTGAGATACTGGCTAGTTAGTCAATTATGATGTGATGTATTTGAATTTTTGGGAAGTTTTTCGGTAAAGTCCCAAAACTGATGTGCACCATCACATTTTATGGAACTGGGGCTAACGTATGGACATGGCCTTAGCACGGCATAGCTGGCAGGAAACAATGAATGGTATATTTTGATATTGATTTTGAGTTTGCTCTCAGGTGTATTTTACAGGTAAATACAAGACATTTGTGCATCAAACTGGCACCGTTTTAAATAATTTGAATACTGAATATTGAAAAAAAAATTAAAGGTATAGCGAGGAGAAAGTCCATGGGTCCTGAGTCAGCGCCTTATTATCGGTGACACCTGAATCCCACATCACTGGACACCAGCTTCATCACCATCTACACCAGAGGCCGCCAACATCGAGGTTGCTGATCCTCAGGTGCCATCTTTGCCGCTGGGCCAATACTCTTCCATCACCGCCTCGTCACCCCCAGTGACAGACCCTCCAATATCAGAGACATGTCTCTTACTGTTGTGCCTACCTCATCGATGTTGCCATGATGCCCTTCCATCGTCTACTTCATCAGCACCAACGCACTACCCAACCAAAACGAAGTCCCTGATCCTCTTGCAACACCTGGCCCTACCTCACACAGGTTGCCTCTGCTCATGTAGCAGTCGCCAATTCCAGGTCCTGTGCTTGCTCCGGAAAAGTAAGTAGGGACACACACTCCTCTGCACTGGGCCCTGCTCATGATCCATACACTGTGCTCCACTTGAGACATCTCGAGGGCCAGACCCTGAGTCCATTAAAAGTCTGCATGTTTGGGCTGTCGTTGCTGCTGATGCTGTCCAAGCTACAAAGTCAGTAAGTTACAGAGAGAAAAGAGAGGGGGATAAAATAAGGGGAAAAAGCAAGTCAGAGTGTACAAGCTCCAGCAAAGGAGAACTTGAACCAGAAACACTGGAATAAAAGGACCCTTCTATTGGAGACGAAGGCTCATGGTGTATTACAGGGATTGGGGGTTAGGCCCCAACTATTCCTAACACACATCCAACATTTGGTTGAGGGAACCAAACACAGTATTTCCCAGCCTGCTGACAGCGCTAAACCATGTTGGATTGTCAGTGGGTGAGGAGGATGTAGAAAAGCTCTAAATTGATTGAGATAAGTGGAGGGAATGTTAGGCAGATGTTGAGCATTATGGGTCGATGTGACGTTGTGTAATTCGTTGGATAAATAGAACAGCAGCCGACCATTTGAAAATTGCTTGGTTCTAAAATATTGATCTATAAAGGGACTCATTTTCCTTTATTGTCTGCGGAGCCTCCGAGGTCCATGCAGGGCAGTGACTTCTGAATCTAGAATTCAATACTGGGAATGGCATTGGCACGCTGACCAGTTTATATAGACAAAGCAAGTAGGGAAGTATAACATTAAAAATGATCTGGATCTCCCTGTACACCAGTCACTGAAAGCAATACTGCAGGAACAAAAAGCAGTTAGGAAGATAAATAATGTGTTGACCTTCATTTTAGGGGGATTTGTGTCCAGGAGTAAAGTTGTCTTACTGCAGCTGTATAGGGCCTTGGTGAGACCCCATCTCAAACATTGCATTATATTGTATGCACTTTTGGTCTCCTTATCCAGTAAAGGACAAAGCTGACATTGAGGAAGAGCAGGGAAGAATGACCAGACTGATCTCTGGGATGACAGGCTTGTTGTTGGAGAAGGGATTGATGCGACTGGGCCTGTATTCCATGGTGTTTAGGAAAATGAGTGGTGATCACAGTGAGGAATATAAAACTCTGACAGGGTGAGACAGATTGGAAGCACGGATTATAATACCCCTGGCTGAGATGTCTAACACCACGGGGACACAGTATTAGGTGCAGACTGGCCAAATTGCATTGAGATGAGAATAAATGTCTAGACTCAGAGACTGGTGAACCTAGGGAATTCTCTCCCAGATCAGGCTGTGGAAACCAAGCCACTGATTATACACAAGGGTTTCTAGACAGTAAAAGGGTGTCGATAACAGGCTTATGGTGTGGAGATAAACGATCAGCTGTCATTGTATTGAATGGGGTAGAACATTCTACTACTGTAGTTCCTATTTTATATTTATCCGATGGTTAATCATGTTGCGGGATATGTATATTATTTGGGAAAATGGCATTGAGCTGGAATGGGGGAAGGCTCAATGTGTTGTTTGGCCTACTCATTTCCCAATGTTTCTGTGCAGTCTGGGGAAAAGCTCTGTCAATGTTGTCAGAAGCTCTCAGATGTTCAGAAAGAGGTCTCTGCAGGGACAATAGGACTGTGTTTCCCATTCCCTTTTCCAATACTGACGTTGGTGCAGAGTATTCTGTCCAGGTTTATCCTTTAAGACTTCAGAACGGTTTGATGCTATTGAGTGTCTTCCTTGGCCAATTTAGAGACCGTTGAAGAGTGTATCACATGTCTGTATGTTCGGAGTCAATTTTAGGCCAGACAAGGAAAACAAGGGAGATTCACTTCCTCAATGTACATTGGCGAAGGCAATTGGTGTTTGCAAATTGGCTTCAAGGTCACTACTACTGACCAGATTTTACAACTCGATGTTTATTAATTGTTTTTAACTTCCACAAGCTGCCAGAGCATTAGTCTGGTCTGTATTAATAATCCAGTGGTATTTCCACAGCAACACCATCTCCACATGGGGACCTATCAGAAACCACACTGAGCAGGGTATTTCTGTGTTGCTTGACAGATCTGTCGGAAATGACTCCATTTGGTTTGAATATCGTGATGGGACAGACGGGGTGGTAATGGGTCAGATTGTAATTATTGTCCTCTTTGGAGTCTGGACATAGCTGAGTAATTTTCCACGTTGCCAGGGAGATGTTAGAGTTGGATCTGGAATGAAACATCTTCCCCAGGGACACGGCTTATTGTGCAGCACAAATCTTCAGTCCTATTGCAGGAATGGGGTCAGGGCCCATTGCCTTATCTACTGTGTTCAACTGTTTCTTCATGTCACGTGCAGCGAATTGATTCGGTTAAAGAGTGGCATCTGTGGTTCTGTGGGTATCATGGCGAGGATGAGGTGGGTCATCAACACCATGCTTCTGGCTGAGGATGGTGTAGATACTACATCAATGTCTTTTGCACAGATGTACACGGCTGTTCTGTTATTTTGGATGGGAATATTTCAGGAGTCCTTTCCACCAGTATGTTGTTTAATGTTCCATCGACCTTTATCCCTGGATGTAGCAGCACTGCAGAGAGTAGATATGATCTGTTTGAATTGGGATCAATTCTCCCTCTCCATCAGATGTTAATTCCTCTGTTTGGAGTGTAACCAATCCAGTGCGATAGCTTTAACGAGGGTTATCATCATGTTGAGGTACACATGGTTCTGACTGGCATGTTCACATGCACACGCACTATGGATTGACTTGATGGTAATAGTAGAATGAGGGATTATCCTGGGGAAAATGTTACAGATTTTGATTGAAAAAAAATCTGCTCCTGCTGCTGCTGTGGTTTTTCAGCATCACATGTTAACCCTGTTTTATCTGTAATATCTGCGATTTAATTCTTCCAGCGACCCTTCTACAAAGCTCTCAGTCTGTCCAGCAATTTTTGCATATTTATGTCCAGGATTCATAATTATTTGCTGACTTGAACATTTGTGCTGTTCCTATTCATTTCTGGAGAAATTCTGCAGATCTGGCAGCTTCTGCAGAGACAGAGAAACAGAGTTAGTGTTTCAAGTCTAGTGTGATGCTTCTTCAGAACTGAAAATGATTGGAAAGTGGGTTTTTGTTCCCCTGCCAGAGGTGGGGGGGGGGGTAGATGACAGGGAAAAGAGGGTGTGACAACAGACAAACGGACATTTAACAGTGGAGAACGAGAAGATTATATAAAACGGGTTTAAATTAAGATATGAATAGGGGAAAGGGGTTCCTTCTCTTGAGTGCAAGATTAAGAAGACACAAAAAGACAAGGTCATAGGGAGTTCAGGAGGGAGAATGTTAACTATGTGGTATTATGTAGATCTGGCCAAAAGTAAGTTTTCACTGTCGAGATTATCAACCCCTTTAGAAAAAGGAATTCGGGTGTTTGACTACTTATTGACACGAGTAAAACTTTCATGCTGCCTTAGTATTATAACACAGAGAAAAGCAAATGACAATATGAAATTTGGACTTTGTTGTTGTATACCAGTCTCTTTTAGTATTGTTTCAATTTTGCCATGTTTATTTTAAAATATTTGATCTTGAAGTTAGCTTCAGATGGAGTGAAGGAGATTGCTGGGTGACATTATAGAGATTAGAAAATCCTGGGAGGCATAGATAGGGTGAATAGCCAAGGTCTTTTCCACATGATGGGGGAGTTCAACCATAGAAGGCATAGGCTTAAGGTGAAAGGGGAAGATTTAAAAGGGAAGAAGGAGCAATGCTTTTACACAGACGGTAGTGTGGGTATGGAATGAGCTGCCAAAAGAAGATTGGCAGATGCGTGTATAGCCGTAACATTTAAAAGACATTTGGGCAAACATATGAATGGGAAACATTTAGAGGCTAATGGGCCAAATGCAAGCAGATGGGACTAATTTAGTTTGGAAAAGCTGGCCAGCATGGACAATTAGAAAAGCTTCACGCAGAGTCAGCGTGGTTATGTGAACTGAAATTTATATTGTGTCCTTTAAAATCATGCAAAGTATTTCTGGAGATCCATGAGAACGTAACAAGCGGACTTGATAAAGGGGAACTGGTAGGCATGAGACTTTCCAAAGATTCTGAATCTGCTTCCAATGGAATTATGGTAAGGAGACAAAAAAAACCTCACACCCCGATGAGATTTGTTTTGTGTTTTCTCGAATTATTTTGGGTCTTTGGAACTCTCTTCCCCTCAGAGCAGTAGAGGCAGAAATATTGAATGATTTTGAAGCACAGCAGAAGGTTCATAAACAGCAACAGAGTCAAGGATTATTGTGAAATGGGCAGGAATGTGCAGTGTGGAGGAAATGCTGGCAGCGATACAAACGAAATGTCTGCAGAACATCCAGGAATATAAGGCAAAACTGAATTATAACATAGATGGCATTTTAAAATGTTAACAGTGATATAATGCAGTTCCAAATGACCATGGGACTGCTCTGTCATGAGAGAGAGAACATTCATGGTGGTTTGCCCTGAGAGTTACCACATCTCGCTTGATGGGGTGAGGATGAGAGAGGCAAAAAGATGCAATTGAGAAGATGGTCAAGATAATGGCTAAGGACAAAAATGTTCTCTGCCGGAAATTGTATTTTATAAGGAGACAAGTGATTTAAACCTGCCTTTGGCTGAATGTAATGAGGAGAGGGAAGTGAAGTAACTAGAGTGACTAATTGTGATTGGATATCAACAATCATTAAATAAGAGCATATTTTTGATGGGTATGTGTAAAATGTGCTTACCATTATGTAGAAGTACAAAGCTGATGGAATATATCGTTTGGAGTGTCCATCCACGTGGGAAAGGCCCTCGAACAGGCGCTTGAAGAAAACCGGGGTAGAAGTGCCTGAGTGTCTTCTAGTTCCCGACAGGAACCCAGAGGGTTGAATGGCTGAATATTCCTGTACCATGGAGCTGAGAAAACCATCAAATCAGCCGCGGTCTTCTTAAATGCTAGAGCACGTTTGAAGGGCTGAATAGTCTCATGATGGATTTGAATTATGTGGGATTTGAAAAACGTACATTTCTACTCCTCCACTTTATGTGTCACATACGGGAACATCGACATTTTTCTGAAAATAGGAATTATTTGTAACATTATCTGGACATTCTATAATCGGCATGATCCAGAATATTCTGCCACCTTGTGGGGGTATTGCAAAGATGAGAGAGAGAGAGCAAAAGAGAGACAGAGTCAGAGAAAAAGGGAAGGTGCTGCATGCAGTACTGAGAGTGGTAGGTGCTGTGACAATGAGTGTAAGGGAACAAGAGAATACAGTGATCCTTATCCTGACAGAGTGGACAAGTTTATTCATGCTTGTCTGTATTGATGCACATTTCTTCATACTGCAGATACTGCACTGGACTGGGTTTGTGAACTCAGACCATGTTCGGTGGATCTGGTGGTGTGTCCCACTCTGGGAAGAAAATGGTCCCCGTCTGTAGTAGCCCATCAATCTGCCTCGGCCGAAAATACATGGTGCAATTGCCCATTATCTGCCATGCAGGGAGATCCAAACTTAGAAAGCACAAACAGGTGCCCGTTGGTGTTTAAAGATGGTAGCAGTGCAAGGATCACAGAATATCCAGGGACATCCATGCGATGGCGAGTACCTCCAGCCATGATAGGTGGGAGAATCGGGCTGGTATTGAATCATAGGGCCACCATGGGGTGGGGTTGGTAGTTAAGATATCACCAGGAAACTAGCTCAGTCTCGTGCAGACAATCCCTCTGTCTGTGAACGGGATATCAGCATGAGTTCTGATGTTGGAGATTTTGATGAGCATTTCTTTTGCAGCTTTATAAGTGGAGTGGCCTCAGCGGAGTCTTCGACATATTGTGCTGAATCTGACAAAAATCTGCCCCTGTGACATTTTCTTTGAGTGTGAGAGAGGGATTTTCTGGGAGGGTAACTGCTCCTAGTTTACTCCTAGATCAATTCACTGCTATCTACTGTACGGCTCTCATACTGAACAGGTACCTTGTCTGCGTTTGTAGATCAAGACACTGGTGTGGGATACATACTGCATGTCCATGCTGGACAGTCCATTTCGTCCGGGTTTCTGAATCAATGCCCCGGTGTGGTCTGTACTGCTCCTCATGTTGGAGGGATAGGTTGTGGACTGGTGAGATTTGCACATCCTGGACAGTTTGCTGGCTTGTACTGAGTCTGGTCTGCACAGTGCTCCATCCTGGACAGATTGCTGTGTTGTGTTGAGCTTAGTCTGCATAGTATTCCATCCTGAACAGATTGCTGGTTTGTACTGAGCCTGATCTGTACAATATTCCATTCTTGACAGATTGCTGGTTTGTAATGAGCCTGGTCTACACAGAGTTATGTGCCAGCAGATATTTTATCTGGGCTTATACGTGTCTGGGCTGGGTCTGTGAGGTGGATTAATATCTGGTCTAATTCCTGATCGAGATATCACTCTTCCAGCATGGCGCATTCTGCTGTCAAACCCCATATTTCAGCAACATGTTGCCCATGAAGTAATTGCCCAAGAAAAGGGTAAATATCTGTCCCTCTTGTTATGGACCCGAGCAGATCCCCTACAAATACATGGAAAAGTAGTCTTGACACTAACATTTTCTTGTTTTAAAGGTAAAAGTGAGGTGCTGTGTTTCAGATACAATTCGCTTGGTAGAAATCTTCAACATTCAGTAAAACACAATCTATTCAAACACTGTCGACACCATACAGCAACAAAAGGAACTTGGAATAATTATTGGAAAACTTAACAGAATAACAGTTTATTTAACTGCTAAACCGTTACTGTTCCAATATGGTAACATCCCATAAACACACACTTGTTAAATTCACATTCAGGAAACAGATTGTCTCACAAGCAGTTCATCAATCCAGGAGGAAAGCACATCACAAGACAATTCTGAGACAAATCTGAGAGAGCGTGTATAGCATCTTTCTAACCCTGCTGAGACACCTGCAATAACTGGCGAAAGGTAAAACTAAGAATCCTGGTTCTGGGAGAGCTTGACCATCACTCCACAGGACTAGGCCGTGGCTGCAAGGACCACAAGGAATGGACTGTATCTACACTATCTATGGCACTGTAGGAGCCTCTCAAAAATACCTACCCCCATCTAAGCCATTAAGTGATGGCCAGATAAATGTCAAAGTCAAACATAAATAAAACGAAAGGATGCAGCAGGCCTCGTGATCAGACACTGACGGCGTGGGAACCCAGCAATTCCAATTCTGCCAAAACACAGTAGAAACATCAAGCTTGTCAAGAGGAAGTATCAGCTCTCTGCCTCACCTCTAACTTTACAATTGGAGATGTTCCATTCACCCAACAATCAGCGATGTCAACATCCCACCCAGACCAAGTATTATTGTGGCATTTGAGGGTTGTAATGAAAGGAGGTTAATTCGAGCTGTATGTTCAGTGCCTGTGGTTGATGTCAGTCTCCATGGACCCTAATTGCGTCACTGGAAGGTTTCCTCTTCTCTTAATGCGGGGCGTCCTTCAACCTATTCTCCCATTGTATCTGCAACAGCGTCATCCTCAAGAAGTTTTGTATCTGCAGGACAGAGAGAGGGAAAGAAAGAGAATCTTACAACAATAGACTGGAATATTCCAACGATGGATCAGAATCTAGGAACATGAGAGGGGAATTTTCCAACAATAGATGAGAATCTGAGAACATTAGGCTGGAATATTCTAATAATGGACAGGAGTTTATCCTTGTGTCTTTACTGGCTTGTTCAAGATTGGGCATGGTTAGAGTTGCTGATAGAAACCATACTGATGATTATTCAGGCAGGTTACTGCCCCATCCGCACTATTTTTGGTGTTCCTGGTAAGCCTATACCTGTCAATTCTATAAACAATGGTGAAAGTTATTGCTATTTCGGTTATTTATATTTAACAAATGCATAAACTGTTATTCTTAGTTTCAGTCACAAAATCCATTTCCATCAATTTCAGACTCCTCACTCATAAACATTAAAGAAGGAACAAGACTGCTCAGACCCTTAAGTCTTCCTTTCGCCCTGAACTCTGTATGTGCCTCTGTATTCTCTCAGCCTCAGTACTGTTGCTGAATTAGCTGTCATCTGTCCCCTTGTTAACTTCTGATTTTACGGCTCCAGTTTTCTTCTGACCAGATAAAAATATTTTGACAATAAACTTTTCCTTGTCTCTCCAGTTATTTCATAATAAGGACACCTTATCAGAGTAATCAAGTAACCGGATGGGTAATTCAGAGGCACAAGTTGTGACTTGAAAGGCATTGTTTCAAATCCTACCAGATACATTGATAAACTTAAATTCGTTTGACAAAAATTGGAAAGAAACCTCATATTACTTACAGCAATCATAAACCATCAGGATTTCTTTTATTATTTCACTCTTAGCCTTTGGTAAAGAATCTAAGTGTGATTGCAGACATACAACAATATGGTTGGCTCTATATTAACTTGACAAATGGCCTCACAATGAAGAGCAATTATTGATGGACTGAAAATGCTGCTCTTGCCAGTGATGCTGGCATCCCGGTAAATAACAACACTAAAAGTGAAATAAAGCAAGGAAAAGTGGATGATAGAGATCTGAAATAAAATCCCCCAGCATCTGAAAATGTTGGAAAAGAGCAGGTAAGGTTTCGAGTGTAGTAACCCTGCATCAGAAGTGAAAACAACTGGCAAATAATATTTTTATATCCGGAATGGCTAGATGAGTGAGGGGGAGATTAGATGAATGAATGGATAAATGTTCAGAGAGAGAGAGAGAGAAATGAAAAGCAAACAAAGGGAATGATGATGAAGGAAAATAAAATGGGAGCTTATTCTAACATTTTCCCTTTTCCTAAATTCCTCAATATCATGCCAATTTAGGTGGGTCCCTATTTACATTGAGTTATATTCTCTCTATCTCTATTGCCTGAGTATGCTGATCAACTCCATCGGAAATGCTGGTGCTGTCGTTATAGTTGCTGAGATGCAGAGAAACGTAATTTGGAAAGAGGAACTGTTACTGTCGGACAGTGCAGTCATGTAATGGCTTTTTTCGCTCAGGAGAGAAATATTTTCAACACCAAATGTGGGGGGATTTCACTTGCTCCTGTCATTACAGAGTAAGGGGAGGTTCTGTGGATGATTTTGTCAGGATTGTATTGTCTGCTGCTGGGTTCATTCAGAGAGACCTGAGGGTTTGGTGACCCCACTCTGGATGAGATATGAGCACTGCATGGTAAACAAATGGAGCTGAGACTGCACAGATGGGAAGCTCTGGACATAATGAGGGGCAGGGCACTACACCATCCTCCCTGGGATTTCCAGGAATATGTTTCTAAGTTAGACCCATTCCAAGTATAAAGTGTGAAAGCAGTTTGTTTAAAAATGAGGTGACCACTGAGCTGTGGAACCTCCTTCAATATAACCTGTAGCCTCACACTAGGGACAGGACTGTGCTGACACTCACCATGACATGAATTGCATTGATTCTGTAACATTCCAGGCAGGAATGGGTAATGTATCCACCATCTCTGGAGTGCAGTCCTCCGACATATCACTAGCTGACAGAAGCCCTCTGCCGATGTGAGGGAGTATTTGTTCTGTCTCCAGTGGGGAAGGTACAGAAACTAACTTTCAGAAACACTAGGGAACGGGGTACTGGTCAAAATGAGGAACTGCAGGAAACTAGAATTAATGAAGAGTATGTTTTTGAAAATCTAATCAAATTGAAGTTTGGTATGTTGCTGCATCTGAGCTACATCCCAGACTATTGAGGAGGTGGGAACAGAGCTAGTGAAAGAGTTACTGCTTATTCTTCAAAGCTGCTTAGGTTTTGGAAAGGATGTTGCAGACAGGAAAGCAGCTATTGTAAACTTAAATATTTAAAACAGTACGGAGAGGGAAAACTGAAAACTAAATAGTTTGGTGTCAGCTGCGAGAAGAGCATTGGAACCTTTTATAAGGAATGTGACAACTAGACTATTAGAGAACAATGATATGATTTGGTAGATTCAGCCTAGATTCGGGAAAGGGAAATGATCTTTGTTAAACCTTCTGCAGTTTATGGAGATTGTTGTTCTGACATTGACAATTGAGATGCAGTTGGAGTGGAATGTTTGAATTTTCAAACAACCATTGATAAGGTGAGAAATTGCAGATTTTCCATAGGATTCTCGATTCCCAATAGTTTACGCGCCTGTGCAGAACACTCGTTTCGATTGACAGAGATGTCCGGGCTCTGAATGCACTTTAATGTGCAGTTACTGTGTGACCCTGCACTCAACGTTACATTGTTCACAATCCTATCAGAAGTTATAAATCCTTCAGTCTGAAACAGTTAGCCATTCTTCACCTACTAGACTTACAGAAAGAACATCACTCAGCTGTGGAAGATGCTTTTGAGACTGGGTAAAAACTGGCTTCATTCCCACTGCCAAAAAACCACGCTAACATAACACGGATGTATCATAGGTAATTACGCCACGAGGAATAACATGGAACAGTCCCTCTGTGCAGATCCTGCTCCATGTGTTTAAGATATTGGAGCATCTTTGACATCTTCCCGTTCCTGTGTTAGTGATTTGAGAAGCTGAATGGCCTCTTCCTGTTCCTTTGTAAGTGACTGCAAGTGTAAAATGGCCCCGTTCAGATCCCGTGTAAGTGACGTGTGGGGCTAAGCAGAGTACTTGTCTTTCTGTGTATCCGCCGGGAGGGAATGAATGCGCTGTCCCTCTTCTTGCCCAGTTTTGATGGGCTGAATGGCTTCCCCACATTCTTGTGAAGGAAGATTGATGTACTGATTGAACTCCTCCTTTTACTGTAGAAATCTGTGGCACTGTTCCATGAATGTTACCGACAGCTTAACAGCATAGGCTTGAACGTTGTCTCAGTTGCAACCAAGCCTGAGGGATGATGAAGTGTTCTGAATATTAAATATTGTGTAACCTAGAGTGAATCTCCCACTTCGGATTGATGTGAACTCAAAGGATTGAGTAGCCTGCTTCCACACTGCAGGAATTCCCTGTTAACAAACTGGAGATGCCTGGGCTGAGGGAGCTATACTGAGGATCTCCTGTAGTGATGGCCCACGGCTGAGATGATTGATGCACTGATAGTAAACATCTTCCCTTGTGCTGCGAATGATTCCAAACACTGGAGAGTTTGCAATGGAATCTGTTGATCAGCCTCCTTGATGTTATCCTCAGTTAAATACTGCCGTGATATCATGGCCATTCATTCTTAGCTAAGCCTTTTTATTCACCTCTATCTCTCATATTGATAGGTCATGATGTAGGAACAGGCAGCGAATTCTTCAAACAGAGAGTAGTGAATGTCAGGAATTCTCTATTCCAGAGAGTCTGGGGAGCTCTGGCAGTACGTTGCCTCCAACCGCTCCTGTCTAGAAAGTTTGAGGGTCTGAATGGAACATCGGAACATCAAACTCAGAACCAGGATTAGGTCGTTAAACACTATGAGCCTTCTCCACCAGGCACTAAGATTGTGGATGATCAGGTTGTGGTCTCAGCTCCACTATCCTGTCTGTATCCCATTATCCATGTCTCAATCTCTGTCAAATACTTAACGAATACAGTTTGAATGAATGTAAACAAAGAGGCACCACATACCTCTGGGGAAGAGAATCCTCACTCAAAAGGCCCCTTTAGAATTTCTTTGTCATCTCTCTTACAGTATCGTACAGCAGGCAACCCTGTCTATGTAAACCAAACATTCCAATCTGATCTAAATCCATTTGCCAGAACTAGGCTCATATCCACTAAATCCTTCCTGTTAATATGCACACCCAGATGCTTTTTAAATGGTGAAACTGTACCAGCCTCCATCACTTTCTCTGACAGCTCATTCCATTCACACACCACAACCTGCATGAAACTTTTGTCCCTTTACGATCTTCCTCCTCTCACCTTAAGCCTTTATCCGAGAGTTTTGGACTCCCAGATGCTGGGGAAAAGACCTTGCTTTCAGATTGTCCATGTCACTCACGATTTTATATCCCTCTGTAATGTCACACCTTCGCCTCCGTTGTTCCAGAGTAAACAAGCTCTAGTCTGCCCAGCTTTTCCCTGTAGCTCATTCCCTCCATGCTCGACAATAACATTGTAAAACATTTCTGCACCCTCTCATGATTAAAGGCATCCTTCCTACAGCAGACAGAACTGAATAAAACATAATATTCTAAACCTGGCCTCATCAATATCCTGCCCTGTCGAAACATGATCGACCAACTAGCATACTCATTGCACTGACCAATAAAAGAGGAGAAAGTGAGGACTGCAGATGCTGGAGATGCTGGCGCTTTTCCAGCAACACATTTTTCAGCACTGACCAATAAAGGCAAGCATCGCAAACCCCTTCTTCACCACCCTGTCTACTTGCGACTCCACTTTCAAGGATCGATGAGTCTGCATCCTTTTGTTCGACAACACTTCCCAGGGCTCCACCATTAATTATGTAAATCCTGCCCTGTTTTATCTTCTCAAAATGCAACAAGACACATTTGTCTAAATTTAACTCCATTTGTCACTCCTTGGTCCAACTGATCGAAGTCCCATTAAACTCAGAGGTAAATCTTGCTGGCCACTGCACATCCAATTTTCATATCATCTATAAACATAATAAAAAGACAAATATTTATATTCAAATAATTTATATAAATGACAAATGCAGTGGATTCAGCACCTTGTGTTATACCATTGGTCACAGTGCTCCAGTCTGAAAAGCTGTTCCCTACCACCCTCTGACTCCTACCTTCATTCTAATTTTGTAGTCGATTGGTTAGCTCATCTTGGATTCATTTGTCATCTAACCTTACTAACTTATCTGCCATGTGGAATCCTGTCGAACACCTTGCTGAGGACGAAATGGATAGCGTCTACCAAACTGCCTTCATTTTTTCTTGCCACCTCTTCAAAAAACGCAATCAACTTTGTTAGATGTGATTTCCCATGCACAATGTCATGTTGACTATCCCAATTCAGTAGTTGCATCTGTAAATGCATGTAACTGCTATCCCTCAAAATCCTCTTGCCCTCGTCAGGCTCACCAATCAATAGTTTAGGTCACTATGCCCTTTCCTCGTCCCATACTTACCCTGATCACTGTAAATGTTAATATAAATAACTTGGTAATATGACCAACAATACAGGTCTCAGACTGGGTCAGAGTTAGGAACAAGTCAGGTAGGATTCTTTAATCTACTACAATTGACATTTTTATGACCCAAGCAAAGTTACTCAAACTACGATGGAAAGATGAATGACAAACATTTTGGATCGTGCAAATCTGAGTACCGATGTTTCCCTCTCTAAAAATACTGACACATGCACACATTTGATGAAAAACTGAAAAACAAAATCTATTCAGAGAGTTAACTTGAAAGAACTTAAACCAAATATTTATTGAAGTCATGATGACAGAAAACATGGGCTATTGTTCCAAATATCATTCAGCTTATGGAGTTATTCTGCTCTTACAAGCTACTGATAATGGGATCACTTCCTGGAACAGGTGGATTTTGCTGAATTCCCTTTACTTCAGGCAATGGGGTGATTCCAGTGATTCCTCGAAAGGAATCCTCCATGAGTGGTAAAGGTGACTGAGGAGTTTTCAGCTCACACACATTGCTGGGAAAAGGAAGATGGAGAGAGAGGGAGCCACAGGCTGTTCCTTCTCAGGAAGGCTACATTTCCCCACTCTCTGAGTTGAATCACATATTAACGTTATCCAGTCGCAAACTGGACCAAATGAGGTCTCTTTGAACAGTGTCTGAACTGTACGACTCCATCACGTTTCCTACTCCATGTAGGTACATCATTGCTGCCGTCGGACACACAGTCATTTCTTTCATAACAAATCGCCCCATTAGATTTGAAGATGTGTTTCTATGTTCCCGTACACTTTTATAATACAACTTTTAATACCTTCACAATATCCGTACTTAAAGGAATGCATTTTAATCTGAAATTACTTCCCTAGTCTTATACTCCTGTAGAAGATAAAATATTCATCAGGTATTCACCAGCTCAAAATCGCATTTGGCCAATAAGAAGATTTCTCATTGTCAGGCCGAAACTTCAGATTGTTCAAAACATAATGCCTTCATCGCAAGAACGATTAAAGAGAAATATCTTTATAAGGTTTCAAAAGAAATTTGTTCTTTACTTCAGTGGAATTACAACCCACACACATTACATCAGATGCCGTCTCAGCAATGGCCTGTTCAGATGTAGTAAAACAACATTAAAATCGTACCCAATACCCTTTGCAAGAAAAAGTATCATTCCATTAATTTTCTAAATCACGTGCTGCACCTATAGATGAACTTGTTGCGATATATGTACCAGGACACACGAATCCCTTTGTACCACCGAATTCGGCATTCTGCCTCCAGTTATATGCTTCCTCCAAAACAAACATCCCATCACTGACATTGCACTTTTTTTTTGCGAAATGTTTGCACATGACCCTGCCCTGTCTGTATCTCAATGCAGACTCTCTGCCACCACTTCAAATCTTATTGAATGTTTTTCCTGGTGTATGAGCAAACTGAGCTCCAATACATTCATCACCTTCATCCAAATCATTAACCTAGATTGTAAACTATTCAGAAACTCACACTGATCCCTCAGGAGTTCCACTAGTTGTAGCTTTCCAACCTGAAAACAAGAATTATCACTACTCCATATTTCCTGGTAGCTAACCAGGGCTCCCTTAGAAAATTTGCATGGCCTCCAGCTATGCTCTGCAGTTGGTTGTCGATTTGTTGCTGACCTAAGTTTTCCTCCATTCTGGTCATTTGTTGTCATATGATCAGGTGGAGTTCCCTGACAGTTTAAAAGATGAGCACTGAATATAGATTAATGTTTGACGGGATTGCTACCAGGTCAAAAACGCTGACTTTTAGATGCAGTAAAAGAACCATTCTGCAATATCAGTCATGTGCCCAAATTTCAGCAGACAGACACTGATGAGGTGGGGCGGCTTACTGTTAGCTTGATTAGCATTCATCCATTTAAGAACACAAAAATAATCTTCATCTTTAATTCATTTTTGGCTGTTTGTTCTATTTTTAAAAATTGCTGCAGTCACTACACATTAAAATAAACTATTGTCTTTGAGACGGGACCTTATAGAGGTTTATAAAATCTTGAGGGGAATGGATAGGCTAAATATGCAAAGTATTTTACCTGGGGTAAGCGAGTTCAGAACTAGAGGGCATAGGTTTAAGGGGAAAGATATAAAAGGGACCGAAGGTGCAATTTGTTCACACAGAGTATGATGTGTGTATGGAATGAGCTGCCAGAGGAAGTGATGGAGGCTGGTATGATTACAACATTAAAAAGTAATCCAGATGGATATATGGAAAGGAATGACTAAGAGGGATATGGGTGAAATGGTGGCAAATGAGACTAAATTACTTTGGGACATTTGGTTGGCAAGGATGAGTTGGACTAGAGAGTCTATTTTCCTGATGTATAGCTCTATTACACTATGACCAAATCTTTCATTCTGTTCCTGTGTATCTCATTAGAGGGGCAGAATGATCTCTTCCTGCCTCATTGCAGAGATACTGACTGGATGAATAGGGTCTCCCTCTCCCATTCTGACAGCATCAGTTGGTGCAGTGTGAGAACATGGGAAAGATGCTCTAGCCGGCTGCTGAATTTATAAAGATCCTGGTTGGTCTGTTTGCGACTGAAAAGCCCTTTCCTGTCTATTGTCAATAAACACTGATGTCCCTGTCCAACAAAGGTCAGTCAAGGTCAGACTTGAATATCTTCAATGGCCGAGTCTTCACTGTTCCTGGGGGATGAGAATACCACAGACAACACAATCATAAGGAGATAGGAACATCCGTTTCTCAACCTTAAAAGGGGGAAACTCTACATTTAAAAGTGGATGAATTCAGAGCAAGTCACCTTCTCTTTTATTTTAGAAATGAGGGCACAACCAATTCGAAAGATGTAGACCATCCAGCCCCTCAAACCTATCCCACGTTCCTATTGACTCAGTTCATTAAATATTTATCAAACTCAGCCTCCACTTCTCTCTTGGGTCAACATTTCCGTTTGTGTAAACCATGGACTGGACTGTTTGGGCCATCGAGTCTGATAAGCTGTTCGATCATCACTGATATGTTTCTCAACAAATAATGTTCCTACCTTCTCACTGTAATCCTAGATCCCCTTATCAATCAAAACCTATCTACCTCTGACAGAAAACAACGGAACTGTGTCTGTGACTCTGCAAGTCTGTATGTGTGTGAGTGTTTCTGCTTATTGACAGTAGACAGCGTGTGGTGGAGGAGGTTGTCTTTTGGAATGGAGGCCTGTGACCAGCGGCGTTCAGCAGGGATTGTTGCTGGATCCACTTTTAGTTTACATTTATATCAATGATTTTGATGAGAATTATAGAAGATATGGTTAGCATGTTTACAGATCACACCAAAATTAGTTATATAGTCGAAGGTGAAGAAGGTTACATAAGATTACAAACAGATCATGATTAATTGGATCAATGAATCACAGAGATGTGCACTACGGAAACAGAACTTTTGGTTGAACTCATTCGTGCCAACCAGATATTGTAAGTTAACTTAGTTTTATTTTCCAGCATTTCTTCCATACCAATCTAAACACTTCCAATTAATGTCCCCACCCAGATCTCTTTTGAATGTTGTAATTGTACCAGCCTCCACCACTTTTTCTGGCAGCTCATTGCATATATGCACCAGCCTCTGCATGAAAATCGTCCCCTTAGGTCCCATTGAAATCTTGTCCATCTCACCTTAATTCTATGTCCTCTAGTTGTGGACTTCCCTACCCTGGAGTAAAAACCCTGACTATTCACCCTATCCATGGTCTTCATGATGTTATAAACCTCTAGAAGGTGCAAATGTGACTCCAATCAACAGGAATGGCTGTGTTTTCAGTCATCCCAGGCCTAAATTCTGAAATTCAATACTGACACCTCTTCCTTCTCCATCACATCACAACTCTCAAATCAGTTTAATCAACTTGTTCAAACACATTATGAAACACCTCTGTGGGATCGGAATCTAGACTTTTGGGCTTATACTACCACCACTTGGTAATAGTCCCAAAAGCTGCAACATTATTCTCCTGTGCGTTTGTTCATCAGCCTGTTTTGAAATACTGTGACATACCTACATGACAGGTAGGACTTGAATCCAAACCTTCTGGCCCAGAGTGAGAGACACTACCACACAAGTTCAGTTATTGGAATCTAACCCAGAGCTCTGGCTCAACTGCATGAGCATTGCGCAATACACAAGTGTTAAACCATTCCCAGATTTTGGGTCACATTTTAAATGTCAGCTTTCAGCTCTGTGTGGATTCATTAAAATTTGGTTCATTTTTACTGAGTTACACAGTTAAAAGGATTACATTGTTTAACAGATGATGGGTACTCACCTCAATTATAGGATGTTGAGTTTATGTGCTCTGCCTTCGAGACAAACTATGAAGATCTTTAATTGTTTGGCTATGATTTCCATCTTAAGTGGCTATTATCTGACATCTGCAATATGAGGGAAAGACATCCTGCAGACACACTGTGCACTATAAAGGATCTGGAACAGATAATTATCACTGAACACCAGAGATGAATTAAGAGCATACCTTCTGGATCAAAAACACCAATCACTCTTTCCCACTTGGAACTTGTGAGGGCCCTCTCCTTTAAACCACGAAATGATCCAAAGCAGCGAACAACTTTCAAATTTTTCTTCCCCAGTACTATTACTCACGGGCCTGAGGAGTGGCAGATGGAGTTTAGTTTCGATAAATACAAGGTATCAGAAATTGGTAAAACAAGCAACGTGAGGACATATACGATTCAATGTCAGGTCATTGGTAGTGTTGTAGTACAGAGGGATCTAGGAGTTCTGGTATATTTCTTTGAAGTTTGCATCATGTGTAGGTATGAAAGCCTTTGATTTGCTGTCGTTCATTGATCAGACCTTTGAGTACAGGAGGTAGAAGTTTATCTTCAGGTTGTGCTGGACATTCGTGAGGTTTCTCCTGAAGTACTGTGTCCAGTTCTGGTCCCCCAGTCACATTGAAGGAAATGGTTGAACTGGAGCCAGTTCAGAAAAGATTTACCAGGATGTTACTGGGAATGGAGTGTTTAAGTTATAAGAACAGGTTGGATGGACTAGGAAATTTTCCACTGCAGCATAGGAGGGTGAGACCTTATCAACCTTATAGAGGATAATAAAACAATGAAAAGTATAGATTATGTTGAATGGCAGGTGTCCTTTCCTTAGGGCGGTGATTTCAAGAATAGGGTATGATTTTAAGTTGAGAGGAGTAGGTTTTACAGAAGACATAGTGTCATAGAGATGTCCAGCATGGAAGCAGACCTTTCTATCCAACTCGTCCCTACTGACCAGATATCCTACAGTAATGCAGTTCCATTTGCTAGCATTCGACCCATATCTCCCTAAACGCTTCTTATACATGTTCCATCCAGATGCCTTTTAAATGTTGTAATTGTACCCACCTCCACAACTTCCTCCGGCAGCTCGTTACATACACAGCACCCGCTCTTTGAAAACGTTGCCCCTTTGATCCCTTTTAGTTAGTTCCCCTTTCACCTTCAACCTGTGTCCTTGAACTTTGGAACCTGCTAACCTGGGGAAAAAGATCTTAGCTATTCACACTATTTATTCCACATATGACTTTATATTCCGCTAAGATCACCTCTCCACTGCTGGTGTTCCGGGAAAATAACACCAGCCTATTCAGTCTCTCCATAAATCGCAAAGCCTCCAACCCTCGCAACATCTTTGGTAATCTTTACTGAACCCTTTCAGGTTTCAGGCATCCTTCCTCTATTGGCGAGACTGTAATTGCATGAAGTATTCAAAATGGCCGAACCAATGTCCTGTACAGCCACAATATGACCACCCAACTCCTATATTCAATGCACTGACCAACAACCGCAAGCATATCAAACACCTTCTTCACTATCTTAAAAACCTGTGACTACACTTTCAAAGTATTATGAACCTGCACTCCAATGTCTCTTTGTTCCGCAACATTTCCACAGGACTTAACATTAAATGTTTTAGTCAAGCCTTGATTTTCCTTTTCGAAATGCAGCATCGCACATTTACATAAAGTCCATCTGTCACTCTTGGCCCATCTGATAAAGATTCTGTTTTAATCCAAAGTAACTTTCCTGTCTGTCCACTGCTCCTCCAATTTTGGTGTCATCTATGAATGTACTAACCATTCCACCTATTTTCACATCCAATTTATTTATATAAATGATGCACAGCAGTGAACCTAGCACCAATCTTTGTGGCACTCCACTGGTCACAAGTCTCCAGTCTGGAAAGCAACCCTCCACCAACACCCTCTGCCTCTACCTTCGAGCCAGTTCTGCATCCAAATGGCTAGTTCTCCCTCAATTCCATGAGAAACAACCTTGCTAACGAGTTTCCATGGGTAACTTTGTCGGATACGTCACGGAAATCCATAGAGATCATGTCTACCACTCTGCCTTCATTAATCCTCTTTGTTAGTTCAACAAAACAAAAATCACGTTTATGAGACTTGATTTCCCATCACAACACCATGTTGACTATTCCTAATCAGTCCTTGCCTTTCCAAATATATGTACATCCTGTTCCTCAGGATTCCCTCCAACAACTTGCCCACCTCTGATGCCAGGCTCACTGGTCTATTTTCCCCGGCTTTTCCTTCACAGTTGTTTAATAATATCACCACGTTGGTCATCTCGTATCTTCCCGCACATTACCTGTGGCTATTGATGATAAGAACAGGTCACCAAGTTTCCCAGCAATCGCTTCCCGAGTTTCCCCAGAGTTATTGCATATACCTGATCAGGATCCATGAATTGCATTATTATTACACATCACTTGGTTCGTAAATGGAATGAACGTCCTGAGAAATGATTGATGTGGGTAAAGGTAAAGTCACAACATTTAGAAGACTTGTTAAAGTAAAATAATACGAGAAGGTTTGGAAATATATCGTCCAAGCCCAGGAACGAGGGCCTAGTCTAGTTTCAGGTTATCGTTAGCATTGAGTTTATGGGCAAATAGGTTTGCTTCCAAACCCCCTGTATAACTCTACGACATCATGTGTGTTTGTGTGTCCAAGTTTCTATCTGCATATTTCTGCCAGCGCTTGTCCATTTGTGTGTCTCTATTCGTGTCTCTGTGTGTATCTATTTCTCTGTGCATGTTATGTGTGCTCCTGCATTAGTGTGTGTATGTATGTTTGTATCTCTGTCTCTGCATCTCTGTGCAATGGGAACTCTTTTGTTTTGGGGGTGAATCATTGAAATGTGATTCAAAGCCTCCCTCCCTCCCTCCCTCTCCCTCTGTCTGTCCCACTTTTGTTGAAAGAGATATAATGCCCCACTCTTCTGGTCTGCTTTCGGACTTTTCAATCCTTTCTCACACATAAGATTGTATGGAAGAGTAAGTTACTAAACATTGCATTTTACAGGAAGTGTGTGTGTGCGTGTGTCAATGCATGTCTGCCTCTGTGTGTGCATGTCTGTGTATCTGTGTTTGTGTGTGTCAGTGTGTCCATGTCTCTGTGTATCTCTGTGTCTGTGTGATAATATATGTGTTTGTTTCGTGTGTGCGAATGTCTGTGTGTCTGCCTGTACCTGTCATTCTGCATGTGTGTTAGGAGTGTGGGTATCTGTGTGTAGGGGTTTTGTAAGGGTGTTTTCTATGTATCAATGTGTGTATGCCTCTGTCTGTGTGCCTGTGTATGTGCATATCAGTGTGTATCTGTGTGCCTGTGTGTGTTTGTGTTTGTGTCTGTGTGTGTTTCTTTGTGCATCTATGTACGTACATGAGTTTTTTGCGTGTCTGCATGTGTGTTAGTTGTGTGTCTGGCTGAATGTGTCTGTCCGTATATGAGCATACGTATGCATTTGTGGGGATTGTGCGTGACTGTGTGTGTTAGTGTACATGTCTGTTTGAGTGTGTGTGTCTGTCTGTGTGTGTGTGTGTCTGTATGCGAGTGTATGCGTGTGTGGGGGGGATGTGGGTGCCTGTGTGTGTTAGTGAGTGTGCATGCTTGAGTGTGTATGCCTGGCTGTCTGTGTCTGTGTGTGAGCGTATGTGGGTGTGTGTGGGCAGTGTGGGTGTCTCTGTGTGAGGAGTGTGGATGTTTTCGTGTGTGGGAAGCATGGCTGTCTTTGCGTTTGTGTGTGAGTCTGTGTGTGTGTTTCTGTGTCTGCGTGGGCGTGTGTGTCTGTGCCAAAGAGTGTGATGCTGGAAAAGCACAGAATTTCACGCAGCATCCAAGGAGCAGGAAAGTTGAAATTTTGAGCATAATCCCTTAATTAGTAATGAGGCTTGTGGACTAAGTGGGCTGAAAGATAAATGGGAGGGGGTGATGTTTGGGGGAAGGTAGCTGGGAAGGCGACAATTAAATGAAGATGGGGTGAAGATGATAGGTTGGAGCAGAGAGTGAAGTGGATAGTGGGAATGAAAATGGACAGGTAGTACAATTCAAGAGGGAGGTGCCGAGTTGGAAGTTTGGATCTGGGATAAGTTGGGATGGGAGGGTGGAAATGAAGAAATGGTTGAAATCAGTGGCTGTGTGTTTTTTGCGGGTGTGTGTGTGTGTGGGTGTGCGTGTCTGCACGAGTGCATGCATATGTGTGCGTTTATGTATATATGTCTGCATGAGTGTAAGCATGTGTGTACGTGTGTGTGTGTCATGGGTATGTGTATGTCTTTTTGCGTCTGTGTGGCTGTCTGTGTCTGGGTGTGTGTCTGATGTGTGTGTTTGTATGTGCGTATGTAGGGTTGCTATGAGTATGTGCATCTGGATGTGAGTGTCTGTGTGCAGCTGTATATGTCTGTGTGTACATGTCTCTGTGAGTGCGCGCGTTTGTAGTGTGTGTGTGAGGGGTGGCTATGAGTATTAGTATCTGTGCGTGAGTGTCTGTGTGCAGCTCTATGTGTGTACATGTCGATGTGTGAGTGTGCGTGTTTGTAGTGTGCATGTGTGCGTATATGTGTGTAAATGGTGCTCTCAGTTTGGATGGTGCTGTGAGCTGGTACACTCCCTCTGTCCTTCCTAAACTGAAATCCCTGATGACTTTCACACTCCGTTACCAACTGTGCAGTGGTGTGGAGAGACCAGCAGAGACTGACAGCTACAGAAAGCTCAGCAAGTCTGTCAGCATCCATGGACATAAATGAAAGGTAATGTTTTGGGTTGAGTACCCCTTCCTCAGAAACTCATGTCAAGGGGATAGTACATTAAATTAACACCACAGAAATTACCAGACTCGCCCCACACTGATACACACAAATAAACACTCACTAACACAGAGACATAGAGACACTCACTCATACACTGACACTAATACAGACATGGAGTTTCTGTCAGTATTTCTCTTGCTCCAGTAACTTTGTCAATATATCACTTGCTCTCTGGCGTATGTCAGTTTTTTTCAGTCTGTTCTTGGGGAGTGTGTTCGTATTGCGCTTGTTCACATTGTGAGTGAATCAGTATTTATGTGTGGAATGTGATTGTAGGGCAATTTCAATGCTTGCAGAAATCGAACCTGGAAGAATTGTAAACTGTGTGGAGGACAGTGTGGAGCTGCAAAAGGGCAGTGACAAATTGGTGTAGTGTTCTGTTTTGGCAGATGAGCATCAATGCAGAGCAGTGTGAAATGATGCAGTTTGGTAGGAACAATATTGACAGATAATATAAAACTTCTGCAACGTTATAAAAGGGCTGCAGGAGCACAGGATGCTGGATGTATATGAGGACAGATTATTGAACATGGCAGGTCAAGTGAGCAGAGCAGTAAATGTCACAGATTATTTTCAGTATCTGAGCTTTTTACAGGAGGAGGTATAGCAGGGAGACTCTGTGCACCCTTCCTGGGAGATGGTGGTGACGATGTGATGTGAGCCCACACTCCTGCGCACCGAGACGGTGGCATTTCCATTTCTATTAGCTTGACACAAAGAGAGATGGCATCAGGGCCATGGCTTCTATGTTGTGCCGATGGAAACGGAACCGCCAGTGGGTTTAAAGTGAGAATTGCCCTTCACTGAACATTTCTGCTTGCTCGGTTGGTGGGACGTGATTGTTTCAAAATCTCCACACGAGGCATTTTGGTCCTCTCCGACTCGTACCAGGGTCGTCCCCATTTGTCGTGGAAGGGGGGGACATGAGGGAGCGAATATCGTGCACTCCATCACCCGGCTTTACCCCTTCTGCCCTATTCCAGGCTGTTCCTCCAGGAATGGGACAAAGGGAGGGAGAGAGGGAAGTTTGCAGTGGGTGGCCCTGCTCTTAGTGCTGGTGTAGGTGTGGTAGGGCAAATAGTGATGAGGCAGGAGGGCGTCAGTACGTAGTGTTATGTCCATGCTGTGTTATTAGTGTGGGTGGTATAGTGGATGGGAATTGGGGGAGAGAGAGAGAGAGAAGGAGAGAAGGTGCAATAGTGAAATTATTGGAGCACGAGCCTTGTTTGGTGATCGGTGCTATAACAGATATACAGTGAGTGTGAGGGAGCAGAGAGTATACAGTGACCCTTATTCCAACGGAGCGGGGAAGGTTATTGATACTTGTCCTGTATTGCTGGACACTTCCTCAGATCGCAACTACTGCACTGAGCTGGGTGTTGAGGTCAGACCATGTTCAGTGGGTCTGGTGATGTGGTTCCCTCTGGGAAGAGAATGGACCCCCTCTGTACTATCCCATCCGCCAGGACCTCCAAACCCCTGTCAAAAATCCGTGGTGTAATTGGCTCTTACTTGCCATGCTCAGGGTAAACTTCCAACTAAGGAAGTTCAACTGTGTGCCCATTAGCCTTTTGAAGATGACACCAGTGCCAGGGATCACAGAATATTCAGGGGCATCCGAGCGATGGTGAGTACCTCCAGCCATTATGGATGGGAGAATCGGGCTGGTATTGAATAAGAGGGACATCATGGGATGGGGTGGGTAGTTAATGAGGTGAGTTTGATAAGACAGCATCAGGAAACTAGCCCAGCCTTGTACAGACAATCCCTCTGTCACATTCAATGAAAACGTCACTGAGGCAAATTATTGTTAGATTCAGCCCAGTGAGTCATCGATTTTGTTGAAACCACTAGCAGTCACAAAGCTGCAGTTGCCAGTTCAATGCTCTCCATCACAGAGAAGGACATAGGCTTGACCTATCCTTGGGAAATAAGGTAGGGTAGGAGATTGACTTATCAGTGGGGAAGCACTTTGGAACAAATAATCATAATTGTATTAGTTTTAAAACAGTGATGGAAAAGGGTGAACTGGGTCTAATAGATAATGTTTTAAATTGGACGAAGGCTAATTTGATGATATTAGGCAAGAACTTGGATAGGGTAATTGGGCAAAGTCTTTTCCCTGGGGTCCGAGAGTCTGGAACTGGAGGGTATAGGTTTAGAGTGAAAGGGGAAAGATATGAAAGTGACCTAAGGGATAATGTTTCACACAGAGGGTGGTACGTGTAAGAAATGAGCTGCCAGAGGAAGTGGTGGAGG
The DNA here is from genome assembly GCF_020745735.1 of Hemiscyllium ocellatum. NCBI lineage: Eukaryota > Metazoa > Chordata > Chondrichthyes > Orectolobiformes > Hemiscylliidae > Hemiscyllium > Hemiscyllium ocellatum. The sequence continues at coordinate 74,454,440 of NC_083420.1, read as the reverse complement.
TTGGTACAATTGCAACATTTAAGAGGCATTTGGATGGGTATATGAATAGGAAGGGTTTGGAGGGATATGGGCCGGATGCTGGCAGGTGGGATTAGATTGGGTTGGGATATCTAGTCAGCATGGACGAGTTGGACCGAAGGGTCTGTTTCCATGCTGTACATCTCTATGACACTATGACTCTAACTTCCGAACTGGATTGGAATAGATATTCACAGATAAGGGGTCTGCTAAGAGGAAAGCCTTCAAAAATGAGACATCAAGAGCCCAGAGACAGTATGCTCCTTTTAGGGTGAGGGGTAAGGCTGGAAGGTGTAAGGAATGTTGGTGGTCTGGAGAAATTGATGGCCTGGTCACGGGTAAGAAGGACGCCAATGTCATATAGAGATATCAGGAGTCGATGTTTTTACAGTATTCATTCACGGGATGAGAATATAAATGACTTAGTCTGCATTTATTACCCATCACTAATTGCCCAGAGGGCAGTTAACAGTTAACCATATTGTTGTGGGTCTGGACTCACATGTAACCTAGACCACATGAGGACGGCTGTTTACTTCCTTCAAGGGCATTAGCGAACTAGTTGGGTCTTTCAAACAACCAGAAATAGATATATCATTGTCATCAGCCTCTGAATTCCAGATTTAAAATGACTGTCGAGAAGAATCTATCGCCAGTAGGAGTATAATTAGAAGGGAAATCCGGAGCCATAAAGGGGCATGAGATAGCTTTGACAAATAGGGTTAAGGAGAATTCAAAGGGACTGTACAAATACATAAAGGACGAAAGAGTAACTCGGGAGAGTTTTGGGTCACTTAAAGATCAGCAAGGCTGCCGATGTGCGGAAGCCCAGGAGATGGAGGCGATATTAAACAAGCACCATCCATCAGTATTTACTGTGCATAAGGATATGGAAGCTAAAGAACTTCCGAAATTAACAGTGACATCTTGAAAAGTGTCCGTATTACAGAGGAAGAGGTGCTGGAGTTCGTAAAGCCTATAAAGATCTAAACGTCCCCAGGACGTGGTCAGGTGTCCTCTTAACTCTGTGGGAAGCTAGGGAAGGGATTTCTGGGCCGCATGCTGAGATATTTGTACCATTGATTGTCACAGGTGAGGTGCCAGAAGATAGGAGGTTTGATATCGTGATGTCATTGTTTAAAAAAATAAGAAGAATGGTAAGGAAAAGCCGGTGAGCCTGACGTCAGTGATGGGCAAGTTATTGGTGTGGATTATGAAGCACAATGTCTGCATGTATTTTGAATGGCAAGGACTGATACGGAATGGTCAACGTAGCTTTAAGCATAGGAAATGGTGTCTCACTAAATTAACTGAGATTTTGTGAAGAACTGACTAAGAAGATTCATTGAGGCAGAGGTGCACATTGCGATATAGACTTCAGTAAGGCATTTGACAACTTTTTGCATGGTAGACTGCTTAACAAGATTAGTTCACATGGAATGCAGGGAAAAGTAGCTTTGTGGATACAAAATTGGCTCGAAGGAAGGAGTTAGAGGGTAGTGATAGAGGATTGCTTTTCCAACTAGAGGGTTATAACCTTGGTGTGCGACAAGTATCAGTGCTGGGTCCACTGTTTTTCATTATTTATATAAATTATTTGGATGTGAACACAGCAGAGATAGTTGGTTAATTTGCAAATGACGCCAAAACTGATGTTGTAGTGGACAACACAGAAGGTTTACGTCAGAGTACAATGAGATCAGGTTGGCTAATCGGCTGAGGAGCAGCGAACGGTGCTTTAGGTCGATAAATGTGAGGCACTGCATTTTGGAAATGCAAATCAGGGCAGGATGTATACACTTAATGGTAAGGTCCTCTGGAGTGTTGCTGAACAAAAAGGTCTTGGAGTGTAGGTTCAAAATTCCTTGAAAGTTGTGTTACAGTTCGACAGAATACTGTAGAAGCCATTTTGTATGCTTGCCTTTATTGGTCAGTGCTTTGACTATATGAATTGGGAGGCCATGCTGCTGCTGTACAGCACATTAATTCTGTTGTTTTGGAGCATTGTATTCAATTCTGGTCTCCCTCCTATCAGAAAGATATTGTGAAACTTGAAGGGAGTCAGAAAAGATTTACAAGGATGTTGCCAGGATTTGAGCTATAGGGAAAGGGTGAGTAGGTTGGGGTGATTTTTCTTGGAGTATGAGAGGCATATATAGGGTGAATAGCCAGGATCTTTTTCGCAAAACTAAAGGGCATGGATTTCAGATGAGACCCAAGGACCTACATTTTCTAACACAGAATGGTGCATGTGTGGAATGAGCTGTCAGTGGAGGTGGTGGTGGCTGTTATGATTACAACATTTAAAAGGCATTGGGATGGATACATGAAGAGGAAGGGTTTATGTCGACATGGGCCAAGTGCTGGCAAATGGGACTCGTTTAATTTGGGATATCCTATCGACATGGAAAAGTTAGACTGAAGGGTCTGTTTCTGTGCTGTACATCTCCGAGAGTCTATGATTCTGTCTGACCACACACCAATATCCCATTTATTCACCATTGCCGGAAATGCCAGCCTATGTTACTTGATGCTATCGAAATGTCTTCACTTCAGCATTTTTAAACCTGCGAACACAACCTTCCACAACACTGACTCTGAGTCTCTCTCCATCCGTCTGTTTCCCAAATCCCTCCCATTTGTTGCTATTTAAACTGTTGGTATTTAAACTGAGCATCAGCTAAGCAGTTTAGAAACAATATTCAAAAAAGCATAGCGTGTGTTTTATTTGACTTCCCGGTGTCCTACCCTGTGCTCCATGTTGGATAGTGGAGTTTCAGTAGTTTTGATGCACACCTTTCTAACTTGCTCTGCACCTATCAATTGAACGCCTGTGGTAATCACTCTCTACTGATCATGTGCTCAGTAACACACGGAATCGTTTGCACTGTTGCTGATCCAGACCAGGCTTCTCTCTAGCACCTGAGTGACATTTGACTCAATTCTAGTTTTGGAACGTTAGTGGAAAAGCTGGGGACGGTTTCCTGGAGGCTGTGCTTTAAGCTCCTGTGGAAATTCAGGAAGGCCAGATGCTTTGCTGACCCACTCTGGATTGGTCATGGTGAAATTGGTGACAGCATCTGGATCTGCAACATGACCATCAAAAGGATCAGAGACTGCAGAGAGTGGAATCTCTTCAAAATAGAATGAGTGAATCATAATCAGATCAGAAAATTACTGCCTCCTATCCCTGTGTCCCAGTCTCGAGCAGTTGAGTGACGGCCTCCTGTTCCTGTCTCCCAGTCTCGATCAATTGAACGACTGCCTCCTGTTCCTGTGACCCAGTCTCGAGCAGATAGGTGACGGCCTCCTGTTCCTGTATTTCAGACTCGAGCAGTTGAGTGACTCCCTTCTGTTCCTGTGTCACAGTCTACAGCAGTTAAATGACTGCCTCCTGGGTTGCTGTGTTCCAGTTTCCACCTGCTGCCCCGAGTAACAGACTGCAATAGCTGTGTGCTCACCCCCTGCTGCCCCTGAGTAACAAGCTCCAATAGCGGTGTACTCTCCACCTGCTGCTCCTGAGTAACAGGCTCCAATAGCTATGTGCTCACCCCCTGCTGACCCTGAGTAACAGGCTCCAATAGCTGTGTATTCTCCACCTGCTGCTCCCGAGTAACAGGCTCCAATAGTTGTGTGCCGTCCTCCTGCTGCTACTGAATAACAGGTTCCAATAGCCGTGTGCCCCCCTCCTGGTGTTCCTGAGTAACAGTCTCCAATAGCTGTGTGCCCTCCACCTGCAGCTCCTGAGTAACAGGCTCCAATAGCTGTGTGCTCTCCACCTGCTGCTTCTGCGTAACAGGCTCCAATAGCTGTGTGCCCTCCAACTGCTGGTCCTGAGTAACAGGCTCCAATAGCTGTGCGCTCTCCACCTGCTGGTCCTGAGTAACAGGCTCCAATAGCTGTGTGCCCTTCTCCTGCTTCTCCTGAGTAACAGGCTCCAATAGCTGTGGGCTCACCATCTGCTGCTCCTGAGTAACAGACTCAAATAGCTGTGTGCTCTCCTCCTGCTGCTCCTGAGTAACAGGCTCCAATACATGTGTGCCCTCCTCCTGCTGCTTCTGAGTAACAGGCTCCAATAGCTGTGTGCTCTCCACCTGCTTCTCCTGAGTAGCAGGCTCAAATAGTTGAGTGCTCTCTTCCTGCTGCTCCCGAATAACAGGCTCCAATAGCTGTGTGCTCACCACCTGCTGCTCCTGAGTAACAGTCTCCAATGCCTGTGTGCTCTCCACCTGCTGCTCCTGAGTAACAAGCTCAAATAGCTATGTACTCTCCACCTGCTGTTCCTGAGTAACAGGCTCCAATAGCTGTGTGCTCTCCATCTGCTGCCCCTGAGTAACAGGCTCCAATAGCTGTGTGCCCTTCTCCTGCTACTCCTGAGTAACAGGCTCCAATAGCTGTGTGCTCACCACCGCTGCTCCTGAGTAACAGGCTCCAATAGCTGTGTGCCCTCCTCCTGCTTCTCCTGAGTAACACGCTCCAATAGCTGTGTGCTCTCCACCTGCTGCCCCTGAGCAACAGGCTCCAATACCTGTGTGCCCTTCTCCTGCTGCTCCTGAGTAACAGGCTCCAATACATGTGTCCCCTCCTCCTGCTGCTTCTGAGTAACCCGCTCCAATAGCTGTGTGCCCTCCTCCTGCTGCTCCTGAGTAAGACGCTCAAATGGCTGTGTGCTCTCTTCCTGCTGCTCCCGAATAACAGCCTCCAATAACTCTGTGCTCTCCTGTTGCACCTGTATAATGTAACTGAAGGACTGAATGGCCTATTCACATTCCATTCAGTTCGTATTGACTGAAAATCTTTCTTCTGTTTCAGTAAAATATCATTAAAATCAGAATGTTGCATTTATATTTTATTTCTCATTAACTGAGCAATCATGCTAAATGACTCTGCTTTTGTTGTACAGGTCTGAGAAGCTGAACGAGTAACAGTTTCAGCAGGCTGATCAGTTCCTCTTGTCTCTCTGTAACAGGCCGAAATGCCTATGTCTTCCTATGTCTCAATAACAGGCATTTGGGGGCGGAATTGTTTCTCCCTGTTCCTGAGCAGCAATTTCAATGCGCTGAATGGTGCCTTGAAGTTAAGAAATGGTTTGATGCCAGGGCATTTCAAACTACGAGCTGTATTACTCAAGGTATCTAGAAACTTCCTTACCAGGCATTTTATGCATCTGGTCTGTTATTCTGTCCATGTATCCTTTTTTTTAAACAGGATGGAACATATACAATCCTACAATGTTCCAGCAATAGTCCTACATACAAGGAAGGAAGTTGAAAAAGCTTGAAAGATTTATGATCTATCCCTCGGCAACAGTCACCCACTCAGTCCAGAGTGAGTAAATGTTCCCTTTTATTGGGATGTGTAAAATGATGTAAGGAACTGGTTAACTGAACCTGTTTGGTTGAATGAATGCCCGTGATGAATGCCAGTCTCCAGAGATTGTACTTATCACAGTGGAGGGTTTATATATTTTAATGATTCAATGGACACCGTTAAATGTGTTAGCCCATAGTATGAGTGGGTGCATCACCGACAGCACTAACAGGGATCAGCAGTTACAGAGAGAGGGGAATGGGAGATCTGACTCTGAGAACATTAGACTGGAATGGAACAACATTGGACAGGAGTTTATCGTATTATGTTGGGATTATTTCTACTTATTATTGGTGGCCGTTATCATTGCGGATCGAATGTGCACTTTACATTATTCAATATTTTTATTATCCTACCCTGGCTATTGTTGCTGTACCTGGTAAGTTTCACTGACCATTTATTATTTGCATTACTCATGTGTGACTGTATTATTTTTCTTTACATTTATTCTACTTTGTAAACATTCACTCTCCAAACCACCACAAACAACTTTCCTTCTTTCGTTCTGGCACGATGCCTTGTCGGTTGACCTATTCAGTTTCAGCTATGGAACACAGTTCATTGTATCACAGCCTGATTTAAATATTGAAAACTTGGAGGGCACCGTCTTCTGTTCTGGTTACAAACACCCTTTCGTTCCTCTGACTTCATCCCATCCCTGGCCATTATCTGAGGCTGAAACAGACGAGTCACAACTCTGGTGATCCCTTTGGCCATGAGCTGATTCGTGAACCATTTCTTAACCATTCCTATTTGTAACGATTAACATCTCCTGAATATACTTCACAGGCTTATTCTATCTGCTATTTGAACCCTGAGCTATGAAATGCCGTCAATAATCTGCTGCTGACACTCCCAAATTCAAATCTGCAAATCTGAGTCAATATTCCACGGCTTGGTTCTCACCTGACCCCAGAATCCCATCATTTCTGTGAGGACTGATTTATATTGATGCTGGGTCTGGCAATGCCTTTAATTCAATATTTTGAAGCACATCGTTTCCTCTGTCTGTGGCACAATCCTCAGTGTCTCTATATTGATTACCCAAGCCCTTGTCAGTTCTTCTCATTTAAACAGATTTCCTCCACGTTTGTTCTCTCTCAAACAACAATTTTCATATTTATCGCCACCAAACACACACATACTCTCTCTCTCTCTCTCTCTCTGCCTGTCTGTCTGTCTGTCTGTCTGTCTCTCTCTCTCTCTCTCTCTCACTCTCGCTCGCCTTATATTGATGCAGTGGAGATACAGTGCCATATATTTTTGGGAGCCCATTTACTATCACTCACTGCATGGGTTGCAAATCTTCCCGTCTAAAGCATTTCTGTTGTGCAAGTATAGTAGCAATATACTTTGGTTTGCAATGATCCCCATGCTGAGCAGGTAGTGCAATTTATGGAGTACTCCACTAGCATGGAGTGCACAGCTCTCCATTCTGGCTAGTACCTTGCACTAGCTTATGGTGTCTGGGATGGTTCTGTGAGGCAGATTCAGATTTTGATGTAACGAAGCATCTCAACTGATCTGGTAATGTTTTCATTTGATGTTCCCTTTTTTGTGATTGGACCCACCATTGTCTTACTTCTCCAGTTATTCTCACTCCCCCTGTCTCCTTATCTATATTTTCACATCATGTTATCAGTTAATTCATTGTTTGTTTTTATGTATCATTCCCTGGTGTTTTATTTTTGGATTCTGAATATATCAAATGCTGGCATTGTGAAGCTCTGAAACAATGAAATAGTGTGTGTTGGGCTGTTGTTCACTTCCTGGTGTGTCCCATCTGATTAACAATGTTGGACAAGGGGTTCCAGTAGCTTTGAGAGACGTACTTGTCCACTGAATGCCTGTATTTGTCGCCCTCAGCTGACCGTGCAGTCAGTAACACGAGGGAATCCCTCGACTATCATTATAAAAGACCAGGCATCTAACTTGTAACTGAGGAGCTTCTGACTGTGTCCTGTTATTGACACCTTAGTGGATGAGCTGGGGATGGTTTGCTGCAGGTCTTGCTGTGAGCTGACTCTCACATTCTGAGAGACCTGATGAGTTGGTGACCCAAATCTGGATGGAGCATAGGGACTGCAGTTACAGCATCTGGGTCTGTAACATGAACAACAAAAAATGAGCAGAGATTCAGAGAGGGGAAGCTCTGAAACCACAGAGTGAGTGTGTGAGGAAAGGGTTCTGCCAAATCTGGCTGTGTATTAGCGTAGGTACACACGCCCTCTCGCTCTCCCCGGACATACACCCATGCACCTCTCCCTCTCCTCCCCGCGCACAATCACACTCCGCCTCTCTCACATGTACATCCATTCACTCCCCTGTCTCATAGCAGTAAATCACATTTTGTCAAAATATACAATTTGTTGAGGTTCTGTTCGCCGAGCTGGGAGTTTTTGTTACAAACGTTTCGTCCCCTTTCTAGGTGACATCCTCAGTGCTTGGGAACCTCCTGTGAAGCACTTCTGTCATGTTTCCTTCGGCATTTATAGTGGCTTGTCTCTGCCGCTTCCGGTTGTCAGTTGCTGTCCGCTGCAGTGGCCGGTATATTGGGTCCAGGATGATGTGTTTGTTAATAGAATCAGTGGATGCGTGCCATGCCTCTAGGAATTCCCTGGCTGTTCTCTGTTTGGCTTGCGCTATAATATTAGTGTTGGCCCAGTCGAATTCATGTTGTTTGTCATTTGTGTGTGTGGCTACTAAGGATAGCTGGTTGTGTTGTTCCGTGGCTAGTTGGTGTTCGTGGATGCGGGTTGTTAGCTGTCTTCCTGTTTGTCCTATGTAGTGTTTTGTGCAGTCCTTGCATTGGATTTTTTTTTACACTACATTGGTTTTGCTCATGCTGGGTATCGGGTCCTTTGTCCTGGTGAGTTGTTGGCTGAGAGTGGCTGTTGTTTTGTGTGCTGTTATGAGTCCAAGTGGTCGCAGCAGTCTGGCAGTCAGTTCAGAAATGCTCTTGATGTATGGTAGTGTGGCTAGTCCTTTGGGTTGCGGCATGTCCTCGTTCCATTGTCTTTCCCTTAGGCATCTGTTGATGAAATTGCGTGGGTATCCATTTTTGGTGAATATCTTGTCTAGGCATTCTTCTTCCTCTTTTTGCAGTTCTGGTGTACTGCAGTGTGTTGTGGCCCTTTTGAATAGTGTCCTGATGCAACTTTGTTTGTGTGTTTTGGGGTGGTTGCTTTCATAGATCAGGACTTGGTAAGTGTGTGTGGCTTTCAGTATACCTTCGTGCTGAATTCTCCGTTCGGTGTTCTTTGTACCATCACGTCTAGGAATGGGAGCTGGTTGTTCTTTTCTTCTTCTCTCGTGAATCGGATTCCTGTGAGTGTCTGAGTGGGATGTCTGGTTTGTGTACTTCAGGTAGTCCATAGAATCTGGGGGTGTTATTGCTTTCAGGTTTCATTCTTTGTAGGTCAGACCTGGTTATCTGTCGATTTGTTTTTGTAGATTCCTCTCAGATCCCACTCAGACCCATAGTATCAATACCAGGAACACCATCACACAAACTGGCGAAAGAGCTACAACAGAAACTGAAACACCGGATCAGCGGATCCAGACACTCTATACAGTCAACACAAGAATTCTTGGACATCATCAGAAATATACACAGAGACAAGGAAGAAACCATGGTGTCATTTGATGTAATGGCACTGTTCACCTCTGTCGACAAAACCCCAGCCGTAGAAACAATATCCAACCTGCTGGACATTCTGAACAGACAACAGGACATTAAACCTATTAACAAAGACGGCATACTTAAACTACTGGACCTGTGCCTCACAACACACTTCACATTCAACAACCAGATATACGAACACCCATGGGCTCACCGATCTCTGGACTCATAGCAGAAGCAGTAATGCAAAGGTTAGAACAAACAGTCTTACCGCAAATACAACTCAGAGTCTGGGTTAGATATGTGGATGACACATTTGTAATCATTAAAAACACAGAAATAGAGAACACACACCGGACCATCAACGCCACACTTACAGGAATCCGATTCACGAGAGAGGAAGAAAAGGACAACCAGCTCCCATTCCTAGACGTGATGGTACAGAGAACACCGAACGGAGAATTCACCACGAAGGTGTACAGAAAAGCCACAAACGCAGACCAAGTCCTGAACTATGAAAGCAATCACCCCAACACACACAAACGAAGTTGCATCTGGACACTATTCAAAAGGGCCACAACACACTGCAATACACCAGAACTGCAAAAAGAGGAAGAACACCTATACAAGATATTCACCAAAAACGGATACCCGCGCAATTTCATCAACAGATGCCTAAGGGAAAGACAATGGAACGAGGACATGCCGCACACCAAAGGACTAGCCACACTACCATACATCAGGAGCATTTCCAAACTGATAGCCAGATTGCTGCGACCACTAGGACTCATAAAAGCCAACAAACCAACAGCAACTCTCAGACAACAACTCACCGGGACAAAGGACCCGATACCCAGCATGAGCAAAACCAATGTAGTGTACAAAATCCCATGCAAGGACTGCACAAAACACTACAAAACAGGAAGACAGCTAACAACCCGCATCCACGAACACCAACTAGCCACGGAACAACACAACCAGCTATCCTTAGTAGCAACACACACAGATGACAAACAACATGAATTCCACTGGGACAACACTACTATTATTGCGCAAGCCAAACAGAGAACAGCCAGGGAATTCCTAGAGGCATGACACTCAACCACTGATTATATCAGCAAACACATCGACCTGGACCCAATATACTGGACACTGCAGCGGACAGCAACTGACAACCGGAAGCGGAAGAGACAAGCCACTATAAATGCCCAAGGAAACATGACAGAAGCGCTTCTCAGGAGGCTCCCAAGCACTGAGGATGTCACCTAGAAAGGGAATGAAACGTTCGCAACAAAAATTCCAGGCTCGGCGAACAGAACCACAACAACGAGCACTCGAGCTACAAATCTTATCCCAAACTTTGAATACAATTTGTATACCGTCTGTCAATGCAGTATTTTGTAAACTCATACTTTGGAAATAAAATCAATCTCACTCCAGGGGAAGACTTTAAACAAGACCTCACGCCTCAATAACATAGCCTGTCTGGTAGGGTCCCTTCCTTTACATCATTAGTACCTTATGTTATCTCCAAACAGTGCCTTGAAATAAATTCTCAGGTTTGCATATTAATCAATCAAACCCGCACCTCCATTCTAACTGATAAAAGATTTGGGAGACATCTTCGATGTGTGAAATTCATGTGCATGAGTTGTCCAACCCTTTGATCTTTTCCTTATAACTTATATGTCTAAGTTCTTCTGCTCTCACGAACACCTGAACAGCGGGAACAAAGATAGTGTTTTTCAAAATAAAACTGTTGGACTATAACCTGGTATCTTGCCATTTCTGACGTTGTCCAACCCAGTCGAAACCAGCATCTCCATATCATGGCTTTTATTCGTTAGCTCCTCTCCAACAAAATACATTTTCCTTAACCTATTTGCTTTTGTTTTGCATATTAATCTTTTGTGAGTCACGTTATGCAATGTCCTCTGGAAGTCCAGAACTAAGACATCTATAGGAACCCCTTCCTCCACCTTGTTTGTCAGATTATTTTCTTAAAAACTTAAGTCAAAAAATTCAAACCTGATTTATCCTTCAGTAAATCATGTTAACTGCAATTGATTGTGGTTTGATTTGAACATTTCTTGTTATTAATTCGTTAATTGCTGATTCTAACAATTTGTCTTCAATTCCCAATAGTTTGTTCATCACTTTTCATTCCATCGTGAAGTTGGCTGTTCAAAGTTCTTCCCTTTCCAGAACCTTGACATTCCCCTTCAATTCACAAGGTTGTAAATTATCTGTTCCAATTGCTGTGTAAGAGGCATGAGTGGCTGAAGGGACTCATTCTGTTCCTGCTTTACACACTTGATGGGCTGAATGTCCTCCTGCTGTTCCTACATTACAGTCTCGATGGGCTGAATATCCTCCCGGAGTTCCTACGTTATCTTCTCGATGGCTTGCATGCCTTGCTCCTGTTCCTGACCAAGCTGCTCAAGGTCTCAATGCCCTCCTACTGTTGCTCAGTGACAGGATTGGGGACTTACAGAATCTCCCTGCTGTTAAGTCACATTTTGAGGGCTGAATTGCGCAGGCACGTTGTGTTGCCCACACTGGGTAACTCGGTGGATAGCACTGCTCCCTCACAGCACGAGAGATCCAGGTTCAATTTCAGTCTCAAGTCACTGTCTGACATTCTCCCTGTGCCTGCAATGGTTTCTATCGGGTATTCCAGTTTCCTCCCATTCCCAGAATGTGCAGGTTAGGTGCATTTGTCAAAGAAAATGCCAGCTTACAGAGATTGTGTTAGGGAGCAATGGGGGATAGTGGGATTTAAATGTGCTGGTCATCGGGGGATTAATGTGCTGTCACTGGGACAAGTGGCCTGCTTCCACATTGCAGGAATTCTACGTTTAACACCATCATTGCACAAATCAGTTGAGGGAATAATCTGAGTTAATTTCAATTTCCCCAGTGAGGAGATTAATTCAGTACTGACTACCCAGATGTGATCTCAACGAGATCCTGTATATCAGCAGCAACACTTCACCAGCCTGCTGTAAGGTTCCCGTCCAGTTTAGAGCAGGCTCAGCTGTTTGGGGGAATACACAGCATTGTTGAAAGGTCATTGTCCTCCTTCACTCCACCAGCATAATGGGAGATGTGATGAAAATGTCATAATGACACTTGAGAGAAATGTGTAAGACGTGGTGAGATGACATCAATGTTGAGATATGCCTCACTAAACATCTCGCCTGAATCTGCCATTAATCTCCCCAGAGCCCATGTCACTCAGATTCCACAGAATCTGGTATGGTGGAGCTCAGAAACAGCAAGTAGAAGCAAACATTGATGAGAGTTATATCTCAAAGACAAAATTGTGATACAAATGCTGTTTATATTACAAAACAGGAAATTACACATCCAAGTTTTGTGGGTACTACAATAAAAATGGACAGCTCCAAGTCACATCTGAACAGTGTTAACCCAAGTGAATTTTAATGCTGGGAAAATGTATTTCATGAGGGTGTGTGAGATGGGTTGCTTTAACAGTATGTTGAGCACCGAGCTAAAGTTCAGACTGTTTTGAAATTGGTGTTGTGTGATCAGAAGGTAGTACTTATTGTAGAGAACAGAAAAAAATGACAGGGAAATTATCCAGTTACTTAGTGTCTGTCTTCATGGAGGAAATACCAAGTGATCATGGGACTTGTGTAATGAAACGCTATAATCATCCATATCAGTGATGAGGTAGTATTTTAAAAGATATGTGGATTGAGGATTGATAAGTCTGACAGATCAGATGTAATTCATACTGAAATTTCAGAGAAAGTAGCAGTGCACAGATTGATTACATTGAGGATCATTGTATTTTTCCATGTCCAATTTGGAAGAAAATGAATGCATTCCAAGGATTTAAGAAGGGAAGAGGAGGGAGAGTGGAGACTACAGACCAGCTAATCTGTTATCCACAGTAGGGAATCTGTTGAAATTTATTGTAAAGAATCTGATATTGGACACTTCGAGAACAAGAGCAAACGTCAAAACAATGATTCTAGATTTTTGAAAGGGTAGTCAAAATTTGCAAACTTTTTCCTTGAAGATAACCCTTGTGAATGTGAACAATGGAAAACCAGTGAATATGGTATAGTTGGTCACTCAGGAGATTTTCAAGAACCCATGCAGTAAGTTAACAGAGAAAATAACACAAAGTGTACTGGGAGAAACATACACAAATTGAGAAAGGTAAAATTTAGGTTTGATTTTGGTTAAAGAGAATCAGTATATAGGCGGTGTAGAGTTCCATGCTCTCTCTCTCCACAGATGCTGTCTAACTTACTGTGAGATCTACCACGTGCTGGTTTCAGTACAAATTGAAGCTTCTACAGTAACTTATTCCGACTAGAAGTAAAGACATTCTGCACGAGTTGCACAGTGTTGGTGAGACTGTACCTGGAGTATTGTATACGGATCTGATGTCCTGATCTAATTCAAATTTCTGACAGAACAGAGTCTATGCTCCTGTGATTGCATGTTGTGAACATGAATTGGTGGGTTTCTGAAGAAACTATTAACAAGAGTTATAAGAGTGAACTGTCAAAAGAAAAGGTAAGAGAAGACAAGTGTAGCTTCGTTACAGTCTGAACCCAGAGAATACAGCTTTACAGCAGGGAAGTGGAAGAACTATGCAGCAAATACATTAGTTCTGTCTTCACAGAAAAAAAAACAAACAAGTCATATCTTCCCTGCAAAAATGGGAAGCCTTAGTCTCGAGAGATAAAGAATGAGATTAAAAAGTAAATGCACTGGGATAAATTATTGGGACTTAAAGTATGGTTCAACTCCGTATACAGATGGAAGGTAAGAAGATAAAATCCAATACTAGAATATTGTGCTTAAACAAAGGAGACTACAATAGGATGAGGGAGGAGTTGCCTAAAGTTGGCTTAAAGCAAAGACTTTAAGGTGGAATCGTTGATGAACACTGGCTGGCTTTCAATGCAATTTTTCCAAGAGCTCAGCAACAGTATATAACAGGGAAATGGAAGCTCTGTAGGAAAAGGGTAATCTGTCGTGGATGCCTCAGGAAATAAGGGAAGCTATCAAATTAAAATAAATGGCATAAATAATGGCAAAGTCCACTGGGAAACTAAAAGATTTGGGAAAATATAAACGTCAAAAGAAAGCACAAAAAAGCTACCAAAAACATAAGATAGATTATGAGAGTAAACTACCTCAGAATATAAAGACAGGTAGCAAAAGATTCTATAAATATATAAAACAAAAATAGTGCCTAATGTAAGCAATTGTCCTGTAGTGAGTGAGATGTGGGATTCAGTAATGGGGTATGAGGAAATGACCGAGGGTTTGAGCACATATTTTGTCGATCTTATCTGTGAAATACATTAGTAACATGCCAGCAATTGTCAAAGCGATGAAGGTAGGTGAGGACCTGGAAACAATCATTCCCACGAAAGAGATAGTGTTGAGCAAGCTAATGACGCTAAAGGTAGATAGGTCTCTGCTTTGATGGAATGCATCACAGAGGTAGTGGAAGAAATAGTAAATTCATTTGTGGAATTTTTTTCTAAATTCACTGGACTCTGGTGCAGTTCCAGCAGATTGGAAAACAGGAAATCAGACACCACTGTTTAAAAAGAGATGTAGACAAAGGTGGGGAACTATAGACCAGTTAGCCATTAATTGTAGTGGGGAAAATACTTCAATCTGTAATCAAGAAATACATAGCAATGCATCTCGATAGGAATCGTCCCATTGGGCTGACACTGCATCAGTTCATGAAAGGCAAGTCATGCTTCACTAATTTGCAGGAAATCTATAAAGACATTATGACCACGGAAACCCAGTAGATGCGGTGTACCGAGATTTATAAAAAGCATTTGACACAGTGCTGTCAAAAAAGCTGCTGCATAAGGTAAAGATGTGTGGCATTATGGGTAATGCATTAACATGAAGAGCGGATTGCTTAACTAACAAGAAGCAATGAGTAGGAATAAATGAGTGTTTTTTTTCTGGTTTCTGATCATTGACTAGTGGTGTGCCTCAGGGATCAGTGCTAGGACGTTATTATTCACAGCTTGCGTGGGCGATTTGTAGTTGGACACCACGTGTAGTGTTTCAAAGATTGCAGATGAGACTAAAATGAGTGTCAGAGCAAAGTGTGCAGAGGAATGTTAAACTTTACGAAGGACCCTAAATAGTTTAAGTGAGTGGACAAAGGTCTGGCAGATGGAGTACAATTGTAATAAATGTGAAGTCATACATTTTGGTAGGAATACCAGTGAAAAGGACTATTACTTTCATGCTAAAACAAATGCAGCATGTTTATGTGCAGAGGGTATTGGGTGTCCTTGTGCATGAATCACAGAAGTTGGTCTGTCGGTGCAACAGGTAATTAACGAGGCAAATAGAATTGCTAAAGTGTTTGAGTTTTAAAGGAGGGAGGTTATGTTGCAGCTGTACAAGGTGCTGGTGAGACCACACCTTGAGTATTGTGTGCAGTTTTGGTCTCCTCACTTGAGAAATTAGGTCCTGGCACTGCGTTGGATGCAGAGGAAGTTCCCTAGGTTGCTTCCGGAGTTGAAGGGGTTCGGTTATGAGGAGAGACTGTGTAGTCTGGAATTATATATTGATTGGAATTTGAAAGAAGGAGGGAGGATCTGTTAGAACCATATATAAATATGACGGACATAGATCAGATAGAAATAGAGAGGACGATTCCAGTAGTAGGTGAAACTAGGACAAGAGGGCAAAGTCTCAAAATTAGGTAGAGCAGGTTTAGGGCTGAATTCAGAAGGAACGTCTTAACCAAGACGGTTGTGAATCGGTGGAATTCCCTGCTGAGTGAAATAGTTGAAGCTTTGCCATTGAATGTGTTTGAAGCTCAGATAATTTTTTGAGCAGTAAAGGAACTAATGGTTATGGTGAACGGATGGGCAAGTGGAGCTGAGACCATGAAATGATCAACCATGTTCTCATTAACTTTCCTAGTTCTTATGTAATGGGTCAACATGAAATGGGAATCATATTAGAGAAACTGACTGGTCTATACATACGGTGAAGCAATGGATGCAGTGCATTTGGATTTTCAGAAAGATTTTGGTAAATATTCAGGCCTTGTATGCAAACTCAAACGTTACAGGGTTGGGGCTAAAATATGAAATTGGTTTTAGAATGGGAGAGCTGATAGGAAACAGTGAACAGGAATGGAACAGTCTGTTTTGAAGTGCAAGGAACTTTGGGTGTCACAGGGATCGGTATTTTGGCCCCAGCTATTCCCAATACATCACAAACATTTGATTGAGAGAATTAAATGCAGTATATCACAGTCTGTTGACATCATTAAATGATGTCGGACTGTGAGTGGGCGAGGATTATATTTTTAAAAAGCTCCAAAATGATTGAGACAAGTAGAGTGAATGGACAAATACGTGGCAGATGAAGAGCAATGGGGGTGGATGTGACGGTGTCTATTTTGGTGGAAACAATAGAACAGCAACATATCATTTGACAATGGATTGGGTGAAACATTTTGATCTTTAATGGGATATATACCGCTTTTTTGTTTCTTCTGCGCAGACCCTCCTGCGCAGGGCAGTGCGTTCTGAAGCCAGAAGTCAATAATGGGATGATATTGGCACACAAACCAATGTATACAGACCCACCAAGTAGGTAGCTGCAACATTGAAAAGTTCAGGATCTCCCTGTACAACAGTCATGAAAGCAATGTTCCAGAAACACAAACCAGGTAGGAAGGTAAAGGGTGTGTTGATCATCATTTCAGGGGGGATTTGAACACAGGAGTAAGGGTGTCTTACTGCAATTGTACGAGCCCTTGGGGAGGCGCCCATCTCGAACATATTGCAGAATTGTGTGCAGTGTTGGTCTCCTTACTTAATATAGGACAAACCTGACATTGAGGGAGAGCAGTGAAGGATGATCAGACCGATCACTGGGATGACAGACTTGTTGAGAGAGCAGATACTGGACCTGTATTCCTTGTGCTTTAGGAAAATGAGTGGAGATCTCAATGAAATATTTAGAACACCGACAGGACGAGACTGATTGGAAGCAAGGATGATAATACCTTTGGCTGGGTTGTCTAAAACAAGAGGTCACAGTATTAGTTACAGTAGACACAACTCTCTACTGAGATGAGAGTTGTGCCCTCAGAGAGTGGTGACCCTGGGAAATTCTCTATGGCATCAAGCTGTGGAAGCCAAAACACGGGATATAACTAAAGATTTCTAGACACGAAACAGATCAGGAGACAGTTGGGATATGGCTGTCACAAGCTCAGAGATAGTAGAAATGACGTCTCTTCGGGGTCAACAGGACTGTGCTTCCCATTCCCTTTTCCGATACTGAGGATGCAGCTGGGGTTCTATGGATGTTATCCTTCCAGACAGCGGAGCACATCAATACAATTTAGTGTCTTGCTTGACTGGCTTAGAGACCATTGTTTATCACTTGTCCGTGTGTCTGGAGTCAACTTTAGTCCAGGCCAGGAAAGCATGGAATTCACCAGACCAAAACTCACTTCCATAAAGTACGTTGGGGAAGCAAATTGAAGTCTACAATCGACATTGATTTCAGGGTCACTGTTACTGACACCATATTTCAAATCTCGATATTTTATTAGTTATTTCTAACTTCCACCATCGTCCAGAACATTAGCCTGGTCAAGGATAGTAATCCAGTGACATTTCCACAACAGCACCACCTTCACGTGGGGACCTATCGGAAACCACACTGAGCAGGTTATTTCTGTGCTGCTTGACAGCTCTGTCAAAAATAACTCCAACCAATTTGACAGTCGTGATGGCACTGAGGGGGTGATAATTGGTAAGATTATAAGTATTCCCCCCCTGAGAGGACTGGATATAACTGAGCAATTTTCCACATTGCCAGGGAGATGTCAGAGTTGGAGCTGGAATGAAACAGCTTCCCCAGCGACACGGCTTGTTGTGCAACACAAGTCTTCAGTCCTATTGCAGGAATGGGGTCAGGGCCCATTGCCTTTGTCGCAATCTACTGTGTTCAGTCGTTTCTTCATGTCACGTGTACTGAATCAAATTAATTGAAGACTGGTATCTGTGATTCTTCTGGCAACTTGATGAGGGTGAGGTGGATCATGCACTCAACACTTCTAGCTGAGGATGGTGCAGATACTGCATCCTTGTCTTTTACACTGAGTTACAGGGCTGTTCCATTACCTAGGATGGAGATATTTGTGGATCCCTCTTCAACAGTGAGCTGTTTCATGGTCCATCGAAATTTATGACTGAATGTGGCAGGACTGTTGATCTGTTGGCCACGAGTGAATTGCACCCTGTCTATCAGATGTCAGTTCTACTGTTTGGAATACATGCAGTCAGTTGTGGTAGGTTCAGCGGGTTGCCATCAGGTTAACGCACACATTTTTCTGAAACTGGCTTGTTCACTCATACAGCACTGAAACATAGATTGGCTTGGTGGTAATGGTAGTCTGATGGATCAACCCAGGCAAAAAGTTACAGATTGTGGTTGAATATAATCCTGCTCCTGCTGCTGCTGTGTTCGACAGCACCACATCAATGTCAGGAATTTTCTGTTTAAGGAAGTTAAGGAAGTTAGATCGTGGAAAGCATTTACAGAGGATTTTTGACTTTGAAATGAATTGAGGAGAATGAAGAATTAATAATACATGATGAGTTACATAGTCATCCACTGTAAGAGTCATAAAATACGCAAACAGACCCTTCCGATAATCCACACAGAATTAGCCAACACCGTTCAGTTTGGAAACTAAGACTACCAGCGAGCTGTACTCGGTCGGGCTTCGTTTGATGATGTTCTTCCTGAGCATGGCCTCCACCTCCTTTTGAACCTGTCTGGCTTTGAGAGGATTAGCTGATATGGGTGTTGTTATATTAGAACAGTATTCCCTACGTCTACTTCGTGTACAATAGCATTATTCCTCCTCATGTGATTCTTACATATGTCCTCATAGTGCAATAACAAACTTTTCAACTGTGTTCTATGCTCCTGAGACAGATAGTTTATGAATCTGTCCCAACGCTCAAGGACTTCTTCATTTTTAACATATTTCGAGGCATATCAAAATCCACAACATTTGGATTTCATTCCTCACTCTGTCAGGCAGTAACTAACATCTGTTTCTCCAGTTCTCCCTCTCCTCTACTTTTCAGGAGCGGACCTACACACTCATTTATAACCCACATGAAGGGGTCTTCGAATCTTCGAAGCTACTTTCATTACTGCCTGTGGTCAACCTACCATTTGGCATGTATGACATGCCTGCCAAACGTTAACCACATCTTTGTGCATTGCAGGTCAATAAAAATGTTTTTGTCCCATAGACTGAGTCTTTCTACCCGAAATGACCGACCACTGGTAGTTCATGTGCTACCCTAACGCTTCCCTTCTCTACTTTAGCGGCAAAACAATCTCGGTGCAGTTCGGCACATTCCTCCTCTGCAGTGACTTGCCATGGTCCACATTTCTGTCTTAGGATTCTATCTTTCAGACACTAACCCTCAGGAGTATCTTTCCTTCTTTTCAGAGTATGCATCCACATATATATCTTTTATAGTCTTGTCTGTCCGTTGCAAATCCCTTCGCCTTCCATGACTAAACACTTCTGTCTGACCCACTGCCTGTTCAAGTTTCCCCTGCATCGTTACGTCAAACAGGGTGTCCGCCAACTGAATCTCAACTCCTTCATCTTTGTCTTTAGTTTGTGTACTTCATGCTGTTACTTATGACAGTGAGACCGGGTTACTGTGCAGTCTGGGAAAATAGGAGAATACTTCTGTTTTAACTCCTTAGTTTCTTTGTCTTCCTTGGACTTTTCCATAACAAACAGTGTCGCTCCCAACTTGGACCCTGCTAAATCATTCCCAAGAATAAACTGGATTCCTGAAACTCACAGTCTGTCAGTCACTCGCACTATTTCCTTTAATACTTCCACTCATGCAAGTGGTTAAGCTTCTTTAATCACATTTTTTTCCACAGTTCCTTTCTTAACGACCAGCAACGTGACCTTACGTATCCCACCTTATAGCAGTGATATAACTTGTCCTAGTGTCCTTCTGAAACCAACGGCACTATAATTTTCCATGTCACACTCTATTACAGTGAAATCCCCTGAGGCCTTTCACCTTATGCCCACCCTCTTGGGCATCTTCTTTAACCTGTGATAAACTCTTATCATCTGCTATTTTTTAAATAGTGAAGCATCTCCACTATTCCCAAATTCAATTCCTCGCAGGACGAAATTGTGTTTGGAACCTTGTCCTTTGCAGCAAAATGTATTCATCTGCTAATTCTCCTGCCCTTCTCAATTCCTGAACTGTCCGCTCCTCCACGTGAATTCTTCTTATCTCTGGAAATGAGTTTTTCAACATCTTCAGCAGAATAATCTTCATGACAGCTTCATAGAACATATTTATCTTTAAAGTAAGCGTCCATCTATCAAAATGCCTATGTTTAATTCTTTCAAATGTAACAAAAGCCTGACCTGTTTACTTCCTAATGTTCCTGAACTGCTGTCTGCATACCTCTGGTATCAATTCGTGAGCACTTAAAATAGATTGTTTGACATTTTCAGGGTCTCTTGACCTTTCGTCTAACAGCAGATCAAATACCTCACTCGCCCTGCCTACCAGTTTAGTTTGAACTAACATTACCCATAATTACTTGGACCATTCCATCTGCCTCGCCAAGTTTTCAATGAAACAAAGAAGGCTTCAAAATCTTTCTCATCAAAATGTGGCAGAGTTTTGACATAGCTGTATTTATCACCACCAACCCTTTTAATCTCCATCCCGTTATCTTGACTTTTTAGACTAAATCGCAACTTCTCAAGTTCAAATTTTCGCTCTTTTTGCTCAACTAAAAACCTTTTCTCTCTTTTTTCTCCACTTCTTCCCTCTTTGCTCAGATACGAGCTTTCTCCTTCCATTTTCCCCTCTCTCTCTTCTCTCTTGCTTTCTGTTTTTCTCTCTCTCTTCCTTTGTTTATCTTTAAACTCCATTTTACTCAATCGTAATTTAAGGTTTTCTCACTCTACTGCACTTGCCTATTTCTCTGACACACCTGAACGTTTGAGTCATTCCCTGACAATTTCAGCTTTGCTTTTGTCCTTGGTGAAACGCAAAACGTTTTTTGCTAATTCTAAATGTTTGGCCTTTATCGTTCTTTCTAAGCTTCCTTGGAAAAATTGAGAATCATCTTCAAACCCCTCTTAATTTTTTTTAAGAGCCATTTCTCTCATTTTTAATTTAACCAACCACAAGTCATCGAAATTGAACAAGTTGCCTTACTGACGTTTTATCTAAAGATCTCAGACACGAACGTACAAATGTTGTAATATACTGTGCTTTTTCTCATACCTCAAATCTATTCAAATCTGCCCAAATGTCAGTTTGGATCTGCCTAAACCTGTTAAAATCGCGGACGAAAGCCCCCAAATTGTTACAGCACAGGGTTAACTACTCTCCTAATTTAAACTAGCCACACAGAAACCCTTCACCTCATGCCGTAATATCTTAAGTATCGAGTGACAAAGATCCATTTACAGAGTAACTACGTAAAGTAAAATTAAAAATTTTGTTATTTAAGTCCAACAGAGAATAGTAAAATAAACAACTATTTAGACCTCCCTTGGGTTAAATGTATCTTAAAGCTCTCACTCTACAATACTGGTCTGATGAAAAAAAAAATAGAGGTTTACAAAAACTATAATCATGTTTCAAAACCAGTCAGTATTGTCAATTCTCCTTTGTAGATTTTCTCTGTAGATTTTACTCACGGTCGGCTTTGATGTTCTTCTGTGCAAATTTCTTATAGACAGGTGACTTCAGGAAGCTCTTCAACTCGCAGTCTATCTTTGTGGATGTCTTTAGCAGTTCTCCCCCTAAATGTTCAAAATGTCCGGTTTTATGCCACAAAGCATCGAATCATTTCATTGATATTGATGTCGTCAAATACATTATATTTTAATTTCGATTTGATTTCGGTGTGTTGGTGCATAATTTAAACTGTCTGGCTGAATTTGAATTTGTTTTTGCTCCATGGCAACGCATCATCACTCTTGGTTTCACAGTCAAATGTTACATTTCAACTTCTTTCAGAACACGTTGTGTCAGCTTCCTGTCTCCCTTAACTATATAGTATATCTCTACACCTTCATAACAAAATCTTTTTTCTGCCCTGCACAGCTTTTCATAAATTTGAGCAACATAGTAAGTTCACATAAAAGTATTTTCTGTTCCAAAAAGATCCATTTCCTCTCATCTTTCCTTTACTTATTTCCTTTCCAGTAATCATTCCACTTACTTATAATGTTACTGTCATTCTTCGACAAAGTATTACATTGTGTGTGTGTGTGTGTGTGTGTGTATGTGTGTATGTGTGTGTGTGTGCGTCTGTGTGTGTATGTGTGTGTGTGTGTGTGTGTGTGTGTATGTGTGTGTGTGTGAGTGTGTTTGCTTGTGAATAATTATCTTTAATTGCACTAAGACGAAAGAATTTGATGTAATCACACCCATATGAAGGAATAAAAGTGAAACGTTTCCAAGCTTTCTGCTACCAAAGAAGATGTTTTTAAAAATCTCCTGTATTCACTGATTGGGAAAGTGAACAAATTACGTACATGGGCCAAAGAGAAGTCATTTACTGAACCTTTACTGGGGTCATCGAATGACCAGATATTTAGTCTCTTCTCAGAGTTTAAATTCAGCTTTGTTTCAAGTCTGAGTTGTATACTTTTTTCAAATCAAAATGTAATTATCATGGGTGACAAAACCAGATGTTGCTGGAAATGCTCAGTAATTTTGGCAGTATCTGTTGTGAGAATGCAGATTGAACATAGCATAGAAGAATGGGTGTGGGTTATTTATTTTGCCAATAGTGTTCAGCGACTTGCCGGTTAGGTACTTTAGTCATGGGTAAATGCAGAGTAATAGAATAGGAGAATGGGTCAGAGTGATTTACTCTTCAGAGGGTCAGCATGGATGTGCTGGGTGAAATGGCCTGCTTCCCCATTGTAGGAATTCTATTGTTTAAAAATTTCTTCATTAAAAGGGCATTGGTGCGAGGATCAAGGGTGTCTCCGAGCATGCTCAGGGCATATTGAATTGGGGGGGGGGGGAACTGCCATCGGTCGTCGCTCACATTGATATCAATGACATAGGTAAGAAGAATGGAAGGATGAAAGGTCCTGCAAAGAAAGTTCCGGGACTTAGGAGTAAGTATAAATGCAGGATCTCCAGGGTTGTATTCTTGGGATTGCTCCCCGTGGGCTTGGAAGTGAGACAAGGAAGAGGAAGATGGTGGAGTCGAGTTAAAGAACTGGTCTGGGAGGAGGGGTTCTGGTTTTTGGATGATTCGGATTGCTTCCAGGTCAGGTGGGAACTGCACAAAAATGAAAGTGTGTGCCTTACGTGGAGGGGCCCCAACATCCTGGAAGGGAAGTGTGATCGTGCAACTCAGGAGGCTGGGGACCAAAACAGCATGTCAGAAACTGAACAGAAAGTCGATGGTGGTCGAATAAACAGGCAGGGCCGGTACAATGACCGTGCTGAGGGAAAGAATCATAACAATTTAAAAATATGAGTAGAACGTTGGAGTAAATGATAAGCTCACTGTTTTTGGGGATCAATAAATAAGGATGGAGAGCCTGTGCACAAAAGTATTAAAAAATAAAGACATATCAATGGAACTTATGTAAAAACAATACTTTTACCTAAAAGCGTGCAGTAATTGGAATAAAATTAATGAACTGACAGCTCAAGCAGAGATAAATAAATATGGCATAGTAGGGATTACTGAAACGTGATTACAGGAAGGTCAGGGCTGGGTTGTTCAATGTCCACGGGTACACAGTATTCAGACAAGGAGGAACAGCCGATGGAGTGTCTGTATTGGTCAAGGGTAATGTCAAGGCTGTATTAAGAAATAATATTAACACGTTGGGCAAAAATGATGAATCAGTCTGGTTCGAAATAGAACACATTAAAAGAAACCCTTTGGGAGGAGCATTTTCAGCCCACAAACTCCCATCCCGGCAAACTACTTTCAAAGTAGGGAATAGCATGATCCAGGGAATAATGATGGCTTTAGACAAGGGCACACGAGTGATTATGGGTAATTTGAACATGCATATTGACTGGATTAATCAATTTGCAAGGGGAGACACAAAGAACGACTCGTCGAATCTATGAGGGATTACTTCTTCGATTGACATGACATGGAACCAACCAGAGAACCGACTTTGGTATTACGTAATGAGGAAGGAGTGACAAATCATATTGTCCTAAGAATCATCTGAGAAAGAGTGGCACAGCATGCTGGAGGTTCACATTCAGATTGAAACAGTGAAGACAGTCACATACGAGAGGTTTAGTGTTGGGCAATGACAACTTTACTGGCCTGAGGAAGCGATTTGCCCAAGTAGACTTGGCAAAAATATTAAAGGGCAGGACAGTTGAATAACAGTGGTAACTAAATAAAATTTTAAAAGTAGTAATTTGTGGTTTACTACCAAAGCCAAGCCCAATCGGTAGAGGAATGAAAGGTTAAAGGAGAAAAATCAATGTCTGAAGAGCTGGTGTGGTTGAGGGATTTAGATTTTTGGGAAATTGAAATGTGTTTTGGAATAGAAACACATGTTCAAAAAGGATTGGTCTAATCTAAACTGGAAATCTACCAATATCTTAGCAGGGAGATGTACTCACTCTATATAGGGAGACATTATATTGATGGAGAAGGCAAGTGGTTTATTCTAATTGGCAGTGTTAATGGACGGATGGATGGAGAAGGTTATGAATGTGATTAGAGCACGCCCATTAGAAACAAAAGATGAGAGAGTCAGGGTATACAGTAATACTGAAGCAGTAAGTTGCATTTATTTCAATGTAAGGGGTCTTATGGGGAAGTAAAAAGTGAGGTCTGCCGATGCTGGAGATCAGAGCTGAAAATGTGTTGCTGGTTAAAGCGCAGCAGGTCAGGCAGCATCCAAGGAACAGGAAATTCGACGTTTCAGGCATAAGCCCTTCATCAGGAAGGGGAAGGTTGATGAACCCAGGGCATATTTAAGAACATAGGATTGGGATATCATATTTATTACTCAAAGTTGGTGAAGAGGTGTTCAAGTCGACAGGGTGGTGCTGGAAAAGCACAGCAGGTCAGGCAGCACCGTAGGAGCAGGAAAATCGACGCTTCGGGCAAAAGCCCCTCATCAGGAAAGGGCTGTTGAAGGCCTTTGGCCCAAAACGTTGACTTCCCTGTTTCTCGGATGCTGCCTGGCATGCTGTGCTTTTCCAGCACCACACTCTCGACTCTAATCTCCACATCTGCAGTCCTCACTTTCACCTGAGAGATGTTCAAGACTGTCAATTCAATGTTCCACGTGATAGATGTCATAGAATGGATAGAAAAAGTGGCATACGGTGGGTGGAGAGGGGGAGGCCTGCCAGTTTAGATTAAGGGATAAAGCACTGGTGTAACTGGAGAAGTTATTTCTCAAAAATCATCAGATAAAATACATGTGTAGCGTTAAAAATAAGAAAGTAAAGATCATTTGAAGAGATTGCATTATATGCTCATTTGTGACAAATAGCCCAATGAAAATAGATTGATAGAAATGAAAAATAAGAAAGAAAAGAGTATGTTGAAGTTATTGCACCATATGCTCTCCAACATTAAGAAACAAATTGAGAAACAGACATGCAGGGAGATCTCGTATATATGTAAGCTTAATCATTTTGTAGTAATGGGGATTTTAATTTTCCAAATAAAATAATTGGGACTATCAGAGTGTTAAAGGGTTGAATCATGAAGAATTTGTCAAATGTTTCGAAGAAAATTTTCTTCATCAGTACGTGGGTCATCCTAATAGAAAAGGAGCAAAACGTGTCCTGGTTTTGTGAAATAGGCAGGGCAAGCGACTGAAGTCAACATGGGGGAATACTTTTGGCTCTTGCAATCATAACTATTAGTGGAAAATAATACGCCTTCCATTAATATTATCTTTTTCATTGGAGTACCACAATTTTTAATGAAATGGGACAAGGCGTCCAAGTTTGATGGGAGTAGATCTTTCGCAGGTAAAATAATGTCTGACAAGGGGAGGCATTCAACAGTCTGACGACGTGAGTTGAGAGGCATTATGTTCCTGTTAGAGTGATGGGTAAGGCTAGTAAGGTTAAGGAACCATGGATGACTAAAGTTATTGAGGTTCCACTCAAAAATAAAAGACAGACTTACTTTATATACAGACAAATGTATTGAATTGCATCTCTTAATCAATATAAAGAGAGTGGTGCACCATTTTGAGAGTAATAAGGAAAGCCAAAAAGAGATATGAGATAGCATGGGCAAATAAGATGAATGATAATTCAAAGATATTGTGCAACCACATTAACAGCAAGACTTAACCAGGAGAGAGTAAGGCCTCTCAAAGATCACGAAGGACATCGATGTGCTGAACCCAGGAGATGGGGAATAAAATCATCCCATTCCTGGTGCAGCAGACAGCAGCAAACACACACTACTGACTGCACCTCGCATTCATCCCAGATGGAAGCCTGCCTGCTATTTGTCAGCCGATTGACCCATTTGATCAAGATCATTTTTGTAATCGGAGGGGGTCTCCTCAGTCGTTGTCCCAATCCTTTCTGTGTCATAGCCAATACCATATTCATTCCTTCCCTTACTCGTTAAATCATAACATTTTTATGGAACAGATCCGACTCCACAAAACATTTTAAGCATGTCGCCCAGACGGTAGATTTGCCAAATGTGGATGGTAAGTGTATAGCGGATATCCCCAGAGTGAATAAGCTGGTCAGACTGCCGAGTTTTAAACAAAAACGTATTTATTTAAAACATTAAGTAATGAAACACAACCAATCGAATACCTGAATAACTCATCCGATCCGAACCTGACAGGCTTTCCCGACTTAATGATGCTGTTCCAAATTGCTTGCAACAATCCCAATAAACAAATTTAACAGTCCTACCTTTTAATAACCCAATTAAAATAAACAGAATTTGGTCGGTTCATTTTGTGCATCTCTGATCACAAAAGGCACAAATGGGAATTCCCTTACCTCAAACAGCTGGATAATTCTTACGCTAAGCATTCACCATGATCTTCAATGTTTGATCTCACCTTTCTCGTGCTCTGTGCGATTTTAGATGGTTCACAGTAGATTTGAATTGCTTTATTACAGAGCTGCTGTCAACTTCCTTGAACTGTTTGGATGTGAAATTTGAACTTTGATTGCACTGTATCTCGATTGGTAGTCCGCATATATTTTTTAGAAAGAGTATTTCCTCCACAATCCTTTTCACTGTGATGTTGCGAACTGCAATAGCCTCTGGAAATTTCGTAGATCCATCCATTATTGTTAATAAATAGTGATTCTCACTTTTTTTGTTGTTTGACATAGGGGAACTAGCCAATCAATTAAACTCTTGTCAAAGGTTCCTCAACTGCAGGAATAGGTATTAAAGATGAATGTTTTATTAATACCTGTGGTTTTCTAATTACTTGACATATATTACACCTCTGGCAAAATTCAACAACATGCTGGTGCAGTGTTGGCCAGTAAAAATGCCTTCATTTTAGACTGTGTTTTTCTCAATCCTAAATGACCTCCACGTGGTAATTCATGCTTCGCTTGCAGCACATCCTTTCTGTACCCCATTGGCAATGCAATTTGATGGATTTCTGCCCATTTCTCATCTCTTTTAATGTGTCATTGTTCCCATTTCATCATGCAGACGCCACTTTTAAGGTAATAATGCTCAGGAATACATTCAGAATCCCTAATGTATATACCCTTTTGAAATAACTACTTAAAGGTTCCATCTTTCTGCTGTAACTCAATGAGTTTAGCTCTAATAAACATGTTTGCATGATCACCTATTTTTTCCTGTTTTGTCTCAACTATCTGATGGAACGAAGTCTCTCCCAATGCCATTTCAGCTTACTTATCCTTACATACTTTATCTTTCCTGTTTGAATTCCTGATATTGGACATTGTTACCCCACATTCAGAAAAGATTCCAGGATAAGGCATTGCTTCAGTTGGCTGTGTCACCACTGGCTTTTAAACAGAGCATGCAGCACTCCTACCGGTGAATAAGCTACATACTTTACAAGGAAAAATTGTATTCCTGGAGCTGAGAGTTTGTCCCGTACTCCTGTTGCAATTTCTTCACTCTTCACTGGACACTCTACCCTCGTTTAACATAACCGTGTGCTTTATTGTTTTTGTCTCACAGTGAATTCCCTTTAATAGTATCTTTTTCAGGAAGTAGTTTCTCAGGAGTATATATCTACTCATCTTTCAGCATCACAGATTGAGAGCATCCTGTGTCCCTTAATATTGTATCCTCTGTACCTGCTACTTCTGGCCTATGTGAATAAATTTTCCCTTTGAAGGTATATTTTATAAACAGATTCGGCACTTCCTCCTTGACCAATCTCCGATCAGCTTGTACACTCTGATGTAGCTTTCTCGCCTCCACGGTGCTTTCTGTCACCACTCCAACAAAACTCCCGGGCTTATCCTGTTTTCCTACATCTTTTTTTTCTAGCGCACAAACGGAGTGATTTCCTGTGACCTAATTTATTGCAATAAAAACAGTGGAGTTTATTAATTTCTTTGCCCTCTTCTCGGGTTTCTTTTTTACCTCTGTGGTAAGTTATCCTTATGATCTTCACTGAGATCTACATATCCCTTTCCACGTGAGGATTTCTCTTTGCCCCAGATTACTTCCCTCATGGATTGAAATTGAGCCTGGAAGCCAAACTGTGTTTTACGGGCCAATTCATAATCTTCAGCCACTTCAGCTGTTAACCTTGCTATCTACACTCTTTGCTCTCCAACATGAGTTTGCACTACTTCAGGCAGCAAATTTTTGAAGTCCTCCAAAAGAACTACTTACTAAGTGCATCATAGGTTTGCTTGATTTTTAATGTTCTTATCCATCTATTGGAATTACTTTGTTTGCTCATTTCAAACTCAATATGTATTTGACCCGGGCCAGTCCTTAGATTCCTGAAATGTTGTCTATCAGCTTCTGGAACAAGTTCATGTGCACTTTCTTTACATCCTCATACTCCCCAGATCCCGATGCTTACCTTCAGCCTGCACTTCTATCCTTTTAAGCTGACTTTCCATTCTAAATGTCCATATCTGAAACGCAAATGTTCTCTCTTTGTCTTTTTTCTCCTGCTAAACGTTTGTTTTATTTTCTTTTTCTTTTTATCTTTCCTGGATTAAACCTATTCGTCCTCTTTCTTTCTCTTCAAATTTTAGTCGCAACGCAAACTGCTTCATATCTGCTTCTAACACAAGCTGCTTTATTTAGGCTGGGAATTTAATCATCTGTACAGATCCTGATGGATTTTCCAGGGAGTTTAAATGCAGTTACTGCTGCAATCATCTCATCTTTCCTCACATTTGGAGGCAGCTTCAACTGCAGCTTGTTAACTAATTCCCACAGCTTGGACTTATGTGCATTTTGTAAAATCCAAAGGTCGATTCTTCCACCTCCAAAACATCCTTGGTTCCTGCAAGAGCCATTGCTATCTGAAGTTCTTTTTACGAAGCCAAATCAACACATAAAATAAGAGACACGAACACCTGCCACTCGCTGCCTAAATCCTGCAAAGGGCCCCCAATCAGTTATGGACCAATCCCGACCCCTCAAAAATTTTTAAGCAAGTAGCCCAGACCATAACTTTATTATTTGTTAAAGGTAAGTGTATAGTGGATATTCGCAGAGTGAATTAGCTGGTCATACTGAAGTATTTTAAGCAAACAGTATTTTTTTCCCAAATTACAGCATAAAGCGCACGAACTGAAGCTAGAATAGCTGAATAACTTATCCTATCCAACCTGCAGGATAATCTGAATTAAGGATGCTGCACCAAAATACTTGCAACAATCTCAATAAACAAACCCCTTAGCACAAACAGTAAATCTGACACAAAATGCTCGCAGGCTATGAGGTCATGAGTGCAGAAGGAGTGGGTGAGCATCCAATTTCAACAGTGTCCCTGACTCAACTAACCCCTAAAATGAACTTACCTGCCCAGCCACAGAGCTGGCCACATCCTCTTGATAATGCCGGTTGTTTTAAAGACTTGAAAGCGTTCTGCCTGAGGCATTATCTGTTACGTCCAAACGAAAGGACGCCAATAAACCATTTTAACTATCAGCCATATTGGAATCTTGGGTCATTTAGAACATCTTTGAAAAGAAAAGATCAAGAACAACATAACCCTGTGAACAGACCAGATTTGTGACAACATGCTACATTCGGCTTCGAAATGAATTCAAAAAATGACATGTTTGTGAGTTTATATAAAACAGTGCTGAAGGGCATTGTGCATTGAAAATACAAGATTGTCTAATTGGAGCAATTAGAAGAATGTCCAGACAGATTGACATTTCCTTTTTATGGTCAAGGTAAATATGCCCACTGTAAATCTATTGGCTGGCCTCTGTGTGGTAACTACATCTAGATGGTGTATTTTGGGGATGGTGGTAATGAGAGGTTCAGGTTGTTATAATATTGTAAATGGACATCACAGCAGAATCATCTAAATTGTAATTGTCCCTCACAACTAACGTCACGACAGTAATTGGTGATGGGAGATGTGACCAATAGCCAGTTACGCCAACATTTTATCCAATCCAGGTCTTATTGTGAACGGAAGTACCATACTGAAAGGAGTTAACTGGATCTGTTTGTTCAGTGACTGTGATTGACGTCAGTCTCCATGGATCCTAATTGTGGCACTGAATGGTTTCCCTTTTCGAATAGTAAGGGGCTTCTTGCAATGCCTAATCCCATTGTAGAAGCAGATGCATCACCTCCAACACTAACAGGGATGAGCAGCTGCAGAGACAGGGAGAGGAGAGATAAACATCCGAGAATAGTCTGGAATGTTCCATGAATGGATCAGATTTTGAGAATTTTAGACTGGAATGATGCAACAATGGACAGGAGTTTATCGTGGGGTCATTCTTATTTTTCCTTGCCTGGTTCACATTATCAGATCGGATATATGGGTGCACTGATGATTATTCAGGCGGGCTACTATCCCGTGCTCACTATTGTTGGTGTTCCTGACAAGACTTTTAATCTATATTCATTTATTAATCCCATAAAGCATGGTGAACCTCATTGTTATTTCCGTTATGATATTTGCCAAAGACAGAATCTATTGTCTTCAGTTTCAAATACAAATTCCATTCATTATCATAAACGTCTGAACTGCCCAACAAGCCCGCCCTCAGAAACATCTGAGAACTAGTCTGTACACCATCACAAATTACTTTTTGCCTTGAATTGATTTATTTCTCGGTATTCTCTCCATCACTAAACCTACCCACTTCCAGCTCCATAATATCAGCAGTCCCCACCTTGATGTCAGTGCGGATACTAAATAAACCATCAGCCACACCTTGATAAAGTTCAGACTCTATGGTCCAGTTCTCTTACAAGCATTCATTCCGTTACAAATATGTCCATCACAACCTTTTTCTTGTCTCTCAAGTAAATCCATGACAGCGATAATGTGTCAGAGAAGTGATGTCGGTCGATATGTAATTCAGACGCCCAGGTTACCGCTCAAAATATACTGTTTGAAATCCTACCTCAGATATGTCAGAACTTAAAATCAAATGACAGGAATTGGAAAGAAAAGATAATTTCACTAATATTACAACAACAGCACCAGCATTTTGTCAATACGTTTATCTATAACACTGATGTCCTTTGGTAAAGAAATCTAGTGTTATTACTGGACTGTCTGAACACTGATGCGAGACCCACAACAACGTGCTTGGCTCTATACCGTCTGAAGGAATGACCTCACAGTAAAGTTCAATAAATGCTGCATTTACAAGCGATGCAGACATCCCATGTCATAACAACATTGAAGTTTAAATAAAACAAAGAACGATGCAAGAGGTCAGAAACAAAAAAAAAAGAACTAGAAGCTGCCGCAGCAACTGATCAGATTTGGCACCCTTGGGTCGAGGGAAAAATAGAATTGACATTTCTACCATCATAACTTAACAAAGCTTGAAAATATTGTGATTGATGTTGGTGACAGGGATGTCTATTATGAAGGGGACAAGGCTTGAGTTGAATAGACAGAGAAAGAGAGGGATAAAATAAAATAAGCAAACAAAGGGATTGAAGATGATCAGCTGGAGTGGAAATACAAAAACGAGATTGATCTTTTTTATTTTTCCTCCTATTCCCATATTACTGAAAATCAGGCCCATGTAGGATATACATCTCAGTCCCTGTTTAAAGTGAGTTATATCCCTTTTTCTGTCTTTCCTAAGTGTGATCATCTTCCTTTATTTATTGATGGATGCTGGGCCTGTATGTAATTCCCTTTCCTCATTGTCCTTGAGAAAGTGTTGGTGAGCTGCCTTCCTGACCCACTGCTGTCTGTGGACTGTAAGTAGTCAGTGCTGAGGTCCGCCTGGTTTCATTTCGTTGATGTTTGTAGTCAGTAATACAACTGAGCGGCTGGTTTGGCTATTTCAAAGGGCAATTCAAAGTCAAATGCATTGCGGGATTCACATATCAGCCCGACCAGCTGAAGGTGGTAAATTTCATTCCCTGAATAACGTTGGAGTGTCAGGTAGGATTTTCTGATACTCGGCAATGGTTCCGTAGCTTCATTTGATTTTATTGAATTCAAATGCCACAATTTGTCATGGTGGTATTCGAATCCGCGGGGGGGGGATCAGCACCCGGGTCCTTGGATAAATAAGTTGGAGACAATCCTGAGAGGACATCGCCTTCCCAGCATCTCCAAACATCTCAACTGGCAGTAGTGGTGTTGCTGTTTGTGTGGCTGTGCTTGAGGCACACTTAGCCACAAGGCTAAGC
Organism: Hemiscyllium ocellatum; assembly: GCF_020745735.1. Classification (NCBI taxonomy): domain Eukaryota; kingdom Metazoa; phylum Chordata; class Chondrichthyes; order Orectolobiformes; family Hemiscylliidae; genus Hemiscyllium; species Hemiscyllium ocellatum. The sequence goes on along the minus strand of NC_083420.1, from coordinate 74,421,523 downwards.
AATGATTTGGCAAAAAAACATACCATCCTTCTTAAATTTGTACTAATTGGAACGTTAGAGGATCAGAAGGGCCTTTGGCGAAAATGAGCTGGGTTCCTTGGTCAGGAATCACAATCAGAATTCATACCAGACAGCAAGTAAGCAACACAGTAAATTGTATCCTGTCCTTCATTGCAAAATGAATCAAGAATAGGATGAAACACCTTCCTGCAGTGCAAGAGTGTTATTCAGAGGGTACTTGAGGCACCGTGTACAGATTATCTCTCCTATATAAGGAATGATCACCTTGCTACAGAGAGCCAGTGCAAAGGAGTTTCACCAGACTAATCGGTGTGTTGGTGGTATCATGAGGAGTCTGTGAAGGAAATAATCTGATTCACTACAAAAGAAAAAAAATGTGATTACGTTAAAACTTGAGAGTTATGGACCAACACTCATTATTTTCAAAATAAGACATTGTCAGTGTTAACTAAAACATATGTTTTTTTGCATGATACATATTTTCACATGGGGAAATATACAGAAAGAAAACGACTAGAAGGATGTGAAGGGAAATGGAGTGAGCATGGATGAATATGTTGGTCAGCATGGACCAGTTTGGGCTGGATGGCCTGCCTCCGTTCTGTCAGACTCTACGATTCTATGATATTATACTTACCTGAGTGGGACCTCATTTTGGTTAAGTGAGAGGTGCAGGCTCTAAATGAACTGTGACTGCCTCAATGTGCAGTCGGTGTTTGATCCTGCACTGAACGTCATGTTGTTTACAAACCACACTTTGATAGAGTTTGCCATTCCCACCCACTTCTGACCTTCATACAGAACACTAGCCTGCCTTCTGGGAGATACCTCCTTTTGGACTTGGCACAAACCATCCACTGACCTTCTTCACTTTTAGCAAACCATGATATCGTTAACGTAACATGTGTGCCCCATTAGCAATGGAGCCAGATGGAACAACAGGGACCAGTCTGCCTGTGCAGTCTATGCTTCATTGGTTTGCAATTTTGGAGCATCAGTGACATTCTATTTTGTGTTACAGTCTGGACGGGCTGAATAGTTTCTTCTCTTCATGCGTTAGTGTTTAGAGGAGCTGAAAGTCCTCCTTCTGGTCACAGGGAAAAAGGTTCACGGACATTATTGGGCGACCATTGGTTCCTGCTTACCAGCGTGATGTACTGACTGAGCTCATTATCTTCCTGTGTAATAGCAGGCAGGCAGTGGCATGGAAGAACACAGCAAGTCAGGCAACATTGAGTTATCCAATTTCAAATAACCTGCCTTCCCATCCCGCAACTCCTTTCCCACCCCCTTCCCCTCCCTTTCATTCTAGCTACCCTTCTTTCAGATTCAATTAGATTCAGTACTCCTATCGTCCAACCCAGTGGTACTTCTTTATCTGTATTCATATATCCCTATCTCTCCACCCTGCCTCCTCCTCTCTCGTCCTGCCTCTTTATTTGTAGCTCCCTTACCCCACCCCAGTCCTGAAGAATGTTTATCCCCAAGCAATTGACTCTCCACATCCTGATGCTGCCTTGCTTGTTGCGTTCTTCCAGCCTTCTGCGTGTCTACTTTGCATTTCAACATTTGCAGGGGTTTTCTTTTCATAATCTCTTCCTGTGTAATAGGCTGGAGAAAGCGAAAGAGCAGTGTGTGTTCTTAGCTAAAAGATTTGATGGGCTGAATGGCTTTCTCAAATTCCTGACAAACCAGCTTGAGATGCTGCATGAGCTTCTTCTTTTTTACCACAGAAATGTGCAGGGTCTGGTCGCACTGTTACATGAATGTTGCCGACACTTTAACTGCACGAGCTTGAACGTTGTCCAGTTTTGACACTTCAGCGCCTGAGGAGGTGACACATTGTTCTGAACATTGTGTGGTCTTCACGGAACATCCCCACCTCTGATGGTATGACGGAGTGAAAGAATTGATGAACGAAATGCAATTATTTGTGCAGATAAAGTTTCCCTGAGGATCATCCACAGAGATATCCAGGGACTGGGAGGATTGGTGTCCACCAGCCACACTGTGTTCTGAATGACCCAGCCAATGGAGAGTTTGCAACTGATTCCCATTAAGTTCAATTTTGTTCAGTCTCCTTGACACCTTACTCAGTCAAATCCTGCCGTGACGTCAGGGCCAGTCAATCTGACGCTCCGTTAATGTTGTTGTCATGTTCATGTCAATAAGTCATGGCAGATTTGTGGAGAGTGTTTCCTTCTCTCAGAGGGAAGTAACTCTCTATCCCAGACAGTTAGCGGGAACTACATCATTGAAATGTTTGGGGGCACGGCGCGGTGTTAATGAATATTGACACATCAGAAAGTTGAGTGCTACAAAGAATTGAGCATGAAAGAGAAATTGCGGTCGAGAACAGATCAGCCGTGCCCTTACTGAAAGGATGGGCAGGTTTAAGGGGCCATATAGTATCATCTTATTTCAGTCTACTCCATTGTCCAGTCACCTGGTGGCCTCTTCCATTTCCTGTGTTACTAACTTGAAGTAGCCGAATAGACTGCATGATCTATTCTGTGTACAGTTTTACAGGCTCGAGTGGCTGACTGGCCTCCTCCTGTTACTGTATATCAGTGTCCAGGTCCTGAAAAGCAACATTCTGTTCTTATGTAACTGAAATTCACATAGACTAAATCCACCGCCCTTGGAGAAAGTAAGCACTGCAGATGCTGAAGATCAGAGTCGAAAAGTGTGGTGCTGGAAAAGCACAGCAGGCCAGGCAGCATCTGAGAGGCAGTAAAATCGATGTTTTGGATATTTCTGATGATGGGCTTATGCCCGAAACGTCGATTCTCCTGCTCCTCCGATGCTGCCTGACCTGCTGTGCTTTTCCAGCACCACACCTTTCGACATCTAACGGCCAGACCTAGTCAACTTTCCCGGTCACGTCATCATAGAACTTTAACAAATTCGTCAGTTGCGAACTTCCACTCATAATGTCATGCTGACTATTCCGAAACAAATTCTATTTTCCAAATGCATGTACATCTTATCCCTGAGAATCTTCTCAAGTAACGTACAGATGTTAATCTTCCTGGTCTGTAGTTTCTAGACATTTGCTTTTTTAGTCCTTCTTGAAGAAGCTACAACATTTGTTATCCTCTAGTCTTCAGGAATCTCACCTGTGATTAATGATGATCAAATTTATCAGCCAAGGTCCCCGCAAATACTTCTCTCTCCCCTTGTAGTGTTCTTGGATTTATCTATTAAGGACCATGAGATTTATCTAACTTCAAACATTGTAGTAAATTCAAAAACTCACCTGCTGTGTTATGGACTGTCCGTAAAATATCATCACTAACTTCCCCAAATTCCCAAGTATTCATGTCTTTCTCCACGGTAAACACAGAGGAGAAATATTTGTTGAGGACATCGTCCATCTCTTATGGTTCCACGTATATATGTGCAGATTGGTCTTTGCGGGTCCTATTCTATCTGTAGTTAATGTTTTTCCTTCAAGATTCAAAATGAATCTCTTTGGATTCACCCTGATCTTCTCAGCCAAGGCTATCTCAAAGCCTTTTATCACCCTACTGATTTCTTTCTTCAGTAAACTCTATTATCCCCTGTATGCCTCCAGTGATTCCCCTGATCCCGTCTGCCTGGACTTGAGCCACACCTCCACATTCTTTTCTGGTCAAAGCCTCAATATCTCCTGTCATCCAAGGTTCCCCAGTCCTGTCAACTTTCCTTTCACCCTCACAAAGATTTGAACTCTAGCTGACTCACTGTTAAAGGCTTCCCACTTCCAGAGGTCCCTTTGCTTGCAAACAAACTACTGCAATCAAACCCGGCAAGCTCCTAATTCAGCCGAAATTCGCCTTGCCCCAGTTTAGAAGTTCAATCTGTGGACAAGTTTTTTTCTTCTCTGTAACTATTTTAAAATTAATAGAACTATGGTCACAGGTCCCAAACTGCGCATCCATTGTCACATCGCTCATCTGTCCTGCCCTATTTCCTAAGAAAAGGTCAAATTTTGCCTCTTCTCGAGTAGGACCCTCGACATACTGCTTGAGGAAACTTTCCTGATGCATTTAATGAATTCCATCTCATCAAATCCCTAAATGTTCTGGCAGTCCCAGTCGGTGTTATAAAAAGTAAAACTCCTATTATGACAACCCTATTGTTCCTGCAAGTCTCCCAAATCACTCTACACATTTTTGTTCCTCCAATTACTATTGACTATTTGGGGGTCCATAGTAAAACCCCAATTATGTCACCATCCCCTTCTTATTTCTTAGTTCCACCCGCAAAGCCACGCTGATTGATCTTTTAGTTCTTTCATCTCTTTTGTTTTGTGATACTCCCCTTAATCAGAAATGCACATCCCCCTCCCCCTTTCCACCATTTCTATCCCTCCTAATGCACTTTACCCTGTTACGTTAAGCTGTCAATCCTATCCATCCCTCAACCATATTTCTGTAATAGCTATATTATCCCAGTCCCATGTACCTATCCACACCTGGAGTTCATCGATCTTACCTATCAGCCCTTTTACACTGAAATAAATGCAATTTAACCCAACAAGCATTCCTTGTTCCCCGTCTGGTTACAGCCTGACCTGTCTTTTAACATTAAAAATCCTGATTACAGTATCTCTTTCCAGCTTCGAACTTGCCTCCCTGCTCTTGAAGATACCACCTCCTATCAATCTCGTTTCAACTCGTCCTTGTAGCACGAGCAAAACTGCTGCAGTGCATGTGCAACCTGTCCTTCTTGAACGGGTCACCTTTGTCACAGAAAAGATCACAATGATCTAATAATCTTAATCCCTGCCCCCGCACCAATTCTTTACTCACATATTTATTTGCCATATTCTCCTATTTTTACCTTCACTAGCTCATGACACCGGAAGTAATCAGGAGATTATCACTGTCGAGGTCCTGGTTTTTAATATTCCTCCTCGTTCTCTGTAATCGCTCTGTAGGACCTCATTCCTATATCAACCTCTGTCATTTGTGCCAACGTGCACAATGACTTCTGGCTGTTCAGCCTCCCTCTTGAGAACGTTCTGCTGTCGCTTGGAGACATCCTGCCCTCTGACACCTGAGAGGCAACACACCATCCTGGATTCCCGTTTGAGGCCACAGGATCTGCGATCTGTCCTCCTCACAATCGACTCTTCGACCTCTAACACCCTGTTTATCTTTACCCTTTCCCGCTGTGCCCCAGAGCCAGTTGTACTGCAAGCAACCTGGCTACTGCTGCTTTCCCTTGCACGATCATTTCCCGACACCCACCCACACCCCCACCCCCAAAATCAGTATCCCGAATGGTATATTTGTTTTCAAGGGGAATAGCCACAGGGGATTCCTGCACACTCTGCCTACTCCCGTTGCCATTCCTAGTGGTCGCCCAGCTACTCTCTGCCTGGAATACGACAGCAAGCAAGGAACGCCTGCTGGATTAAATAGCGTTTATTTAAAGGCAACAGGGCCGACAATTCAGGCAGATGAACTCAGGGCATGGATCTTTACATGGGACTGGGATATACCAGCCATTGCAGAAAGAGGCTGAGGGAGGGACTTGTGTGAGACCACCTCACTAAAGCTCTTATTTATGAAGTCCTCAGTATCTCAGATGACTATGAGAGCAGCCAGCTACATCTCCCGAACACTTCACATACACGTGTAGTCATCAAGAGCAGTGGAAGTCTTCCTGAGCACGTACATTCTGCAGGTAGACCATGTGACTGCCCTAACTACCATCTCGACTGCGGTCAGACTAGCACTAAAGGGACTTTATCTGAGCTTACCTGCACTTTTTGCTGACCTGATGCTCACTGAAGCCTCTCGAATCAAAGCATTACTATCTACTCTGCTAATTACAGCATGTCAATCGACCAATCTACATTAAGTTTTGGTTAGGATAGGAGTGAAACTCTTATTTTTATTTCAAAAATATACTTTATTCATAAAATATTTTGATGATCTATACAATTGATCATGCAAATCATATGTGCACATTGCATTTCTTTAGATACAGAGATTGGAATTAATCCTTCGTATATACAAGTCGGTTCGTTTACCATCCATATATTTTGCTGAGGTGTCAGCAGAGTCCACTTATTGAGTGGGCCCCCTGTTCTTCTTTAGTGGACAGACATTACACGGTGGTCTTTCCCTCAACCTGTAGTCCTGGACCTCAGAATGTGCCAGTCTGCAACACTCAGTCGGGCTCAACTCCTTCAGTTGGCAGATCAACAGGTTTCAGCCAGACCAAAGAGCTTCTTAGACCGAGTTGATGATCCTCCAAGCACAATTGATGTTCGCCTCAGTGTGCGTGCCAGGGAACAGGCCATAGAGCATGGCGTCCTGTGCCACGGAGCTGTTCAGAATGAACCTCAACAAACACCACCGCATTCCTCTCCAGACTTCCTTTGCATAGGCACATTCCAGAAGGGGGTGTGTGACAGTCTCGTACCTCCACAACCTCTTCGAGGGCAGCGTGCGGTGCGGCAGAGAGTCCGGGCGTGCATAAGGGATCTCAGAGGCAGAGCCCTTCTCAACACCAGCCAAGCCATGTCTTGGTGTTTGTTGGAAATTTCTGACGATGAGGCATTCTGCCAAATGGCTTTGACAGTCTACTCAGGGAACCGCTTGATAGGATTCGCCCTCTCCTTTTCCAGAAGGATCTCAAGGACACTATGTGCTGACCACTTCCTGATGGACTTGTGGTCATAGGTGTTTATCTTCATAAATTTCTCCATGAAGGAAAGGCGATATGGAACAGTCCAACAACTTGGAGCATTACACGGCTGCGAGGCCAGGCCCATCCTTTGCAACACCGGGGAATCTCAGTACGCAATGACACTTGGTGTTTGCGTATCAGGGATCCACGCACAGCTTGGTGCAGCCACACACAAAGGTAGCCATCAGGATGAGGGTGGCATTGATTGTGTTTTCTCCTCCATTGCCCAAATCTTTATCCATCGAGTCCACCTTTGATCTTCATATAAAATGGAAGATGGCCCGGGTGACTGAGACGGTACAGGGTCTTGGAATGTGGCCAGACCTGTGCCACATATAACAGCAATGACAGTGCCTCACATCTGATGACTAGGTTTTTTTTCCCCGATGGAGAGCGACCGTAGCTTCCATCTTCCCAGTTTCTGCCTTACTTTCCTGATACGCTCCTCCCAATACTAGGCACAAGGCCCAGCCCCTCCGAATCGAATACCCAGCACCTTCAGGTGGCCCGACCTGACAGTGAATGGGATAGAGGATTGACTCAGTTTACCTTGACACCTAAGGCCCGTTCGATCTGATCAAATATGCACATAAGTCTGTGCACGGACAACGGTTCCGAGCAGAAAACGGCGAGATCATCCATGTACAGGGAGCCCTTAACCTGTACACCCCTACGGTCAGGAATTTTAGCCCCTGTCAGGCTCGCATCCTTCCTGATGGACTCGGCAAACTGCTCTATGCAGCATACAAACAAGGCAGGAGAGAGAGAGCAGCCCTTCCTGACTCCAGATCTGACAGGGAAGCTATCTGATTCCCACCCATTGAGACGGCACTGGCAATATTTGTGTAGAGGAGTCTGATCCAATTGCAGATTCCCTCCCCAAAGCCCATTTGGGAAAGAACATCTCTCATATACCTATGTGATATCCTGTCAAAGGCTTTCTCCTGGTCAAGGCTGATGAGGCAGTTGTCCAACCCCACTGTCCTGCATGTAGGTGATCGTATCCCTGAGGTGTGCGAGACTCTCAGCGATCTTCTTGCCTGGTACACCACAGGTTTGGTCAGGGTGAATCACCAACCCAAGAACCGACCTGACATATTTGCTGATGAACTTTGACGAGATTTTGTAATCTGCATTCAGTAGTGAGATCAGTCTCCATTTTCTGATTTCCTCCCTCTTCCCCTTTCACCTGTAGATGAGGGTGATGATCCCTTTCCTCGTGGATTCATTTATAGGTCCTGCCAGAAACATACTGACATACACCTTCAGCAGGTCCTGGCAAATCAAGCCACACAGAGCAGAATAGAGCTCGACCAGTAAGCCGTCACTTCCGAGATTTTTACTCTTTTCGAAGCAATTGAGTTCCTTTGTCAGTTCATCCAGAGATAGCGGCTGTCCCAGCCTCTTGCGTGTTCTGTCATCTAAGACCTCCGTGATAGAGGTCAGGAACTATTCGAAGGCCACGCTGTCGGTTGGCTTCCAGTCAGACACACTGGCATAGAAGGATTTGCTGATCCTCATGGAGTCAGCCTGAGATGACGTTAGTGAGCCATCTTCTTCCTTCTTTATGCACCTTCTGGAAGAAGAAACGTGAGCACGCGTTGTCCTGCTCCACGGAGCGGACCCTGGACTGCAAGATAATCCTGGAGGCCTCTGAGGCAAAAGAGTGAAGCTTGCCGGCCGTTCACCTTCTGGAGATCTTCCATGATATTGACCCCCATCATCTGCAGCAGGAGCAGGTTCTGCATTCCTTCCTGGAGTTGGGACAGTTTTGCCCGCCTCTCTCACGCCTGCTGAACACCTTTGAGGGTGAATAACCTCTTGGTCTTCCCTTTTACTGTTTCCCACCAATCCGCTGGAGACTCAAAGAGGGGCTTCATGGTTCTCCAACCTGCGTAGTTCCTCTTGAGTTCCTCAATGTTTCCGGGGTCAACACCATTCTGTTCAGTTTCCACGTTCCCTTACCAGCCCGCTTCTCGTCCTGTAGGTAACAGTCGGCCAGTAGGAGGCAGTGTTAAGAGAAGAACACCGGCTTGACGTCGGTGGATCTGACGGAGAATGTTCAGGACACAATAGGTAATCTATCCGTGAGCGCACAGATCCGTCTGCCCATGACAAGGTATGACACTGTGCTCGGTCTGCAGGGGTGCTGAAGACAGCGTGCAGCCAGACATCTTCTACCGCTTCCATCAGGGCTCTGGAGATGGCATCCAGTTTATTGTCCCCCGCCCTCCCCCGCCCCCCGCCAGATTGTCTATCTGCATCAGTGATACAGTTCAAGTCTCCTGCTAGAATGACCAAACTGGACGTAGCCACCAACAGTGGAAGCTGTTGCAGGACGGCCAACCGTTCACTCGTACCCACTGGGGTGTACACATTAATCAGATTCTTGGCAGCATTTCTATACATGACGTCAGGACGAGGAGGCGCCGGCCCAACACCTCCTTAACCTCGAAGATGGTGAAATTGCCTCCTTGCAACTGGCTGGAGGCGCAGATATCGTTACCCCCCGAACAAACTGACGGCCCATGGGCCCACAAACTCCACCATATCCTGTAGCTACTGAGGTGCGGTATCCCACACTCCTGCAGAAACAGGACATCAGCTTTAACATTGGCCTGGAAGGCCAATGTAGTACGCATCGCATAGCAGATTTAGTGCTATGTGCATTAATGCTGGCAAATTTTATACCCATTTTAACAGTTTATGAGGTTACCAGTGACCATTTGCTGTTGGTCCTGCCTCTGTGGTTTAGCTGTCTGCATCCCTGTGGTGTAAGCGAACTGCTGGACCCTCGCAGGGCTGAGGTAGCTGTACGACTCCATGCTGTGGACATTTCCCGCTCTCGTGTCATCAGGCTGGGACCAGGGTACACACACTCCAGGTCTCTGCGACACCGCGGGGCTGTCCGAGGATCGCTGCTCCCAGTTACTTGGAGCTGTGGGGCAGTGGGTATCTCCTGGTTTTCACTGGGTGGGGGTTGGCCTTTGTTTGGGGGTGCTGCCCTCCTTTCTCCCAACGGCGCTTTGTCTCTTCTTCTGGCGACAACCCTCCCTACAACCGTCCTCACCATCGGAAGAGCTGGCCATACACTCCTCATTCAGGTGTCATTTCCTCCTTTGCAGGGCGGTTTTGGGGACCTCCTCTGCCCCCTTGTTTCCCTCCCCTTCCATTACCTCTGTCTGTCCTGTAAGAGTTTGGATCGGCTGTTGCACCTCCCCGCTGGCTGCCGCCTGTTACACACCAGCCTGTTCTTACTTGTGGGTTCCACCAGACACCGTTCCTCTGTTGGTTCGTGATTCCTTGCTGGTCATTTGCGGTCCACGGTTGGTCTTGCCATCTCCGGCCATCTGTGTGGAGGTGGCGGTCGCTGATCTTGGGTGGCCTTGTACATATGTTCCGCCTCTCCTCACAGATTACCGTTCTCGGCCTCTTTGCATTCCCTGGTTGGGTGACCCTCCTGCTTGCAGTTTCGACAAATAGTCACCTTACAGTCTGCCACCATGTGTCCTGACCTCCCACAACTTCGGCACACTTTTGGCTGCCCTGCGTAAGTCAGGTAACCTCAACTCCCTCCGATTGCAGAGGAGGGTATTCTCACGGGAATCGACACTTAGGGTTATCCTGACCTGCAGCTTGCTGCTCCAGATGCTGAAAGGATCGATCACATAACTGCTTTCTCCCTCGACCTGGATGTATCTTCTCATGAAGTTCAGGACATCAGCTGCTGTGCTGTTGGGGTTGTATATATGAACTCCTCTGTGCAGGAAGCACACACAACGGGACCACCGACAAGATGGAAAACTGAAGTCCCCCTTCCTTCTCTTTGAACACCTTCAGGAGCTGCTCGCTCTGCTTCACGCTCCCGAAAGTCACATCGAAATAGCCTGCCCCAGGGAAATCCTGCAGACAGTACACGCTTGCCGCATCAAACCCGCAGCATCCGAGCAGAATATTCTTGAGGAACACCGTCCGATCCATCGGTATATGTTTCTCCACCTTCTTTACAGTAACCCTAACTGTGTTGTGAATGCCTGGCTTGGGATTAGAACGGCTGCTGAGGCCATAGCTCCTAGGTTGGCTGAATCCCTGAATTGGCATTAGGCTGAAGCCAGCATGAAGACCCAGCAAGAGCAGGTCAGCACAACCAAAGATCCGCCAATCACAATTCAGCGATGCTCTCAACTGACGATTCGCAACTCGACACAAGTTCTCATCAAAGCAGACCCTTGATACTTCAGTCGTCTTCTGAGAGCCACCTTGTTGATCATCCCCTACAGTGATGGAGCATTTAGGCCTTAAGCACTCCTTCACACCACGCCCATGCTTAGAGAGTGTGTTGCTGAGGTCTTTATTTTGGTAGTGGTGACTGTGCTGATACAAATCTTCACCCTGACAGCCAATCCGCATTGTCGCCGTCCTCTGGTCTTTGCTGTCGCTTAGTACTGCATTTATTTATTCCTTGAATCTATTGATTGCATTCCCAACTGTGTCTCACTCCAGAGGGAGAGATGCTGATGTTCCAGTGAATACATGCTATTAGAAAATGTTTACCTTTAGACATACAAGCAACAGCGTGCCCATCCGCGCACTGAGTCTGCTTTTCCTTTCAATTAGGGGACATGTGTTCTGATAACCCCCATTCCACCTTCCTGCGTTTTCCCCATAATTCTTGTTTAAAAATCTGTCCATCTCAGCCTTGAATATATTTAGTCTCAACAGCCTTCACAATTTTCTACAATAGTTTCCCTCCCATTAATGTGAGGCTTGGTCGTCTTTAGTCCCCATCGCTTTTTTCTAGCACATTGAGTGGAAGTTGAACTTACACTAGATGTTGTCCTGTTTAATTACACCTCCTCTGTGGCCAGGGGCAAAACAAACGCAAAGTCTAAGAGCCTGTAATCTCCTTCCTCATCTGACACATCAGTCTAATTTGCAGTTCATCTTGATCTAGAGATTAGCCCACTTTTTGGCCTGCATCAACTTCCAAATCTTCCTCAGCTTCTGTGTCAATTTGTTCAAAGGCACACTGTCAGGAACTGACAGTGAATCCCGGAACTGCTTCTCCAAAGCAAAGACTGATATGTCGTACGTGTTTAACATATTCTCTGGCTCTGTGCCCAGGCTGCTTTCTCGGTCCCTAATACTCCCCATTCTTTCTCTTGTAACACTCTTACCCTTAATACACCAATAAAATACCGTTGAATTCTTCAAAATATTGCTGGCTAATGTTATTATCATTCCCCTTTTTACTCTTCAACTTACTTTCTTGGGTTTTTCTCTGTACATTCACTACTCTTCTGGGACCTCCACTGACCTGCTCACTTTAGACCTGTTTTTAGTGTCTCTATCATTTTTAATTCCATTCTGAATATTTGTAGACATCCAAGCTTCTCCTATCTTGTTTTCCTAAATTTCATCTTCAGTGTAACATGTTGTGGTGACATTGTCATCGATTCCATTTTGAGAATGTGACCGCCACCCCCACGCTTTTTGTGATAGTTTCACCCAAAAGGAACTGTACTGTGGCCAGATCCTGACTTATTTTTAATTCAATCAGTCTCAGCAGTCCAAAAGCCTTTTATTTTTCGGAGCATTTTCTTTTGGCCTTTGCCTTAACATGCTAAAAAATCATGAGTAACAGTCACTGGAGCTACAATGCTGACCCAATCCAGCCTGCAGTAACTAACTGGCTTCGTTCCCCACAGTGATGCCCAGCACTGCACCGCCCATTGTTGTATTAGATTCGATTAGATTACTTACAGTGTGGAAACAGGCCCTTCGGCCCAACAAGTCCACATCGACCCGCCGAAGCACAACCCACCCATAACCCTACATTTACCCCTTACCTAACACTACGGGCAATTTAGCATGGCCAATTCACCTGACCCGCACATCTTTGGACTGTGGGAGGAAACTGGAGCACCCGGAGGAAACGCACGCAGACACGGGGAGAACGTGCAAACTCCACACAGTCAGTCGCCCGAGTCGGGAATTGAACTCGGGTCTCTGGTGCTGTGAGGCAGCAGTGCTAACCACTGTGCCTTCTGCTTCATGTTGATGCAAGAAACTCTCGGGATTAAATTTCAAAACATCTTCCCCGTCTTAAAAAGTTATCACTGCCCTAATGACTATTTGGAATTGAAATACCTGAGTATAATGATCCCTCTATTGTATTTACATACCTCAGAAAATTGGTTTTATATCTGCTCCTGTATTTTCTTCTTTCAGGGGTCTATGATGTATCCACAGCAGTGTGTCTGTCATGGTTATGATCCTGAACACTACACACAAAGTGTCGTTAGAAGATCCTTCCAAGGTATCGTCTCTCCTTCCTGCAGTCATTGGCTCCATAATTAACATTGCAGTCCCACCTCCTCTTTTATCCCTCCCCTGCCCTGCCTCTCATTATTGTACCACAAAATATTGAGTTGTCAGCCTTGACCTCCCTCAGACACGTCTCAGTGATGGCAAAAATGTAACACTTCCACATGTCACCTCGTTCCGTTTTCGCAGCTGTCTATCTGATAATATTCCCAGCATTAAGCTAAAGAACATCCAGCCTGGAATATAAAACCTAGAATACTCTGTAACTCGGAGTTCTTCAGTCGTTTGCTGTTTGTTATCAAGCTGCATTATTCATGAACCAAAATTGTAGCTCTGGGACTGTTGATTTGTAATTTCTTTTTAAATTAACGTATTCATCAAATGCAAGATTCTAGAACTTAACAGTCAGCCCCAATTACAATGAGTCCCTGGTGATTAATTCCCTGTTCAGTGTGCAGAGGAGTTAGCCCTCAACAATGGAAAAGTGAGGATTGCAGTTGCTGGAGATCAGAGTCGAATAGTGTGGCGTTGGTAAAACAACAGCATCCCGTGGAGCTGGAGAGTGAAAACTATGGGCAGAAGCCCTTCATCAAGAAGTCATTGGTGACTTTACATTTTTTTCCATTCAGTAATTCACAGGATATTGTGAATTGTATTTGCTCAGGAGGGCAGCCCTGAAATGGAAATCAGTCAAACAGTCAATCGGATGGGCAGGGAGGAGACAAAGTGAGGTGAAGTGTAGATTGGTTGAAGTACAAACATAAGGACAGATAAATCCTCTGGGCCAGACAGGAAGCACCCGAGGTTATTACAGGAAGTGGCTCCTTTGGCGATGATCTTTGCATCCTCACTGTCCACTGAAGTACTGCCAGATGATTGGGGGGCGACAAATGATAATCCCTTGTTCAGGAAAGGGAATAGGAGTAATCCTCGGAATTACAGCTTTGGGCAAAGTATTGGAGAGGATTCTGAGTGTGAGGTCATACAGTTGAAACAATTGGAACGACTGGACAAATACGTGATAGATGGAGAGCAATGGGAGAGATGAGATGTTGTGCACTTTGATGGGAACAATAGAATGACAGCCTATCATTTGCAAAGGGAGTGGTTGAAAAATCTTAATTCATAATGGAATTTTTGTTTTATTTCTGTGCACCCCTCTGAGTCAATGTAAGGCAGTGATTTCTGAAGCCAGAAGTTAATACCAGGAATGGCATAGGCACGCTGACCAGAATATACAGACCCAGCAAGTGAGGAGCTGTAACATTGAAAATGATCTGTATCTCCCTGTACACGAGTAAATGAAAGAAATATTGCAGGAGCAGAAAGCAGGTAGTCAGATAAATGCTGTATTCACCCTCATTTCAGGGGGATGTAAATACACGAGTAAGGGTCATTTACTGCAGTTGTGCAGAGCCTTAGTGGGACCCCATCTCGAACATTGTGCAGTATTGTGTGCAGTTTTGGTCTCCTTGCCTAGTAAAGAAGAAACCTGACATTGAGGGAGAGCAGTGGGTGATGACCAGTCTGATCTCTGGGATGACAGGCCTATTGTAGGACCATAGTATTGCGGGACTGCGCCTGTATTTCATAGGGATTAGGAAAATAAGTAGAGATATCATTGAAATATATCAAACTCTGACAGTGTGAGACAGATTGGAAGCAGGGATAATAGTTCAATTCATAGAAAACAGTCAAATCGTATTTAATACACAAGCCTTATCAAGCAACTGCGTGTATATTGAATAGTGGAGCAAACTTGATGGGCCGAAAACACTACATCTGTTCTCGGTTTATATTTCGCAGTGCTTAACCATGTTATGGGATATGAACATTGTATGGGGAAACTGCATTGAGGAGATTAGATTAGATTACTTACAGTGTGGAAACAGGCCCTTCGGCCCAACAAGTCCACACCGACCCGCCGAAGCGCAACCCACCCATTCCCCTACCCCTACATTTACCCCTTACCTAACAATACGGGCAATTTAGCATGGCCAATTCACCTGACCCGCACATTTTTGGACTGTGGGAGGAAACCGGAGCACCCGGAGGAAACCCACGCAGACAGGGGGAGAACGTGCAAACTCCACACAGTTAGTCGCCTGAGTCGGGAATTGAACCCGGGTCTCAGGCGCTGTGAGGCAGCAGTGCTAACCACTGTGCAACCGTGCCGCCCACGTTCGGAGATGAACTGGTATGGGGGAAACTCACTGTATTGAATGACCTCCTCCTTTCACAATGTTTCTGTGCAGTCTGTGGGAAAGCTCTGTAAGTGTTGTCACACGCTCTCAGATGTTATGAAAGATGTGTCTGCAGGGTCGACAGGACTATGTTTCCCATTCCCTTTTCTGAAAACGAGGCTGGTGGCAGGTGTTCTATCCGGTTTTATCCTTTCAGACCCCAGAGCAGTTTGATACAATTGAGTGTCTTGCTTGGCCGATTCAGAGATCATTGAAAAGTTTATCACATGTCTGTACGTCTGGAGTCACTTTTAGGCCAGACCAAGAAATCACAGGATATTCACTTCCTGAAAGTATATTGGTGTAGTAGATCGATGTTTATAATCGATATTGAACACAAGATCACTATTAAATACACCAGATTTTTGGTCTCGATATTTTATTAATTATTTTTAACTTCCACCCGCTGCCAGGGCATGAACCTGGTCTGGAGTAGTAATCCAGTGACATTTTCACAACAGCACCATCTCCACTTGGGGAACTACCGGAAACCACACTGAGCTGGTTTTTTCGGTGCTACTTGACAGCTCTGTCAAAAAGAATTCCCACAAGTTTGCCTATCGTGATGAGACTGAGGGGGTGGTAATTGATCAGAATGTAATTATTCTCCTCTTTGGGGACTGGACAAAGCTGGGTAATTTTACACATTGCCAGGGAGATGTGAGAGTTGGACCTGGAATGAAACAGCTTCCCCAGCGATACGGCTTGCTGTGTAGCACAAGTCTTCAGTCCGATTGCAGGAATGTGGTCAGGGCCCACTGCCTTTGTCGCATCTACTGTGTTCAGCTGTTTCTTCATGTCATGTGCAGCGGATCAAATTGCTGGAAGACTGGTATCTGTGAGTCTGTGGGCATCATGACGAGGGTGAGGTGTATCATCCACTCAACACTTCTGGCTGAGGATAGTGCAGATACTGCATCCTTGACTTTTTTCACTGATGTACAGAGGTGTTTCGATATTTAGGATGAGGATATTTCTAGAGACTTCTCCTCCAGTAAATTGTTAAATAGTCCATCGACATTTATGCTTGTTTTAGCAGAACGACAGAGCTTAGATCCAATTTGTTAGTCTTGTGACCATTTCCCCCTCTCCATCAGAAGTTAATTCTGCTATTTGGAATGCAACCAGTCACGTGTGGTAGCTTTAATGGGTTGTCAACAGGTTTAGGTGCACGTGATTCTGACCTTGGCGTCAGCCATTTATTCAGTGACCTAACCTGGTTTCTGATGCGGTAACTCTTCCATTTTCATATTCTCATACTGTTGAGGGCCTCTCCCTGGTGTCACGCCTCCAATTTGTGACTTTAACTCTATCCATTTACGGTAATAATCCACATCGTTTCTTATCCACAATGCCAACTTCTGTATTTGAAGCGAATGTGTTTCTTCTGTTTTTTCTCCCTGACTATGATTAAAAGCTCTGTAGTGTCAGTGATGTCAGTCTTATGTAGTTTCATACTCAAGGAACTTGTACACCATGCGTTATTGTTCAGTTCCCAGTGTACGTCTCTCCATGTTGGATAGGATGTTTGAGCATCTTTGACATCCTTCTTTGAAAATTGTCCAAAAACAGAAATTGCTGAACAAATTACTGAAAATGTTGCAGCATCTTCTGGAGAGAACGCAGAGTTAAATCTTCAGGTCCAATGGCCCTCTACAAAACTCCCACTTTCTCCAGCAATTTTTGTATTTTTTTTCAATATCCAACGTTATTTGTTTTAGTGAAAATTTGTTCTGTGCCTGTTCATTTCTGGAGAAACTCAGCAGTCTATCAGGATCTGCAGAGACAGAGAAATAGCGTTAGCATTTCAAGCCCAGTATGACACTTCTTCAAAACTGAAAAGCATTGGCAACTTCGCTTTTTAATACCTTGTTAGAGGTGGGAGATTGGTGACACTGAAAAGAGGGTGTGGCAAGGGTAATCCGGCTTTTAGCAGTGGTGAACGAGTGGATGATGTAAAATGTGTTTAAATTAAGCTGTGAATGTGGGAAAAAGGGATTCTCCCTATTGAGTGCAAGATAAAGAAGTCACAACCAAACAAGGTCATAAGGTGGCCAGGAGGGAGAATGTTGACTAGGTGGCATTATATAGATCTGGCCATAGATAAGTTTTCACTGTTGAGGTCATCACCCCCTTTAGACAAAGGAATTCAGGTGTTTGACTTCTTATTGACACTAGTAAACGTTTCATGCTGCCTTAGTATTGTAATATCGAGAAAAAACAAATCACCATATGAAGTTTGAGCTGAGTATTGTTTACCTGTCATGTTTAATATCGTTTAAATTTGCAGTGCTTATCTTTAAATGCTTGTTATTTTAAGTTAGTATGAGGCGGAGTGTGGGAGATTGAGTGGTGGCATTGTAAAAGTTTCTAAAATCATGAGATTTATGGATAGGGTGAATAGCCAAGATCGTTCAACGGCACGGGTGAGTACAGCCATAGTAGGCATAGGTTTAAGGTGAAAGAGGGAAGATTTTAAAGGAACGAAGGGGCAACGGTTTTTACACAGAGGGTGGTGTGGGTATCGAATGAGCTGCCAGAAGACAAGTGGTAGATGCCAGTTCAGCTACATTTAAAACTCATTTGGACAAACAATGAATGGAAACATTTCGATGCCTATGGGCCAAATGAAAGCAGGTGGGACGAGGTTAATTTGGAAAATCTGGCCGGCATTGACATTTAGAAAAGCTTCCCGCAGAGTCGGTATTGTTTGTGAAAGGGAAATTATACTTTGCCCTGTAAAATCATGCAAAGTGTTTCTGGAGATGCCTGAGAATGTAACAAGCGGACTTGATAAAGAGGATTTGGTAGATACTAGGCTTTCCAGAGATTTTCCAGAAGTTATGACAAAATAAAAGTTCTTACACAAGACAGAAGCTTGTAGGGTGATGGATAATGTATTAACATGGGATGATGATTGGTTAGCACATAGAAATCAGAGAGTCTGGATTAATGAATCTTCATAATAAAACTGTATCTGCTGAAGTGCTGCAGTTATTAGTTCAATGGCATCAGTTATTTATAATCTGTACTGATAGACTGAAGGAGGGAGTTGAGTGCAATATACATCCGAGTTTGTGAATGACACTGAGAACCAAAAGGCAGGCTGTCATTTAATGGAACGGACTTCCAGAAAACGGGCAGTACAAAGGGATTGGAGTCTTCCAGTGTATGAAACATAAAGTCAGCATGCTGATGCAGCAAGTAACTAGGCTGGTTCATTAGGCGGGTTCCTGGGATGAAAGGGTTGTGTTATTGAAAATCTCTAAAATAGTGAGGCGATTATTCATTGGGGTTTAAATGAATGAGAAGCTACACTGCTGAAACATACAAAACACAGCAGGGGCTTGAGAAGGTAGATATTGAGAAGTTGTTTCCATGCTTGGCCAAAGTGGCGAACTCGAGGATATAGATACCGAATAAGGAACATCGATTTCAATCTGAGTTGCAAACCGATGTCTTCTCTCCGAAGGTAGTGAATGTCTGGAATTCCCTGACCCAGAGAGGTGTGGAGGGATACAAGGGGTCGGCTGGAAAATGGAGCTGAGCACTGGAGTAGATCAGCCATGTTCTTATTAAATTACAGGGCAAGCTTGATGGGCGGAATGACCTACTCCTGCTCCTATTTATTCATTTCACATTATGCTTTTGGAAAGTAACGGGCTATTTTTCTGGAAATCGTGTTGTAAAATGTTGCATTCAGGGAGAGGAGAGGATTTGTTGATTTAATCCTGGGTGGGGTATGGGGGCTGTATTCTCAGCGTATTTGGGGCTGCAACATGACCCACATCTGGAGCAGAAGTCACATAGAGGGGAATCCTGGGAATAGGGATTGGGGTGGGGGCTTCACTTCCTGACCCAGCCTGGATTTTCCAAGTACATTTCCCAGACTACATCAAACCATCAGAGTGGCCACGATCTGCCACCACGCAGCAGTTTAGAAGGGCTGAATGGAACATCAGAAACATAGGACTGAGGGACACGAGGGGGCCAATCCGCCCTTTGACACCACTCCAACAGTAAATGAGGTCATGGATCATCTCATTGTGGTCCCGGCTGCACGTTTCTCTCCATGCACCATTATCCCTGATTCACCGTTCCATCGAAAATTAGACAAAGCCAGCCTCGTTACAATATAAATTTCTGGCCATCCCAAACTTTTGGGAAAGAGAATTCCAACTTGAATAAAATCCCACTTTGTGAATTTCTCCTAATTCCTGAGGATGGAGAATGTCACTGTTTCCTTTTCGAGTCCCACTCCTCCACTGCTCTCAACCATGGTTAAATGTAACCAGGTTGGTGATATGGCCGATGATAAAGATCTCAGACTGGGTGAGGTTCAGTGACAGGAGCAAGTCAGACAGATTTCTTTAGTCAGCCACAAATAACAAATAGAACTAATTGATGCGCATGGTGGATCTGTGGTTAGCACTGCTACCTCCCATCAACAAGGAGCTGCGTTCAATTCCAACCTCGGGCGTCCCTCGATTTGGATTTTGAACATTCTCCCCATGTCTGTGTGGGTTATCTTCCAGTTTACGCCCACAGTCCAATGATATGGAGCTTAGAGTGGATTTGCCATGCTAAATTGCACGTAGTACCCAGGGATGTGTAGATTAGATTGGTCAGTCATGGGAAATGCAGGTTTACATGGATAGAGTAGGGGGCATGTCCGGGGGGGATTCTTTTCCAAGGGTCAATGTGGACATGATGGACGGAATGTCCTGCTTCCACACTGTAGAGATAAAAGTGACAAGAAGTTTGTACTATACAAAATCCCATGCAAGAATTGTGCAAAACACTGCACAGGACAAACAGAAAGACAGCTAATGATCCGCATCCATGAACACCAACTAGCCACGAAACTACACGACCAGCTATCCTTAGTAGCCACGCACAGTGATGACAAGCAACATGAGTTCGACTTGGTCAACACTACTATTATAGGACAATCCAAACAAAGAACATCCAGAGAATTCTTAGAGGCATGGCACTCATCCACAGATTCAATCAATAAACACATTGACCTGGACCCAATATACCGACCACTGTAACGGAAAGCTGGAACAGACAACCGGAAGTGGCAGATACTAATCACTATAAATGCCAAAGAACACATCACAGAAGCGCTTCAGAGGAGGCTCCCAAGCACTGAGGATGTCACCTAGACAGGGGACGAAACGTATGCAAAACAAATTCCCAGTTCGGCGAACAGAATCATATTTGGAACTCTTTTCCCCGCAGAGCATTGGAGGCAGAAATGTTGAATATTTTTGAGGCACAGACAGAAGGTTCATAAATAATAACGGAGTCAAGGATAATCGGGGAATGGCAGGAATGTGTAGTGTTGGGGAAATGCTGACAGTGATACAAAATCACACTGCTCCAGAACACTCAGGAATATAAAACAAAATAAAATGATAATATCGATAAAATGTTAAGGGTAAATCCAAGATAGCGGCGATCCGAAAAGTTTACTTTGTTGGTCTCCGCATCACAGTGGTTCCCTAACCTACTCGATCCCAGCAATTTATTGAAAATTCAAACATAAAACAGTGATAGAATCTTTACTGATCCCGGTTTGTCACGTGGAAATGACAAAACACAGGAAAGGATCGAGTAAGTTTCAACAAGTGATGCAACTGTCAGAAGCATCGAGCATGCCTGAGGCATACACTACAGCTGGAATATCTACAGCTGAATAACAAGTGAAGGGATTATAACACAGAGAGATAATTGAAGCAGAGAGATAATTACAAAAAAAGTAAAAATAAGGTGGTGCTGGAGACAAACTAAATGACTTGAATAACATGTTAGGTATAACAATTGTGTGCTGAGGGCCTGACCGATGTAATAAGTAAGTCAAAACTGTACTCAAATTAAGTTAGGGAGATCATGACAACTGATCAAGGTGACGGTGTTCAAACAGGATAGTAAGGAAGAGTTTACAGATACGTAACCGAGTGGTTGGGTCACATGTAGCGTGACCCACCATGCTCATTCAATTGACCCAGTTACTCACTAGGCCTTGGTCACTGAGTTCACCAAGTTATGTGAAATGATTGAAGGCATGATTCAAGAAAAGTTCAGCCGTGGCTAGAACCTCTACCACTCTCAGATGCTCTCCAAAAACATGAGCAGCAACTTGACAGCCTTGGAAACAGAACAGACGATGTCAAGCGCCAGACAGCAGTGGCAGAGTCTGCGATCTATTCCTCTCAGGAGAGGATCCTCACCGTTGAAAAACAGGTCCGTATTTTAATTGAACATGATGACAGGGACAGGATGAAGAATGTTCACATCGTCGGTCTGCTGGCCCAGACAGCAGGTGGTCAGCCAGTCAGTATTTTTCGAGATCTGGCTACAGCGATTCCTTCACTTCGAAACTGAAGAGACACGGATGAAGACTGATACAGATCATCGGGTTATGGTGTACAGGTCAGGCTCAGCAGCGCTCTCGCCCTGTCCTTGTGCGGTTACATAGTTATGGGATAAGCAAAGACTAATGGAAGCTTCCAGAACCCAGGGAAAAGATCTGATGGCTTTAATTCAAGGGCTCCAGGATTATGTCCTTTCGGGACTTTTAAGCGGCGGTGATACAGAAAAAAATCGTTTGATGATATAGAATATTACATTGCAGTACAGGCACTTCGGACCTTGATGTCGCGCAGACCTGTCATACCAATCTGAAGCCCATCCAACCTACACTATTCCATGTACGTTCATATGATTGTGCAATGACGACTTAAATGTACTTAAAGTTGGCGAATCTACTACCATTACAGGCAAAGCATTCCATACCCTTACTACTCTCTGAGTAAAGAAACTACTTATGACATCTGTGCAATATCTATCACCCCTCAATTTAAAGCTATGTCCTTCGTGGTCGACGTCACCATTCTTGAAAAAAGGGTCTCCTCTCCACCCGATCTAACCCTCTATTTATCTTGTATGTCTCTATTAAGTCACCTCTCAACCTTCACCTCTCTAAGGAAAACAGTCTCACTCCCTCAGCCTTTCCTCGTAAGACCTTCCCTCCATACCAGGCAATATTCTAGTAACTCTCCTCTGTACCCTTTCCAAAGCTTCCACATCCTTCTTATAATACCGTGACCAGAACTGAACACAATACCAAGTGCAGCCACACTACAGTTTTGTACAGTTGTAGCATCACCTCATGGATGCAGAACTCGATCGCTCTATTAATAAAAGCTAAAACACTGTATGCCTTCATAACAACCCTGTCAACCTGGATGGCAACTTCCAAGGCTCTGTGTACGTGGACACTGAGATCTCTCTGCTCATCGACACTACTAAGAATCTTACCATTAGCCCAATACTTTGCATTCCGATTACTCCAACCAAAGTGAATCACCTCACACTTGTCTGCATTAAACTCCATTTGCCACCTCTCTGCCCAGCTCTGCAGCTTATCTATGTCTCTCTGTAACCTATAACATCCTTCGTCACTGTCCACAACTCTACTGACCTTAATGTCATCTGCAAATTTACTAACCCACCCTTCTATGCCCTCATCCAGGTTGTTTATAAAATGACGAACAGCAAGGATCCCAACACCGATCCTTGCGGTACACCACTAGTAACTGGACTCCAGGATGAACATTTCCCATCAACCATCACCCTCTGCCTGCTTTCAGCAAGATAATTACTGATCCAAATTGATATATCTCCCACAATCCAATTCCTCCACATCTTGTACAGTAACCTACTGTGGGGAATCTTATCAAATACCTTGCTAAAATCCATATACACCACATCAACCGGTTTACTCTCATCTACGCGCTTGGTCATCTTCTCAAAGAACTCAATAATGTTTGAGAGGCACGCTCTGCAGGATTTCTAATACCTCCTATTATCACACCTAGTCTTGTAGCCTGTATCTCAGTAATCTCTTTGACAACATTGTTGTTTTCTATCGTGAATGCTGTTGAAAAATATTCATTTAATGCTTCCGCTATCTCCTCCAATTCCATACACAACTTCACACTATTATCCTTTATTGGCCCTAATCTTACTCTCGTCATTCTTTTATTCCTTAAATACCAACAGAACGCTTTAGCGTTTACTCTGATCCTATCCGACAACAACTTTTCATGTCTCCTCCTGGCTCTTATGCGCTCTCTCTTTAGGTCTTTCCTGGCTACCTTGGAACTCTCAAGCGCCCTAACTGAGCCTTCACATCTCATCCTAACATAAGCCTTCTTCTTCCTCTTGACCAGAGGTTCAACTTCCTTCGTAAACCACGGTTCCTACGATCTTCAGCTTCCTCCCTGCCTGACATGTACATATTTATCGAGGACACACAGTAGCGTTTCCTTCAATAAGCTCCACATTTCTAATGTGCCTATTCCCTTCAGTTTGCTTCTCCATCCTGTGCTTCCTAAATCTTGCCTAATCGCATCGTAATTGCCTTTGCCTCAGCTGGAACTTGCCCAGTGGTATGCGCCCATCCCTTTCTATCACTAAAGTAAACATAACAGAATCGTGATCGCTATCACCAAAGTGCTCACCTGCTTCCAAGCCTAATACCTTTCAAGAGAAGAGTAAGGGAACTCAGGATTCAGTATTCCCTCTGGTACCCAATGATTCTCCATATTGCATTTAATGGATCCATGAACTCGTCTGACTCTACATAGAAAGCGAAAACTGTGGGCGTTTTAAATTCCCCTATGGATTTTGTCCACTTTTTTTGTATTTTTTTATATATGTTTAGTTTGGAAAGTTTTGAGAACTTGTCCGTTGTAGTAGTTTTAGTTTGTATAGTTTTTAAGCTCTATGAGACTTTGTTTATTAATGATCAGCAATTCGAGTTCTTCCTCTCTCGAGTTCAAATGTGGCTACAGTGTGTTCTGGATAATGATGTACTTAAGTGGTGTACCTGGAACATTAATGGGAGCCCCAGTTACGAGGAAAAAAATACTTTCTAGTCTTAAAAAAGAGAGGGTGGATTTTGTTCTATTGCAGGAGATGCACCTTAATGACAAGGAACATTTGACGTTATAACAGGGTGGGATTGATTGGGTTTATTTCTCGTCTTTTAATACTAGGAATAGGGGAGAAGCCATACTGGATAGGAAGAATCTTCCATTTAAGTTACTAGAATGTATTTGACACTCACGGGAGGATCATAATCCCCAAAGCCTTGAACTATGGTAATTACTCCAATACTTTGAATGGTAATTGTGACCCGCCAACCCCCACCCCCGCGTACCCTTTTAAAATCCTGTTGGATGCATTTTCCAAAGTAAGTTATCTTGCACCGTGACACATTATTTTAGAAGGAGATTTCAACTGTCTTATGGACTCCATGGTGGACAGAATGTCCAAAGGTTCCCCAATACCTTCATTATAATGCAAGCAATTAGTGGATTTGTGCACAGAACTAGAGATGGTGGATGTCTGGAGGCAGATCTACCTCACAAATAGGGATTTTATTTTCTCCTTTAACCCACAGAAATGCCATACGAAGGTTGATCCCTTCCCCATCCCTGTAACAATCTTAGAGTCGGTGGCATCCCGCACAATTGGGAATATTACCATTTATGACCATACTTATTGATTAAGATTAAGGGAAATACGACTGATTCGAGACACTGGCGAATGTAACCCTTTATTCTTAAGACTAGTTAGTTCATTGAGTATTTCTGTAATGAATTCAGATCCTTATTAGCCATTATTTCAGATTCAACCAGTCAGCCATCCATTCTATGGGAAGTTGCTAAGGCTTATGCCAAGGGAATAATTATTCCTTTGGATGCAGCAGAAAGGGGAGCAGGAACGCTGGTTTGAGGCACAGCTGAAGGCAGCCGAGAGGGCATACTGTGATGGACCCTCAGTGGCTAAGTTGCAGAAGATCACAATGCATCGGTCTACAGTGAATTCCACGCTCACACAGACAACCAATAAGAAGCGTACTTTTGCAAAACAAACGCTGTTTGAACATGGTGATAAACCGGGCAAGTATTTAGTCTATCTTGGCAGGAAAACGAGGGCCCAAAGCCATTACTTCAATTAGGGAAGGTACTGGGATCCTTACCTTTGATTCCAAAAAGATTAATGCAGCCTGTCCGAGATTTTTCTCGGAATTATTTCAGACTGAATATTGTGAGGATAGATGTATTATTATGGAGTCATTTTTCAAGAATCTGGGTTTTCCAGGAGTAACCCCTGAAGAAGTGTTGTGTCTTAATGCACGATTGTCAGCGCAGGAGGGTGTCAAGCAGCTTCAGAATGTAAAGGCGCATGTTCCTGACGGATTTCCTAGTGATTTTTATAAAAACATTTATAAACCTATTGTCAGGGCTGATGTTTAACACGTTCCGTCACTCATACAGTCAAGAACACTCCCTCCATCCTTAAGAGCGGCTCATATCTCTCTGATGCTGAGAAAGGAAGACCCTGGAGGATTGTGCTTTTTACACGCTAATCTCACTTTTAAATTTTGGTTTCAAAATCCTATCTGAGACCCGTGCATTAAGGCTGGAAACTTTGCTGCCTTCCGTTGCCAAAGAGGACCGAACAGGCTTTATAAAGGGCCGTGGATCTTCCTACAATATTACTCAATATGAACCAAGAGTGTCAACAGCAACCTGATGTCTTTAGATGAGAAAAAGCATTTGATTGGGTTGAGTGCCGGATCTCTTCTGTACGTTAGAATGGTTTAGTATATGCAAAGTTTTTATCAGGTTGGTGAGGGTCCTTTACCGTGATCCTCTGGCTGCGGTTCTCACTAATGGTGTGGCAATCAGTAATATTAATATTTCTCCAAACAGCCGACAATGTTGACACCTTTCACCATTGTTGTTTACGTTGGTGATTGAGCCACTGGCGGAGGCCATCCGTAGGGCTGCCAACGTATCTGCCCCAGAAGTAGGATAGAAATCACGTAAGATTACATTGTATGCAGATGAGGGTCTTATGCTTTTTGTCAAATTCCACAATTTCGGTAGTTCATGTGATGAAATGCATTAATTCGATTGTTGCCTTTCCGGTGATAAGATTAATTTTATAAAGTTGGAGGCCATGCCTATGAGGGGTCTCAGGGAAATACCTGATACTAAGGACAAATCCTGGTTTCCTTTTAAATGGTCACGGGGGTGGTTTCCCTGTTTCAGTATATTCATTACATCTGTCTTTGATCATTTATTTAACGTGAACTATATCCATTTGTTTAACAAAATTGAACAAGACCTACAAAGATGAGAGGCATTTCCAATATCCTGGCTAGGTCAGATAGCTGTTATTAAAATGAATGTTCTTCCTCATTTCCTCCACCCCGTGTGAATGCTTTCTTTGATGTTTCCCAAGCATCAGAGTTGTGTGGTCTGCACGCTGGCACAGTGGTTAGCACTGCTGCCTCACATGCACCAATGACTAGGGTTCGCTTCCCACCTCAGGCGACTGACTGCGTGGAGTCTGCACGTTCTCCAGGTGCTTTGGTTTCCTTCCACAGTCCAAAAATGTGCAGGTTAGGTATATGTGCTATGTCAAATTAGCTGGAGTGTGAGGTGCAAGGGTAAATGTAGGAGAGTGGGTTGTGCTTCGGTGGGTCAGTGTGGGCTTCTTGGGCCGAGGGGCCTGTTTTCACATTCTTTTAGGAAAAAGAATGGCTGGTTTACCTCTTTTATTTGGAACCATAAGCGATTCTTTATCAAGCAACTGCCCCACAGATTGTGGGGAGTTGATCTCCCCGATTAAAAACAATCAATTAAGTTTTTTTTCATTGTATGTTAGTGCCTGGGCCGCTGAGGTCTCGGCATCAATATGGCTAGACATTGAGCTCTCCCAGGCAAAGTGAGCCCTTATTAGTCTGTTGTTCTTAGATAAAGTGACAACATTTATGGAATATTGTCAAAATCTAATGATGATCAATACTGTTAACACTTGAAGAACAATGTGTGAGATCGAGGGCAATACAGCCATAACCATGTTTCTTACCCCTATAATTAGTATACCGGGTTGTCAATCTGGGATAATGGATTCAAGATTTAAATTGTGGGCAGCGAGGGGGTAACTTGCTTGGGTGATTTAGAATTAGTAGAATCCCTACAGTGTGGAAACAGGTCATTGGGCCCAGCAAGTCCACTTCAATCCTCTGAAGAGTAACCCATCCAGACCCATTTCCCTACCATCCTATAGTTACCCTGACTAATGCCCAAACTTGCATATTCTGGAACACTATGAGCGATTTAGCAATGGCCAATTCATCTAACCTGCACATCTTTGTGACAGGGAGAGGAAACCTATGCAGACACAGTTGAGAATATACTGACTCCACACAGCCAGTCACACAAGGCTGGAACCAAACCCGTAACCCTGGTGTTGAGAGTCAGCAGAGCAAACCACTGAGCCACCACGTGTTACTAGAGATGTACAGCATGGAAAAGACCCTTCGGTCCAACCCATCCATGCCACCACATTTCCCAAACCAATCTAGTCCCACATGTCAGCACTCGGCCCAAAACCCTCCAAACCCTTCCTATTCATATACCCATCCAAATGCCTCTTAAATGTTGCACTTGTATCAGCCTCCCCACTTCACTGGCAGCTCATTCCATACACGTGCCATCCTCTCTGCGAAATAGTTGCTCCATAGATATCTTTTATATCTTATCCCTCTCACCCTAAGCCTATGCCCGCCACTTCTGGAGTCCCTGACCTCAGGGAAAAGACTTCACCTATTTAACCTATCCATGCCCCTTATACTTTTGTAAACCTCTATAATGTCACCCCTAAGCAGCGATGCTCCAGCGAAAACGGCCCAACCCTATTCAGCTTCTCTCTGTAGCTCAAATCCTCCAATCCTGGCAACATCCTTGTAAATCTTTTCTAAACCGTTTCAAGTTTCACAACATCTTTCCGAGAGGAAGAAGAGCAGAATTGCACACAATATTCCAACAGTGGCCAAACCAATGTCCTGTACAGCTGCAACATGATCTTTCAAATCCTGTACTCAATATTCCAATAAAGGAAAGCATACCAAACGCCTTCTTCACAATCCTATCTACCTGCGACTCCACATTCAAGGAGATATGAACCTGCACTCCAAGGTCTCTTTGTTCAGCAAAACTCTCTGGGACCTTACCATTAAGTGTGTAAGTCCTGCTAAGATTTGCTTTCCCAAAATGCAGCACCTCTCATTTATCTGAGTTAAACTCCATCTGACACTTCTCAGCCCATTGGTCCATCTAGTCAATATCCTGTTGTAATCTGAGGTGACCCTCTTCGCTGTTCCCTGTACCTCCAACTTTGGTGTCATCTGCAAATTTACTAACTGTACCTCTTATGCTCGTTTCCAAATCATTTGTGTCAATGACAAAAAGTAGTGAATCCAGCACCGATCCTTGTGGCACTGCACTGGTCAGTGTCCTCCAGTCTGAAAAACAACTCTCCACCACCACCCTCTGTCTTCTACCTTTGAGCCAGTTCTGTATCTAAATGGCTAGTTCTCCCTGTATTCCATGAGATCTAACCTTGCTAATCAGTCTCCCATGGGGAACGTGGTCGAGTGCCGCACTGAAGTACATATAGATCATATCTACTGCTCTTCCCTCATCAATCCTCTTTGTTATTTCCTCAAAAAACTCAATCAAGTTTGTGAGACATGATTTCTCTTGCACAAAGTCATGTTGACTATCCCTAATCAGTCCCTGCCTTTCCAAATACACGCACGTCCTGTCCCTCAGGATTCCCTCAAACAACCTGCCCACTACCCACATCAGGCTCGCTTTTCTATAGTTCTCTGACTTGCCCTTACCACCCTTCTTAAACAGTGGCACCACGTTAGCTAACCTCCAGTCTTCTGGCACCTCACCTGTGACTATCCATATTACAAATATCTCAGCAAGAGGCCCACCAATCATTTCTCTAGCTTCCCAGAGAGTTCTAGGGTACACCTGATTATGTCGTGGGGATTTATTCACCTTTAGCCGTTTTAAGACATGCAGCATTTCCTCCTCTGTAACCTGGACATTTTGCAAGATGTCACCATCTATTTCCCTACAGTCTATATCTTCCATGTCCTTTTCCACAGTAAATACTGATGCAAAATACTCGTTTAGTATCTCGCCCACACTTCCTGTATCAGGAAAAACATTCTGTTGTGTTGGATGTCTGAAAGCCTGCCCGGGTCTGTTGGTTCGTCGTAAGCACGTCATGGAGAATATCCCTTTTGACGTTCTCACTTGCATGGTGCACCAAAAAGCAGAGGTTTATATAAGATATGGCAACCCTTTTTGGATTACCAGAATGCAGGCTTAGCTGCCACTCTAAAAGGGGCTTTTATGTAGCCATGACGATATTGTCTAATGAATCTAATATGAAGATTTGTGAACATATGAGTGTGTATCAGTTAATGCTCTCAAAGAACAAGGCCTATCGTTTTGTTACTCTGAGCCGTATTTTCTTTACTATTTATTGTTTATTTTTGTTTTTCTTCTGTCCGTTAAGTGACTTTAAGTTGTTGTGAATGCACATGCACATGTGTGTAATTTTGTTCAGTTATTTGAGTTGTTTTGTTTTTTTGTTTAATATAATAATAAAAATGCATTTTTCCATTAAAAAATTGGCAAAAAAATTAAAATGCTAACATTGTTAGAATAGAGTCCCAAAGAACTCTCATTAGAAAGACCACTCATGGTGGTTTACGCTGAAGGTCATCACACTTCAGGTGATGGGGTGAGGTTGAGAGAGCATCCACTTCATAGTAATCTCAGTTAGTGTGGGGAATTGAACCTGCGCTGGTGGACTCCCTCTGCATCACAAACCAGCCGACCAACCAACTGAGTGGGAGACTGTGTAACTGTTACACACAGAATCAGTCACATACAAAGGGCAAGAGAAATATTCATGGAAAGGAATAAGTTATATTTGAGATAACGGTCATGATAACGGCTGAGGATAAACACGTTCTCTGCGAGAAATTGTATTTTATATTGATACAAGTGTTTGGAAGCTGTCTTTGGCTGAATACAATAAGGTGAGACAAGTAAAATAACCAGAATGACTAATTGTGATTGGATATCTATAACTATAAAATAAGTACATGTTTTTGAATGATCTGTGGAAAGCATGCTGACTATTGTATGAATTTATCAAGCAGATGAAATATGTTTTTAGGAGAGCCCGTCCACATGGGAAATGCCTTCTGAACACAAGCTGGAGGAAACCCGGAGGTAAAAGGTTTGTGAGAATCGTCTGCTCAGTAACAGGAAGCTGGGGTTTGATTGACTGAAAGTTCCTGTAACATGTAGCTGAGAAAACCATCACATCACCACCGACCGTAATGAATGTTGGAACATGTTTGAAGTACTGAATGGCCTCATGATGGATTTTAATTGTGTGTGATTTGAAAAATAGACACCTCTACTCCATCCTCTTCCGTGTTACACACTGGGGCACTGCCGCTTTACTGAAACTGGGAATAAGTTCGAACATTATCTGGAACATTCCATAATTGGCATTCTCCAGGATATTTTATAACGGTGTGTGTTTGGTGGGGGGAGGGGGTGCGGAGAGGGGCATTAGAAATGTAAGAGAGAAACAGAGCGAAGGTGCTGCATGCAGTAGTGAGAGTGGTCGAGCATGAGCCTTGTTTGGTGGTCAGTGCTATAACAGACATACAGTGAGTGTAAAGGAGCAGAGAGAATACAGTGACCCTATTCCTGACAGAGTGGGGAAAGGTATTGATGCTTGTCCAGTTTTGCTGGACATTTCTTCAGACTGCAGATACTGCACTGAGCTGGGTGGGGTGCTCAGACCATGCTCGGTGGGTCTGGTGGAGTGATCCCTCTGGGAAGAGAATGGCCCCTTCTGTACTAGTCCATCCACCAGGACCTCTGTGCCCCTGTCGACGACAAACTGTCATGTACTTTCCCCTTAGCTCCCATGCTCTGTGTAAACTGTGCAGGGCAGCTCCAAACTGAGAAAGCTCAACCGTGTGCCCATTGGCCTTTTAAAGATGGCCCCAGTGTCAGGGACAACGGAATATCCAGTGGCATGACGGATGGGAGAATCGGGCTGGCATTGTATGAGAGGGACACGATGGAGTGAGATGGGTAGGTAATGAGATGAATTGGGTAAGATGGTACCAGGAAACTAGCTCGGTCACGTGCATACAACCCCTCTGTCACACTCAATTAAATTGTCACTGAGGCAGTTTTTTTATTGGATTCAGCCCAGTGAGGCGAAGATTCTGCTGTCCTCACTCCCAGTTACAAAGCTGCAGAAAAATGTTCATCCAAAACTCTCCATCGCCTGAAGTCACAGCAATATCCCTTTCACTCATAATTCTTCATAATACTGACCTGTGTTGCATGATATCATCGAAATGTCTTCATTTCAGCTTTCTGAAACCTGTGAGTATGTCCTACCATGATATATTTTCTCAGTCTGCTCCCCCTGCACCCCCGTCTCCACTCCAAAACACACTCACTCACAGTCATACTGCACGAGACTGCCAGTATGATTGACCATTTGTCCCAACTGGCCTACGCCAACCAAATAGACCATCCACACTCACCCTATTTCCCTGCCCTTGCTCTGTATCCACACTCATTCCATTTCCCTGCCCTTGCTCTGTATCCCTCTCATCATTTCCTACCTGTGTATTTGTCCAAATGCCTTTTCAATGTTGTTATTGTACCCTCTTAAACAATTTCCACTGGCAGCTCAGTCCATCCATACCACATTCTGTGTAAAAAAGTAGCCTCTCAGGTTCCTTTTTACATTTTTTTTCCTTTCCAAACATTAATGGATGTCCTCTAGTCTTCGATTCCCCAAACTTTGGGAAAAAAATTCAAATATTCACCCCATGCACGCCTCTTATGATTTTATAAGAGTTACACTTCTATGAGAACCCTCACAGCTGTAAAGAAATAAGTTCTTTCCTGTCCAACCTCTGCCTATAACTTAGAGCCTTTAGCCCAGGGAACATTTTTGTAAATTTCTTCTACACTCTTTCTAATTCAATAATATCCTTTCTAGAGCAAGTTGAACAAAACTGAACACAATACTCCAACTGCAGCCTTACCAAAATCCTGTACAACTGCAACATAACGTCCCAACCTCTATACTCAATGTCTTGATGTAGGCCAGTGTGCTAACAGCCTTCTTCACTGTCCTGTCTATCTGTGACTCAAATTTCAGATAACCGTGCACTTGATCTTCAACATCCTTTTGTTCCACTACACTCCTTAAGACCCTCTCATTCATCATTAAATGCAAGACATCACACTTATCTAGATTAAACGCCATTTGCTATTTCTCAGCCCACTTCCCTAGCTGATCAAGGTACTGCTGCAATTTCTGATAATGGTCCTCACTGTAAATGATGCCTAATTTAGAGTCATCTGCAAACTTACTAACGTTGCGTGGTGCACTCTGGTCCAAATCATAGATAACAAACAGCAATGGGCCCAGGAACGACCACTGAGGCACCAAACTCATCACAGGTCTCCAGTCTGACAAGCATACCAAATTACGTTCCATCTAATTTCTTAACCCTCTGGAAGTCCCAGTCTATGTTAGGAAAATTAAAATAACCTATTATGACAACCTTATTGCTCCTGTAAGTCTCGCCAGTCTCCTGAATATTTATTCCTCTAATTCCCATTGATTATTTGGAGGCTTGTAATGCAACCACTATAACATCACTATGTCCTTCTTACTTCTTTGCACCGTTCAAAAAACCTCATTGGATATTATCTCAGTTATTTCATCTTTAAATACTAGAGTGATACGCGCCTTAATCAGAACTATTGGTATTTAAATTGTTTCCATTTATATCGCTTCCTCGCAGTGATTTTCACATTCGCAGTTCCCCTTGTCAAGGTACAGTGGAGATATAGAGATGTAAATGGATGGGAAAGGCACGTCCTGTCACTTCCAGCATTGGTTATATGTTTCCCCACACTGAGCAGTGATCTAACACAGTGTTACCGAACAATGCAACAGTCTGTGTTCATACATGAATGAGCCAGTGCGGTCTGCACATCTCCTCTTGCTGGACATTTAGCCCAGGATTATAGATCAAGCATTGGTGTGGGATGCACAGAGTTCCATTGTGGATATTGCTGGTTGCATTCAGCTGTATGCAAGCCAAATCTACACAGTGTCCAATCCTGAAAGTAATGGATGGGGTGGTTTTGTGAGTTGGATTGCAAATGTGAGAGAACTAAATATTTGGCAAAACCTTTATTTTGTGTTTTCGTTCTTGTGATTGGACCCTTCAAATGCTGACTCATCCTTAGACCCGACCTTCTGGATGAGTCATGGTGAGTGTTGTTGCAAGCATCTGAGTCTGAAACATGAACAACAAAAGGAGCTGAGGCTGCAGAGAGGTGCGTCTCTGTAAAATGGAATGAGGGAATCACAATCAGGTCAGCCGTGGTCTTAGTGAATGGTGGGGCAGAATTGAATGGACCACTAATGCAACTAATTCAAATATTTCTGTTTGTTCCAAGCAAACTCCCCTTCTCTCCCAGTGTCCCATCTGGTGGGAGTGAGTCACCTCCTGCTGTCCTTGCATAACAGGATGCTGGGGCCTCACTAACCTCCAGATTTCCCTGTGCCCAGTTTGTGCTCTGTGTGAATCCCTCCTGTCTCTGTGTCCCGGACTCAAGCAATTGAGTAACTGCCTACTGTTCCTGTGTCCCAGTCTTGAGCTCTGAGTGACTCCCTCCTTTCTCTATGCCCCAATCTCAAGCAGTTGAATGACTGCGTCCTAATCCTGTGTCCCAATCTTGGGCAGCTGAGTGACTGCCTCCTGATCCAAGGTTTGCAATAGTAGAAGTCCTCCTCCTGCTACTGACTACCAGGCTCCAATAGATCTGTGCTCACCTGCTGCTCCTGTGGAATGGAGTTGAGGGCTTGAATGGCCTCTTCACATTCCTTACAGCTTCTCTTGACTAAAAACCTTTCTCCTGTTTCTGTGAAACACCATTAAAATCTGAATGATGTATTTTTGTATTTTACTCACAGTAATTGAGCAAACAAGCTGACTGGCAGAATTCAGAAGCAGAATAGCCTCCTCTTGTTCCTGTGTTATACACTCAAGAGGCGATAGAGTCTCAGAGATGTACAGCACGGAAAAAGACATTTCGGTCTGATCGTCCATACCGACCAAATATCCTAAATAAAACTCGTCCCGCTTGCCAGCATTTGACCATCTCCCTCTAAACACTTCCCATGCATGTATCCATCCAAATCCCTTCTAAATGTTGTAACTGTACCTGTCTCCACCACTTCTTTTGGCTGATCGATCCATACACACAACAGTCTCTGTGTGAAAATGTTGTCCCTCATGTCCCTTTTTAAATCTTTCCCCTCTCACCTTAAACCTTAGTCTTCTAATTTTGGACTCGCCTAACCTGGGTAAAAGACGTTGACTGTTTACCTTATCTATGCTACTCATGATTTTATAAATCTCTTTGAGGTCCCCCCTCAGCCTCAATATTTGAAAATAACCCCAGCCTATTCAAACTCTCCCTGTAACTGTAACCCTCCAACACAACACTTGCAACATTCTTTTAAACTTCTTCTACACTTTTTCGAGTTCAACAACATCTTTCCGACATCAGGGAGACCAGAATTAAAGGCAGTATAACAGAAGTAGCCAAACCAATGTCCTGCGCAGATGCAACATGTCATGCAAACGCATAGACTCAAAGCACGTACCAATAAAGGGAAGGTCACCAAGTGCCTTCTTCACTGCGCTGTCTACCTGTGATGGCACTTTCAAAGAACGGAGAACCTGCACCACCAGGTGACACAGTAGCTCAGTGGCTAGCATTGCTGCTTCAGAGCACAGCGATCTGGGTTTAATTCCATCCTTGAATGACTACCTGTGTGGTGTTTGCACATTCTCCCTGTGTCTGCATGAGTTTCCTCCGGATGTTATGTTTTCCTCCAACAGTATAAAGATATATAGATAAGGGCAGACGGGCCATGTTAAATTGTGTAAAGTACCCAGGGATGTATAGGCGAGGTGGATTAGCTATGGGAAATGCAGGCTCAGAGTGATAGCGGAGGTGTTTGCCCAGTGGGTTACTGATTAGATGTTCGGTATGGCCTCGATGGGCTGAATAAGCTGTTTCGTCACTGTAGGGATTCGATACTTTCTATGGAGTTCTCCTTGATTGGCAACTTTCGACAGGAGCCTACCGATATGTCTTGCCTTGACTTGTCTTGACAAAACGGAACACCTCACATTTATCTAAAATAGACTCCATGTGCCACTCCTCAGCTCACCTAAGCAAAGTCCCATTATGGTCTGAGAGATCATTCTTCACTGTCGACTACACCAACCAATTTGGTATTATCTGCAAACTTACTGACCATACTTCATATACTCAAATGCAAATGATTTGTAAAAGTGACAAAAGGCAGTGGTCCTACTATTGATCTTTGTGGAACGCCACTGGGCAAAGGTCTCTAAGTTTAATGAACAAATGTCACTGTCAAAACCTGTCTCCAATATTCAAAAAAAATGTTGGACCTAAATGGCGAACTCTCCCTGGATCCCAGGCAGTCTGACCTTGCTAAACTGTCTACCATGTAGAACAAATTGGTTTTCTTACTGAATTCCATAAAGACAACATCTACTCTCCTGCCATCATCAATTATCTTCATCACTTCCTCAAAACATTCCACCTAGTCAGTGAGACGTGATCTCCAATATACAAAGCCCTCTTCAGTCCTTGTCTTTTCAAATGCATATACATCCTTTCCCACAAATTTTCCTCCAGTTTAGTCACCATTAACGTCAGGCTCATCAATCTATAGTTACCTGTGTTTTTCCTTACATTCTTCAATAATGACACTACGTTCACAACCCTCCAGTCTTTTGACACCTCACCTGTGGAAATGAAGCAAAATGCTGAGCAATCTCTTTCCTAGCTTCCCACAAACATCTGGGAAAAAACTGCTCAGGTCCCAGGGATTTGTTCACCTTTGTGTGTTTTAAAATGTCCAACGCCTCCTGTAATATAGATACTTTTCAAGATATCACTATATATTTCTTCATTCTCTCACTCTTGTAACTTCCTCCACATTAAATACTGAGGACAAATACTTGTTTCATATCCCTCCAATCTCCTGTGTTTTCATACATATGTAGCCTTACTGATCTTTAAGGGGCAATATTCTCTCCCCAGTTAATCTTTTGCCATTACATGATTTATAGAATTTCTTCAATGCCTCATTAACGCTATTTCTAAAGCCATCTCATGTCCACATTTTTCTGGTCCGATGTCCCCGTTGACTATATACTTGTAGTCCTTATTCACCTCTCGGGATTCACTTGATCTCAGCTCTGTTTACCTGACATATACCTCCTTCCTTACCTTGACCAGAGCATCAATATATCTAGCCATCCAGCACTCCCTGCACACACCAGCTTTGCCCCTCTCACCAATGGGAACACGTTGGCCCTGGACTCTCTGAAACCAAGTTCTGATGACCTTGCATTTTCCAACCATCCCTTTACCTGTGAATAGGATATTCCAATCAGCCTTTCACAGGGATCGCTTAACACTTTCAAAATTGGCCTTGTTAAAAGTTAGAACTTTAATGTTTACATCAGGTCTTTCCTATTCCAAAACTAATTTAAAACTAATATTTATGCGTAACAAACTTGAAAGTTAAATAAACACTTCCTGCCCCTCTGGACCAGGCTCGAGAGGCTGAATGGGCGTCTCGTGGTCCTCTGCAATAGACGGGAAAGGCCGAATGGCCTCCTCCTGTCCCTGTGTAACAGACCCGAGACATTAAATGACGCCGCAACCCATGGATTATGAGCAGCCAGTAAACTGTGTCTAATGGAGTCCCATTCCTTCTCAGTTACAGAAACATAGATTACACAATGCTCTCCAAGGGCCCTCTCAATAACACCTCATACAGCTGCAGCGACACAGCTCTTCGTTTCGAATGATTCTGTTGGCATAATGTGCCAATATTCTAGATTTCCACGATTTCAAGTAGCAACAGGCTAATATGGGCTGAATGGCCTTCTCTTATTCCTCTGTAAGAGGCCCATAGGGACAGAATTGCTTCGGCCTGTTACTGAGCAGCAATCGCAATGCTCTGCCTCAAGGTTATGAAAGGATTTGATAACAGGGCATTAAAACCAGGAGTAGCCTCACACTGGTCAATAAGTACAGTACTTTGTGTTGAGGTATCTAGAAACTTATCCACCCGAGTTTTTTTATGCAACCGATCTGTTATTTTATAATTGCCTCCTTCCATAAACAGAGCAGAACACTGTCCTGTTAATACTCTCATATGCAAGATTAAAAAAAGATTTAAAAGGTTTAAAGATTTATGGTTCATCTCTCAGCAACACTCATCCATTCCATCTAAATCCAGTAAATGTTCTCTTTTATAGTGATATGAAAAGTGATGTGTGGAACTGGTTAACTGAGCCTATTTGTTTAGTCATGATTTGGAGATGCCGGTGTTGGACTGGGGTGTACAAAGTTAAAAATCACACAGCATCAGGTTATAGTCCATTGGTTTAATTGGAAGCACACTAGCTTTCGGAGCGCTGCTCCTTCATCAGATGATTGTGGAGGACACACTTCTAAGGCACAGAATTTATAGCAAAAATTTACTGTGTGATGAAACTGAAATTATACATTGAAAAATACCTTGATTGTCTGTTGAGTCTTTCATCTGTTCGAATACCATGATAGTTTCATTTCTTTCATGTGTAAATCACAAAACCTTTTTCTTTTAAAGTTGCATTCTCAGGTTAGCTGTAACAATGAGTGTTAGCTAGACAATATGTTGAAGGTGTTCGCCCCCAGTGTTCTCTGTCTATACCATGATGTTTAGATTGATTGTAATCTGAAAAGTGAGATAACAGAGTTTTACATGAATTAAATGCAGTTTTTGAGCTCAAAGTTTTACATGAATTCATGTACTTTTTGAGCAAAGTACAATGTAACTCTGCAAGTAAAAGTTCACCCCACAAAATATATGTGTGCATGTGGGTCTTTGTCTGTTTGTCTGTGTGTTTGCCTTGGTTGGGGGTTGTGAGTGTGAGAGGGAGTGTATTTGTGTGTGTAGTGATGTAGAGTGTATTAAGTCTGTGAGGGGGTGCATGTGTGAGTTTGGTAGTGTGTGTGCATGTCTGGGGTGGGGGGTTTTGAGTATCAGTGAGAGACAGTGTATATGTGTGTGCATGAGTGCAGAGTGGTCTAAGTCTCTGATTGGATGCCGGTGTGAGTGTGGGTGTCTGTAAGGGTGTGTGTGAGTGTCTGTGTGCGTTTCTGTGTACATGTGTGTCCATATGCATCTATGTGTATAGGAGTGCCTGTGTGTGTATATACAGTGCAATGGTGGTCACCTGTAATGTGACGTGAACCCCGTGTCCTGGGTGACGCCCTCCCTATGGGTCCCGAAATAAGTTATCAGCCTCTGCTCGGCCAGTGTTCGCTGCTGCCTGTCCCAAAGTCCACCTTGAAGGATGGTCACCAGAAGGTCCGAGGTTTAATGTCCTGGACCTCTGAAGTTTTCCACAACTGGGAGGGAACACTCCTGTCTGTTGATTGTTGTGAGGGGCCCATTCATCCGTTGTTGTATCCTTTGCTCGGTTTCCCAGTGTTTGGTCAGTGACTGTGATTAATGCCAGTCCCCATGGATTCAAATTATCCCAATTGAGGGGTTCCATCAGGGTAGGGGACGAGGGGAGGCCGAAGAGAGGAGAGGCCATTTTAGACTTGGTGCTCCGAATCGAGCCGGGGCAGGTATCAGATCTTGTGGTGGGATAGCATTTTGGTGATAGTGACCACAATTGCCTCACATTCTCCATAGCTATGGAGAAGGAGAGGATTAGGCAAAATGGGAGGATATTTAATTGGGGAAGAGGAAACTATGATGCGATTAGACATGTGTTAGGAAGCATGGATTGGGAGCAATTGTTCCATGGTAAAGGCACTATAGACATGTGGAGACTGTTTAAGGAACAGTTGTTGCAAGTGATGAATAAATATATCCCTCTGAGACAGGCAAGAAGTGGTAAGATAACGGAACCTTGGATGACGAGAGCGGTGGAGCTTCTCGTCAAAAGGAAAAAGGTAGCTTACATAAAGTGGAGGAAGCTCGTGTCAAGCTCAGATCTAGAGTATTACAGGCAGGCGAGGAAGGAGCTCAAAAATGGTCTGAGGAGAGCCTGAAGGAGGCACCAGAAAGGCTTGGCAGAAGGAATTAGGGAGAACACAAAGGCATTTTACACTTACGTGAGGAATAAGAGAATGATCAAAGAAAGAGTAGAGCCGATCAAGATAGCATAGGGAATTTGTGTGTGGAGTCTGAGGAGGTAGATGGAAGCTCTAAATGATTTTTTTGCTTCTGTCTTTATGAAAGAAACGAACTTTGTAATAAATGAAACCTTTGAAGAGCAAGTGTGCATGTTGAAATGGAAAGAGATAGAGGAAGCTGATGCGCTGAACATTTTGTCAAACATTAAGAATGACACGTCACCAAGCATGCACCAGATTTGTCCTCGGCTGCTTTGGGAAACGAGAAATGCAATTGCTTCGCCACTTGTGAAGATCTTTTCATCCTCGCTGTCCACTGGAGTTGTACCTGAGGACTGGAGAAAGGCAAATGTAATCCCTCTCTTCAAGAAAGGAAATAAAGAAATCCCCAGCAATTACAGACCAGTAAGTTTCACGTCTGTCGTCTGCAAGGTGTTAGAAAGGATTCTTAGAGATAGGATTTATGACCATCTGGAAGAGCATGGCTTGATTAAATGCAGTCAACACGGCTTTGTGAGGGGCAGGTCATGCCTCACAAACCTTATCGAGTGCTTTGAGGATGTAACTAGAAAAATAGATGTGGTATATAGGAACTTCAGCAAGACATTTGATAAGGTTTCCCATGGTAGGCTCATTCAGAAGGTCAGGAGGAATGGGATTCAGGGGAACATAGCTGTCTGGATACAGAATTGGCTGGCCAACAGAAGAAAGCGAGTGGTAGGAGAAGGAAAATATTCTGCCTGGAAGTCAGTGGTGAGTGGTGTTCCACAGGGCTCTGCCATTGGGCCTCTATTGTTTGTAATTTTTATTAATGACTTGGATGAGGGGCTTGAAGGATGGGTCAGCAAGTTTGCAGATGACACAAAGGTTGGAGGTGTCGTTGACAGTATAGAGGGTTGTTGTAAGCTGCAGCGGGACTTTGACAGGATGCAGAGATGGGCTGAGAGGTGGCAGATGGAGTTCAAACTGGATAAATGCGAGGTGATGCATTTTGGAAGGTCGAATTTGAAAGCTGAGTACAGGATTAAAGATAGGATTCTTGGCAGTGTGGAGGAACAGAGGGATCATGGTGTGCAGGTACATAGATCTCTTAAAATGACCACCCAAGTGGACAGGGTTGTTAAGAAAGCATATGGTGTTTTGGATTTCATTAACAGGGGTATTGAGTTTAAGAGTCGTGAGATCTTGTTACAACTCTATAAAACTTTGGTTTGACTGCATTTGGAATACTACATCCAGTTCTGGTCGCCCTATTATAAGTAAGATGAGGATGCTTTGGAGAGGTTTCAGAGGAGGTTTACCAGGATGCTGTCTGGACTGGAGGGTTTATCTTACGAGGAGAGGTTGACTGAGCTCGGACCTTTTTCATTGGAGAAAACATGGAGAAGAGGTGTCCTAATTGAGGTATACAAGATAATGAGAGGCATAGATAGAGTCGATAGCCAGAGAAGATTTCCCAGGGCAGAAATAACTAACACGAGTTTTTAGCTGGTTGGAGGTAAGTATGGAGGGGATGTCAGAGGCGGGTTGTTTACACAGAGTGTTGTGAGAGCATGGAATGCATTGCCAGCAGCAGCTGTGGAGTTAGGGTCATTGGGGACATTTAAGAGACTCCTGGACATGCATACGGTCACAGAAATTTGATGGTGCACACATGAGGATCAGTGGTCGGCACAACATCATGGGCTGAAGGGCATGTTCTGTGCTGCACTGTTCTATATTCTATATTCTACCTTTTAAAGATAAATGGGCGACGTTCAATGTATTATCCCAAAGTATGAGCGGGAGCATCACCGACAGTACTGACAGGGATCAGCAGCTCCACAGAGAGGGAGAGGAGAGATCAGAATCTAAGAACATTAGACTGGAATGTTCCAACAATAGACAGGAGTTTATCCAATTATGTTTGGTATCATTCTGCATTTTATTGGTTCTCATTATCATCGCGGATCTATTACGTTCTTCTCATTATTCAATATTTTTATTGTCCTTTCCTGGCTATCGTTGGTGTTCCTGTTAAGTGTCACTATCCAGATTTTTTTTTTCTATAAACAGGTTATGACTGCATTACTGTTCTTTTAAATAGTCTACATTTCTTGTCAT
Organism: Hemiscyllium ocellatum; assembly: GCF_020745735.1. Classification (NCBI taxonomy): domain Eukaryota; kingdom Metazoa; phylum Chordata; class Chondrichthyes; order Orectolobiformes; family Hemiscylliidae; genus Hemiscyllium; species Hemiscyllium ocellatum. Next base: position 74,379,864 of record NC_083420.1, on the reverse strand, counting down.
TGTTATTTTCCTGTTGAAACTCTCAATCCAGATATTCACTCTACAGACCACTACTAACTACGTCAATGAATGTGTTCAATTACTGTCTGCCTCTGCTCTGGCAATGTTACTCATGGGTCTCTATGTTGACCTACTCAGTTTCAGCAGAGAAGCACAATGTATTGTATCATTGTCTTTGTTATTTAAATATTAAGAGCATGGAACCAGAACTGTCTACTTCCTTCCAATATTTCCATCCCATCCCTGGTCAATATCTGCGGCTAAAGCAGACAAGTCACAACTGTGGGAGATCCCTTTGATTATGGACTTATTCTTGACTCAATTCCCGACCATTTCCAACTTGAAATACCACTCCAGAATATATCTTTCTGGTTTATTCCATCTGCTGTTTGAATCTTGAGCTATGAAATACAGTCTTAACGAAGCCAATAATCTGCTGCTGACGCTCCCTTCATCAAACCTGCCCAAGCAAATCTGATTCGAACTCACACCAAACTCCCATCCATCTGTCATTCATGTGCACGCGGATGTATATTGCTATTGTGTCTGGCATTGACTTTATTTTAACATTCTCAAGAACTTTACTGTATCTGTCCATGAAAGTTCTCTCATTCTCTCTTTGTCAATTAACAAAAAGCTTGCCAGTTGTTTGTATTGAAAATAGTTTCCTCCATGCGCGTTCCTTCTCAAGCAATGAATTTCACATTCAACCACGCCACTAGTGCACACATACGCACTCTCCCTCAGTCTCTGATGAACACACGCACACAGACACACAGCAAACCTTCCCATTGTAGGCAGTAATCTGACGCGAGTATAATTAGCATATGATAGTAAAGTTTGCAATAAACTCTAAGCTTGGCGGTTAGTGCAGTTTACTGAGCAATACACTAGCATGATCTGTACAGCTCTCAGTGCTGGGCTGTCATCTTATGTTGTTGGTGGTGTTCTGTCAAGCAGATGCATAATTTGATGCAACAAACTATTTCAGCTGATCTAACTATGTCTTTATTCAATGTTCTCATTCTTGTAATCTTACTCTCGAAGGTCTCACTTCTCCAGTTCGTCCCACTGCCCTGTCATTTTCCCCATATTTCCACATCTTTTCAGTTAATCAACTGTCTGTTTCTGTATATAATATGAATCTTTCTGTCCCTCTGTATCTTTCCCTGGCCTTGGATTTTGGCTCCCTAGTGTATCGACTGCTGGCATTGTGAAGCTCAGAAACAGTGAAATGGTGTGTGTCAGGCTGTTGTTCACTTCCCGGTATGTCCCATGTGATGGTCCATGGACAGACTTGTTTCAAAAATTATGAGACACATCCTTGTAACTTGGTCTGTACCTGCATTTGTCCCTCTCAGGTGACCTTGCGATCAGTATCATGAGGAAGCCCTTTAAGTAATGGACCAGATATCTAAATGGTGTGACAATTCTGTCACTTTTAAAAAAGGATTATTTTCTCCGTTTTTTAAATAAGAGATCTTAAAGGCCAAACTGCCGACTGAAAACGGCTCAAATAAATAACTTGCGACGCTTTTAGGGGTTTTAATAAATAGTAGTAACACCAGCCTAGTAACTGATCCATAGCTCCTACTCTCTCTGAAACCTGACTTGATGCTGTTTCCTCCTAGATTGGAGAACTGTATGCAAGAATGTATGTCTGAATGTTCCTTTTTGCCAAGGAGTGTGTTTATGTGATGTTAGTATATTGTTCCAGTTCATTTGTAGAAGGTAATGTATCCATTATTCGGTTAAGGTTTCCAACAGTTAAATTATTCTAAATTCCTCTTCATTGTGTATAGATTTCATTAGAGTGTTTAAATATATTTTGTTTTACTTAATGGTGAGTGGCTTGACTAATAGCATCACATCTGGAACACCCACTTCACATCTACCTTTAAAATAAGGAAAGATTGGCATCCAAGCTACCTTCTTAAAATAGTTTGAAACAGTCTGGTTGGTCTATAGCAAACTGGAGACTCTTGTCTGGTTCTAAATCGGTAACACCAAATTGGGTTTAGAATTACAATCCCTACAGTGTGCAAACAGGTCACTCGATCCAACAAGTCCACACCGACCCTCCGAGGAGTAACCTACCTAGACCCATCTCTCTCCCCTATCCTTGCATATTTACCCAGACAAAGGCTCCAAATCCACACATCCCTAAAAACTACAAACAATTTAGCAGGGCCAATTCACCTGACATGCGCATCTTTGGATTGCGGGAGGAAACCGGAAATTCCAAAATAGGCTCATGCAGACACTGGAGAGTGTGCACCAGGAGACTATTGCGTTCAAAGGTCGCGTATGGTAGTTGTCAGTGTCTTTTGTTGCGGATGTTGAATCCAGTTGGTTGAAGGTGTTTCGTGAATAAAGATTCTCTCAGTCACTAAGAGTTCTCTGGGTGTGGAAGAAGTGAAGTTGGGGGCTTTACAAAAGGTAATGAAGACAAAGCTGTAGGAATTGACAGTCAAGCTGGAGTTGGGGTTAGGTTTGTCTGTGAGAAAATGAGAGATAACTACAGCTATAGCTCGGCAATTATATTTGTGGAACCGCCATCAAACTCTTTGAAAATAGCTAGAATTCAATTTTAAATGAGGCACTTTGAACATGAGAAGGAATTGAAACAGTGAATTATGATGAAAAGTAGAAATAAAAGAAAAGGAAATGAAGAAGAAAGAGAGAAAATGAGAGAAGAAGAGCAGAGTTTTAAATTAAAAAGTTAACAGTTAGAGAGGAAAGTTGACATAGAAGGCGGAGATGAAGGAAGACCATAAGCTTGATGAGGAGGTTAGTGAAGTTGATCAACCTTATAGTAGCCAAAAGCCTGATGGGGTTCTATTTAAATACATCCAAGCATTATCTAAATTTGATGAGAATGATAGGAAGCCGTTTGAATTTCATTTGAGAAAGTGGCTAAAGTAAAGCAGTGGCCAGTGACCATGTGGATTTAGTTGATTGAAACAAAGCTGGTTGGTATTTGCATCACTATCAGGAGGTATCGGACCAGTATGAGGAGGTGAAGAACACCATCTGAAGTGCATATGAGCTTGTTCCAGAAGCCAACGGACGGCATTTCAGAAATCTAAAACAAGTGTCCCGGTTTGAAGACACATTGAGTTTGAAAGAATCAAACAAAATAATTTTGAAAGTTGGGTAGGGTATTCAAACAGAACAAATCGATGACACTCTTAGAGAGATTTTTATTTTGGAGAAGTTTAACAATTCACTTCCTGCAGTCGTGAGAACTCGTGTGGAAGAGCAGAGAGTAACAATGGCAAGATTAGAAACTGAAATGGCTGATGATGATGATTGGATTCAGAAATCAAAGTTTAGTTTCTGTGCGTGATTGAGAAAAATGTGCAAGAGTTTTCATAAAACATATACCTGTGAGAGGAAGGTTTACTGGCATAGGCCAGGAGTAGCAGGTAAAGAGGTCATAGCATTAAGAGGTACAGAAGTATGTAATTATTTTATGCTGAGACATGAGGAGCTATGTCATTCAGAAGGACTAGAGGTGAAATGAGAAGTGCTCCTTTATCTAACGTGTGATTGGAGTGTCCAGTGGAAACATCAACAGATTTATTCCACAATGGGGAAGGAGGCCTTGAGCTTGATTTTGGCGTTCCAACTTTTCAGCATTTAAATTGCGAATAACATACATGAGACAAATCTTTATCACTGATCGTGGCCCCTAAAAGTTTTTGGAGAAGTTTAGGGAGAAAAATACCGATCTGTTCGATTGAGCTTATTATTGCTGCCATTCAATGTGAAATTATACAGGTGACAGGGCGAGAAAACCTAAGTTTTGACACGTTGTGGAAACTTGGATGAAGAAAGACAAAGGCATTCTGTGACAGGACTAAAATGAATCGAATCGGAACTAGTTGTGAACATGTGTATACTCAGAGTCAATGTAATATGTATGCATTGCAGTCTCCTAATAGAGGAAGATTAGGAATTCTAAAATGAACCCAACTTTGTATATTGATGGATTATTACATTAAAGGTGGAGTCGTGAGGATACATCACTGTAAAAATGTTATTTTCTCTTGATTTTTTTGAAGAGAGGTTTTAACGGCAGAGGTGCAGAACTGCTGTCTGAAAACAGTTTAAGTAAATAACTGAGAAAGCCATTAGATTTCATTAAAACGGTGGTAACAATGGAAGGGCAGTGGCCAGCTCTCCCAGACCAGGTTTCTGCGTTTTGTCTTTAGCTGCAACATTCAGAAGCTGGCCACTGAAGGTTTGGAAGTTTCAATACATGATCCCTAGCTGCTTTTCTCTCTGAGATCTCTGTTGATGTTGTTTCCTCCTGGATTGGAAAACTGCCGTAAGGATCTTTATTTGAATATATCTTTTTGCCAAGTGGTGTAAACCAAGAAGATACGGTATGTATTGTTGTGTAAGTGTTCCAACATCTAAGCTATCCCAAAATAGTATTTTCTTTGATTGTGTCAACTAAAGCAGATGAATAGATTATATTTTGCTTAATGTCGAGTGGTTTGACAAGTCACAACATATCTGGAACGCACACTTCCCTTCTATATTCAAAATAAGCAAAGGTTTGGCTCTAAGTGGCCTTCATAAAATATTTTGCGGGGATGTGGTCTGGTCCACAACACTTGTAGCTGAGGGGGTTCTGACTGACTCTTGTTATTGAAAATCTAATGGAGGGTCTGGGGATGGTTTGCTGGAGGTTGTGCTGGAAGCTGCCTCAGACATGCAGGGAGACCTGAGGATTTGGTGACCAACTCTAGATGGAGGATGGGGACCGTAGCTACAGCATCTGAGCCTGCAACAGGAACAACAAATGAAGCAGAGGCTGCAGAGAGGGGAAGCTCTGAAACCACAGAGTGAGTGTGTCTCGGGAAAGGGATCTGCTGTATCCACCCCGGGTTTTCCAGGACCAGCCTCCCAATCTCCATTTAAGCTAGGATCAGAGTGTGAGAGGATCGTGACTGAACAAGGAGCTGCTCATAGAATGGTGTCACCTCCTTCAACACGACCTGCAGCTGGAGGACTGTGCTGCCAATGGCTGTTAGGGTCACAGTTTCATTCAGCTTCTATGATCCAGAACTTTCCAGGCAGGAGTGGGTGACATATCAATCATCTCCCAGTATCTCAATATCAATGTTACCATTCGGTGACGGAGGATGTATATGGTGGATTAGGCAAACACATTGTTTCTCCCACAGCAGGGAGATATCGGGTCTGTCCTTATTTTCCCAGTATAGTGGGATTCCAGATGGTGTACATGCCATCTTTGGAGTACTCATGTCAATGGGGAGAGGTAGAGGAAATGAAGGAGCTCTTTCTCCAGTAATGTTACAGTGTGTCCATGCACAGTACATCATGTTGGTGAATACCCCTGTCCTGCCAGCAGCCACAGTTCCTTCATTCAGAAGCAGGCAGCCATTCCCATCATCTTCGGCTCGAATGTATCTTGGATAAAGGCCGTCCCCTTGATACACATTTCAAAACATCATCCCACCACCAACAAACCACAACAAAATATTCCATGTGTACGGAGAGTAATGGGGTCACTTGGAGCGTCAAAGAGCAGACGATCGGGAATGGAACAAAACGTCCCCTGTCTGAACGGGTATGAACCCCGCAGTACATACTATCATTAAGTCCTGTAATCCCTCTCCATTTCAGTAACATACTGCCTTCCATTATACCTGTAAGTGAACTGTTAGGGTATATCATGTTATATTCCACCTGCCAAACGATTATCCATTGATTTTACCACTCTGTATCTATTTGCAGACTATCCACACTCTCTTGATAATGTAATCTCTTCCTTATCACAGCAACATCACCAAAATCAGTATCAGTACATCTCTTCCATCCCGCTGATCATTGATACAGATTGTAACTAGTTGAGAACCCATCGGTGGTCGCGATATGACTCAACAGTTTATGACTTGTCCACTGATAAGGACTGATTTATCCGGAATGCCTGCTTCTTGTTTGATAACCAGTCATCCCCCATTCCTATGTCACACATTCGAAGGGCTGAATAAGAACAACGAGCATCAGTCGGCTATTCAGCCCCACAAGACTGCTCTGTTATTGAATACAATTCTGGATAATGACATCTCTAATCCGCCATTGAATATAATCATGGCGGATGTCATCTCTGCTCCGCCATTGAGTACAATCCTGGCTAATGTCATCTCTTCTCCGCCATTGAATACACACATGGCTGATGTCATCTCTGCTCCACCATTGAATACACACATGGCGGAGGACATGCTGCTCCGCCATTGAATATAAACATGGCTGATGTCATCTCTGCTCCGCCATTGAATAAAATCATGGCTGATGTCGCCTCTGCTTCACCATTGAATACAAACTTAGCTAATGCCATCTCTGCTCCGCCATTGAATACAATCATGGCTGATGTCATCTCTGCTCCGCCATTGTATACAAACATGGCTGATGGCATCTCTGCTCCGCCATTGAATACAATCATGGCGGATGTCATCTCTGCTCCGCCATTGAATACAATCATGGCTAATGTCATCTCTGCTCCACCATTGAATACAATCATGGCTGATGTCATCTCTGCTCCGCCATTGAATACAATCATGGCTAATGTCATCTCTGCTCCACCAATGAATACAAACATGGCTGATGACATCTCAGCTCCGCCATTGAATACAAACATGGCTGATGTCATCTCCATTCCATCATTGTAAACAATCATGACTGATGTCATCTCTGCTCCGCCATTGAATACAAATATGGCTGATGTCATCTCCGTTCCATCATTGTATACAATCATGACTGATGTCATCTCTGCTCCGCCATTGAATACAAATATGGCTGATGTCATCTCCGTTCCATCATTGTATACAATCATGACAGATGTCATCTCTGCTCCGCCATTGAATACAAATATGGCTGATGTCATCTCTGCTCCATCATTGAATACGAACATGGCTGATGTCATCTTAGCTCCGCCTTTGAATACAATCATGACTCAATAAGCACGACCACAGTTAGGCGGTAGTGTGGGGGTTAATTATAAAAAGAAGAAAAAAAGAATTAACAGGAGATTCCCTCCCCTTCACTGAATGAAGAAAAAGAAGTAAAAAAAGAAAAAATACAAACATGACTGATGTCAACTCTGCTCCACCATTGATTACAAACATGGCTGATGTCATCTCTGCTCTGCCATTGAATAAAATCATGGCTGATGTCATCTCTGCTCCACCATTGAATACAATCATGGATGATGTCATCTTTGCTCCACCATTGAATACAAACATGGCTGATGTCATCTCAGCTCCGCCATTGAATACAATCATGACTCAATAAGCACTACCACAGTTAGGCGGTAGTGTGGGGGTTAATTATAAAAAGAAGAAAAAAAAGAATTAACAGGAGATTCCCTCCCCTTCACTGAATGAAAAAAAAGAAGAAAAAAAAAGAAAAAATTACAAACATGACTGATTACATCTCGGCTCCGTCATTGAATACAATCATGGCTAATGTCATCTCTGCTCCACCATTGAATACAATCAGGGATGATGTCATCTTTGTTCCACCATTGAATACAATCATAGCTCATGTCATCTCAGCTCTGCCATTGAATACAAACATGGCGGAGGGCATGCTGCTCCGCCATTGAATATAAACATGGCTGATGTCATCTCTGCTCCGCCATTGAATAAAATCATGGCTGATGTCATCTCTGCTTCACCATTGAATACAAACATGGCTGATGCCATCTCTGCTCCGCCATTGAATACAATCATGGTTGATGCCATCTCTGCTCCGCCATTGAATACAATCATGGCTGATGTCATTTCTGCTCCGCCATTGTATACAAACATGGCTGATGACATCTCTGCTCCGCCATTCAATACAATCATGGCTAATGTCATCTCTTCTCCACCATTGAATACAATCATGGCTGATGTCATCTCTGCTCCGCCATTGAATACAATCATGGCTAATGTCATCTCTGCTCCACCATTGAATACAATCATGGCTGATGTCATCTCTGCTCCGCCATTGAATACAATCATGGCTAATGTCATCTCTGCTCCACCAATGAATACAAACATGGCTGATGTTATCTCAGCTCCGCCATTGAATACAATCATGACTCAATAAGCACGACCACAGTTAGGCGGTAGTGTGGGGGTTAATTATGAAAAGAAGAAAAAAAAGAATTAACAGGAGATTCCCTCCCCTTCACTGAATGAAAAAAAAAAGAAAAAAAAGAAAAAATACAAACATGACTGATGTCATCTCTGCTCCACCATTGAATACAATCATGACTGATGTCATCTCTGCTCCACCATTGAATAAAATCATGGCTGATGTCATCTCTGCTCCACCATTGAATACAATCATGGCTGATGCCATCTCTGCTCCGCCATTGAATACAATCATGGCTGATGTCATCTCTGCTCCACCATTGTATACAAACATGGCTGATGTCATCTCTGCTCCGACATTGAATACAATCATGGCGGATGTCATCTCTGCTCCGCCATTGAATACAATCATGGCTAATGTCATCTCTTCTCCACCATTGAATACAATCATGGCTGATGTCATCTCTGCTCCGCCATTGAATACAATCATTGCTAATGTCATCTCTGCTCCACCATTGAATACAATCATGGCTGATGTCATCTCTGCTCCGCCATTGAATACAATCATGGCTGATGTCATCTCTGCTCCGCCATTGAATACAATCATGGCTAATGTCATCTCTGCTCCACCATTGAATGCAATCATGGCTGATGTCATCTCTGCTCCGCCATTGAATACAATCATGGCTAATGTCATCTCTGCTCCACCAATGAATACAAACATGGCTGATGTTATCTCAGCTCCGCCATTGAATACAATCATGACTCAATAAGCACGACCACGGTTAGGCGGTAGTGTGGGGGTTAATTATGAAAAGAAGAAAAAAAAGAATTAACAGGAGATTCCCTCCCCTTCACTGAATGAAAAAAAGAAGAAAAAAAAGAAAAAATACAAACATGACTGATGTCATCTCTGCTCCACCATTGAATACAATCATGACTGATGTCATCTCTGCTCCACCATTGAATAAAATCATGGCTGATGTCATCTCTGCTCCACCATTGAATACAATCATGGCTGATGCCATCTCTGCTCCGCCATTGAATACAATCATGGCTGATGTCATCTCTGCTCCGCCATTGTATACAAACATGGCTGATGTCATCTCTGCTCCGCCATTGAATACAATCATGGCGGATGTCATCTCTTCTCCACCATTGAATACAATCATGGCTGATGTCATCTCTGCTCCGCCTTTGAATACAATCATTGCTAATGTAATCTCTGCTCCACCATTGAATACAATCATGGCTGATGTCATCTCTGCTCCGCCATTGAATACAATCATGGCTGATGTCATCTCTGCTCCGCCATTGAATACAATCATGGCTAATGTCATCTCTGCTCCACCATTGAATACAATCATGGCTGATGTCATCTCTGCTCCGCCATTGAATACAATCATGGCTGATGTCATCTCTGCTCCGCCATTGTATACAAACATGGCTGATGTCATCTCTGCTCCGCCATTGAATACAATCATGGCGGATGTCATCTCTGCTCCGCCATTGAATACAAACATGGCTGATGTCATCTCCGTTCCATCATTGTATACAATCATGACTGATGTCATCTCTGCTTCGCCATTGAATACAAATATGGCTGATGTCATCTCTGCTCCACCATTGAATACAAACATGGCTGATGTCATCTCAGCTCCACCGTTGAATACAATCATGACTCAATAAGCACGACCACAGTTAGGCGGTAGTGTGGGGGTTAATTATGAAAAGAAGAAAAAAAAGAATTAACAGGAGATTCCCTCCCCTTCACTGAATGAAAAAAGAAGAAAAAAAGAGAAAAAATACAAACATGACTGATGTCATCTCTGCTCCACCATTGAATACAATCATGACTGATGTCATCTCTGCTCCAACATTGAATAAAATCATGGCTGATGTCATCTCTGCTCCACCATTGAATACAATCATGGCTGATGTCATCTCTGCTCCGCCATTGTATACAAACATGGCTGATGTCATCTCTGCTCCGCCATTGAATACAATCATGGCGGATGTCATCTCTTCTCCACCATTGAATACAATCATGGCTGATGTCATCTCTGCTCCGCCTTTGAATACAATCATTGCTAATGTCATCTCTGCTCCACCATTGAATACAATCATGGCTGATGTCATCTCTGCTCCGCCATTGAATACAATCATGGCTAATGTCATCTCTGCTCCACCAATGAATTCAAACATGGCTGATGTCATCTCAGCTCCGCCATTGAATACAAACATGGCTGATGTCATCTCAGTTCCATCATTGTATACAATCATGACTGATTTCATCTCTGCTCCGCCATTGAATACAAACATGGCTGATTACATCTCTGCTCCGCCATTGAATACAATCATGGCTAATGTCATCTCTGCTCCACCAATGAATACAAACATGGCTGATGTTATCTCAGCTCCGCCATTGAATACAATCATGACTCAATAAGCACGACGACAGTTAGGCGGTAGTGTGGGGGTTAATCATGAAAAGAAGGAAAAAAAGAATTAACAGGAGATTCCCTCCCCTTCACTGAATGAAAAAAAGAAGAAAAAAAAGAAAAAATACAAACATGACTAATGTCATCTCTGCTCCACCATTGAATACAATCATGACTGATGTCATCTCTGCTCCACCATTGAATAAAATCATGGCTGATGTCATCTCTGCTCCACCATTGAATACAATCATGGCTGATGCCATCTCTGCTCCGCCATTGAATACAATCATGGCTGATGTCATCTCTGCTCCACCATTGAATAAAATCATGGCTGATGTCATCTCTGCTCCACCATTGAATACAATCATGGCTGATGCCATCTCTGCTCCGCCATTGAATACAATCATGGCTGATGTCATCTCTGCTCCGCCATTGTATACAAACATGGCTGATGTCATCTCTGCTCCGCCATTGAATACAATCATGGCGGATGTCATCTCTGCTCCGCCATTGAATACAGTCATGGCTAATGTCATCTCTTCTCCACCATTGAATACAATTATGGCTGATGTCATCTCTGCTCCGCCATTGAATACAATCATGGCTGATGTCATCTCCGTTCCATCATTGTATACAATCATGACTGATTTCATCTCTGCTCCGCCATTGAATACAAACATGGCTGATGTCATCTCTGCTCCACCATTGAATAGAATCATGACTCAATAAGCACTACCACAGTTAGGCGGTAGTGTGGGGGTTAATTATGAAAAGAAGAAAAAAAAGAATTAACAGGAGATTCCCTCCCCTTCACTGAATGAAAAATAGAAGAAAAAAAAGAAAAAATACAAACATGACTGATGTCATCTCTGCTCCACCATTGAATACAAACATGGCTGATGTCATCTCTGCTCTGCCATTGAATACAATCATGACTGATGTCATCTCTGCTCCACCATTGAATAAAATCATGGCTGATGTCATCTCTGCTCCACCATTGAATACAATCATAGCTGATGTCATCTTTGTTCCACCATTGAATACAATCATGGATGATGTCATCTTTGCTCCACCATTGAATAAAATCATGGCTCATGTCATCTCAGCTCTGCCATTGAATACAATCATGACTGATGTAATCTCTGCTCTACTATTGAATACAAACATGGCTGATGTCATCTCTGCTCCACCATTGAATACAATAATGGCTCATGTCATCTTCGCTCCGCCATTGAATACAAACATGGCTGATGTTATCTCTGCTCCACCATTGAATACAAACATGGCTGATGTCATCTCAGCTCTGCCATTGAATACAATCATGATTCAATAAGCACGACCACAGTTAGGCGGTAGTGTGGGAGTCAATTATAAAAAAGAATATAAAAAAAGGATTAACAGAAGATTCCCTCCCCTTCACTGAAAAAAAACTACAATCGTGACTGATGCCATCTCTCCTCTGCCATTGAATATAATCATGGCTGATGTCATCTCTGCTCTGCCATTGAATATAATCATGACTGATATCATCTCTGCTGGACCATTGCATACAATCATACCTGATGTCATCTCTGCTTCTCCATTGAATACAAACATGGCTTATGTCATCTCTGCTCCACCATTGAACACAATCATGGCTGATGTTATCTCTGCTCCACCATTGAATACAATCATGGCTGATGTCATCTCTGCTCCACCATTGAATACAATCATGGCTCGTGACATCTCTGCTCCTCCATTGAATACAATCATGGCTAATGTCATCTCTGCTCCACCATTGAATACAAACATGGCTGATGTCATTGCGGCCTCTGTTAAACTTTCCTGCCATCTCTCCATCTTAAAATGCTGCTCTCTTGCTGTAGATTGCCCGACCTGAAAAAATATCCACTTCACATCTAGACTTTCAATTATTCTCAACATTTTACAGACCTCAATGAGATCTCCTTTCATTCTAATAAACTTGAGAATATAGGCCTGCATTGCTCAACTCCTCTTCATTAGACAAATGTTTCATCTCTGGAATCAATCTAATGAACCTCTTCTGAATTGCCTCCAATGCAAATGCATCCTTCCACAAGTCAGCGCCCCCAAACTATACACCAGTTGCAGCCTCACGAATGTTTTGCATAGCTGCAGTAACACACTCTTACTTCTACTTTGTCATTTTCCAAATAAACACTGAGATTATGCTTGCATTTCTCATTACTTGCAGTACCCGCATACAGGTTTTCTTTGAAATGCAAGCGGACACCCGTATCCTTCTGCTCCAAAGCACTTTAAAGTTTCTCTCAATTAGATAATAGTTTGCCTTTCTATTTCGCTGGCCAACTTGAATAACTATTATTTTTCCAATTTAATTTTCATTGCCATTTGACCAATCTATCCATATTTATTTTTATATCTCTTCCATCTTTATTCCGAAGTAATTTCAAACCCATATTAGTGTGCTCTGAAAATAATATTTTCCATCCCGTCAACCGAGAAATAATATCCAACTCAAATAGTTGAGGCATGAGTTCTGAAATCTATGGCACCCCACAAGTTGCATTTGCCAAAAGCAAATGACACATTTATTCCATCTGACTGCATTTTGTTGGATAACCAATCCTCCATCCAAGCTAATAAATTATTCCTAAACCCATGTTGTCTGATCTTACCATTTTCTCTTTGGAGAAGCGGTATATCCAATGCCTGCAGGAAGACCAGATAAATTCCATCTCCAGGAATCCTAATATCCATCTTGTTTGTCACATCCTTAAGTAACTCAAGCAAACAATTCATACTCGGTTTATCCTTCGTAAAACCGTGATGGATTGTGGTTTAACTTTGTAAATGTCCTCAACAACGGATTCTAATGATTTGCCTTAAGTTGCAATAGTTTTATCGTTATGTTTTACTCCCTAATGTATACAGTCATTAAAAGTTCTTCCCTTTTGAAAACATTTACGTTTTCTTTGAATTCCTGTTTAACCGGCACACGTTTTTAAGGGATATGCTCCAATTGCTGTGCAAGAGACATGTGTGACTGAGTGGACTCACCATCCTGCTGGTGTACATAATCGATGGGCTGACGTCTTTCTCGTTTTCCTATATTCTCATCTATATGGCCTGAATGACCTCCTCCTTTTGATGTGTTCGAGCATTGAGGGATTATGGAATCTTCCTGTTGCTGTGTAACATTTTGAGGGGATGATGGATTTTCTCATATTCTTCCATCATAGGCTGGAAATAATTAATGGTCTCTTCATGCATCCCTGAGATGGAACTGAGGGAGTGATTGGTCTTCTCCTGTTCCCATGCAACAGACACCGTGTCTGAATTACCTCCAACTTCCTCATTAAAAAAAGTCTCAGATACTTTGTGTCCTTGTCCAATTCCCCTACAAAGGATCAGAGGGGCTGAATGACCACCTGATTTCCAAATCTCCAGTCACTGTGTGGCCTCTTCCAGTTCCCGTGTTACAGACTTGATGAGGCTGAATGGACTGATCCTGTTGCTGTGTAACATGATGATGGTGCAGCATGGCCTACTCTGGGTCCAGTGATTTGAATTGAGGGGCTGATTGGCCTCCTCCTGTAACCTTATATCAGGCTCCAGGGCTGTATAACCTTGTCCTATGCGGTTGTAAAAGGGTCGAAGGCGTGAATACCCTTTTGCTGTTCCTGTGTATCAAGCTGGAGAAGTGGAATGGATTCCTCCACTTGTTGTGCAATTGGCTTCTATTACAAACTCCTCCCGGTGTTCAATGTAAAAATATGATCATCTTTCATTCTTCTAAACTCAACTTGATGATCATTTCCTTATAGATTAACACCTTCATTACGGAATCAGTTGAGAGTACCATCTATTCCAATGTAACAATACCTTTTCCACAGTTAAGAGATTAAATCTGTACACACTACTCAAGATGTGAGCTGACTAAGAACCTGTACAGCAGCAGCAACACTTTACCAGCTTGCTGTATTGTTCCCAACGAGGTTATAGCAGTCTCAGTGGAAATACACAGAGTTGTTGAAAGATCATTGTCCTTCTCTCCTCCACAGCATAACGGAAGATCTGAAGGAGAGCATAAATGATGTGGCGAGATGATCACGAACATTAATTTGCCCAGAGAACACGTCGCTCAGATTCTACAGAACCTAATAAGGTGGAGCTCAGAAACAGCAAGGAGGAGCAAACATTGATGCGAGTTATATATCAAAGTGAAAGCTGCAATACAAATGCTGGGTATGTTATAAAACAGGAAAGAGAGATATACACATCTGTGGCTACTGCAGTAATAATGTGCTGTTTAAATTAGATCTAAGCTGTGTTAACCCAACTGAATGCTGGGAAAATGGATTTCCTGATCATATCTGAGATGGCTTGTATTAACATTATGTCGATTACCGAGCTCGAGATCAGGTTATTTAGGAATTAGTGTTGGATGATCAGAAGAACTAATTGAAAACTTTGCTGTAAAGCACCTTTTGGAACCAATGACCAGAGTGCATTTGTTTTCATTTATGATGTTTGAGTCCACAACAATTTTTGTTTTATTTGAAATAACCATTATAAATCTGAGTCATGCAACCACGAAGGTGTGAGTTGAAAGTGGAGACTGCAGATGCTGGAGACCAGAGTCGAAGAGTATGGTGTTGGAAGAGCACAGTCAGGCAGCATACTAGGAGCAGGAGAATCGATGTTTTGGGCATTAGCCCGTCATCAGGAATGAGGCTTGTGGTCCAAGGGGGCGGAGAGATAAATGAGAAGGGGGTGTGGCAGGGAGGAGGTAGCTGGGAATGTGATAGGTACATGAAAGTAGGGCTGAAAGTGAAAGGTGATGAACGGAGACAGAATGCCTCATCTACTGTATCCATTACACCCAATGTGGTCTTCTCTACTTTGGAGAGACGGGACGCCAACTTGTGGATCCTTTCAGAGAACATCGCTGGGACAGCCACATTGAGCAACTCGACAGTCTTGAGGCTGAACACTTTAACTCCCCTTTGCACTGTGCCAGGACATGGTGGCTCTGGGCCTTCTCCATCTCCACTCCCTAACCACCAGTAGCATGGAGAAAGGAAGGCTCATCTTCTGCCTTGGGATCCTCCAACCACAGGGGTCAATGTGGATTTCAGCAGTTTCCCCACTTCCCCAAACCCCACCTTATCCCAGTCGAAATATCCAACTCAGCAACCCCCTTTGAACGTTCCTATGTGTCCACCTTCCATCCCATCAGCCCCACCTTCATCTACTTATTAGATCGAAGGAGGCAGCTTAGAAAAATGCCAACTGTTGTAGTCAGCCAGTGGATTCAGAGAAATGTCAGGCCCAGTAAAAGATGGCCAAGAAACTGAAAAGAAAATCAATAATGTAAAGCATGCAAACAAAAGAAAAACATAAAGAATGCTAAAAAGCTTCTATCAATGCATGAAACAAAAACAAAAACAAGGTTAAATATGGGACATTGAGTGTGCAGACAGGATCATTTATTGTAGAGAACAGAGAAATCACAGGGGAAAGAAACAATTATTTTTGTGTCCACCTTCAAGGAAGAATACCCAGAAATTCTCCCAGAAATACCAAGAGACCACGGGACTTGCGTAAGTAAAGTCTAACATCATTCTTATCAGTGATGAGGTCGTCTTTGAAAAGACAGCTGGATTGAGTATTGATAATTCTGACAGACCAGATGTAGTTCATACAAGTATTTCAGATGAAGCTGCAATAGACGTAATGATTGCATTGCGAATTTTCATGTTATTTTCCTACACATTACTGAACGGCATTTAGCCAATCTGAATAAGGTGAAAGTTATAAATATTATCCGACAGTTTAAGAAAGGATGAAGATGGTGAGCGGTGAACTGCAGACTGGTAACTTGTCATCCGCAGACGGGTTGTCTGTTGGACTCAATTACAAAGAACGTGCTGCTGGATGTGTAGAAGATAATGGCAAAACTGGGAAGTATGATAACACATCGATTAAAAGAAAGCCATAAGTGGAAAACACTTTTTGGAATGGTTTGAAGATGATTCTTGTAGATATAGACAATGAAGAACCAATGGATAACTTATAGTTGTATTTTCAGGAGCTAATTTTTCAAGAACGTACACAGTAAGCTCATAATAAAAATTAAAGCGCGAGGTATCGGGAAGAATATATGCAAAGGAGACACTTACAAATAGGTTTATATTCATGTGAATGTAATTGCGATGTAGAGGATGTCATGCACCAGTTGCATAGAGTGTTGGTGCGACTAAACTTAAAGTATTGTGTACCGTATGGAGTCCCAGCCCAAAATGGAATATAATGACAACAGATGAAGTGCAAACAGTATTATCCAGATTAATCCCTGCAATGGCAAGATTGTCTGATGGGGAAACTCAGCCTGTGATCTTCAGTTTCATAAGGTGATTGTAGTTAGAGTGTCAAGAACAAGGGAGCACACTTTTAAAGGGAAGAGTTTGAGGTACAGAGAGGATTTAATTTTTTTTCACCCAGAGGGTGTCGGGGTCTGGAATGCACTTGCTGAGAGGGGAGTTATCATGGGTAGCCCCATAACCGTTAAAAATTGCTTGGACGATCACTTGGAAGTGTCATGGCATTCCAGGCTATGGACCTGGTGTTGGAAACCGGGACCAGTATAGGTCGTGCTGTATTTCTGTTGGCACAGAGTCAATAGTCCTGTGAGCGTATGGTGTGGAATGTCAATTATTGAGCAGCTGAAGTTGATCAGTTTCTGAAAATTATATTCACAAGGGTTATAAGAGTAAGACGTATGATAAAATAAGTGCAGCTTCCTTACAATCTGAAACCAGAGAATGATCAATGGGGAGCAGGGAAATGGCAGAACTATTAAATCACTACTTCAGTTCTGTCTTCACAGAACATTCTAACAATACTAGGAAAACCAAGTCTGGTGTGGGAAAAGGATATAATACATGGAACATAGAACATAATAAGTAAATGGTTTAGGAGAAATTAATAGGACTGAAAATAATGGTCATAAACAATATTAACATAGATTTATGAAATGGGAATTATGATTGAGAAACAGACTGGGAGACAAATGAAAGAGAAGCAACTGAGGTAATACATTTGGATTTTTAGAAAAACTTTGGTAAAACCTCAAGCCTAGTTTGCAAAATTAAATCTTAGTGGATTGGGGCTAATATCTGGACATGTTTCTAGAATGGGACAGCTGGCAGGAAACAGAGAATAGAAATAAACAGACTCGTCAAGCAACAGCCTGACATTGTCTGCAAGGTACGATTCTGTGAGTATGACTATGTCCCAGACACCCCATCACCTTCCCCGGATATCTCTTGTCTCACCAGCAGGACAGACACAGCAGAAATGGCGGCACAGTGCGATACAGTTGGAAGAGAATTGCTCTGGAAATCCTCAATAGTGACTCTGTATCCCATGAAATCTCATGGTGTTAGTTTACGCATGGGAAAGGAAACCTCCTGCTGATTACCATGTACCACCTTCTCTCAACTGATGAATCAGTACTCCTCCATGCTGACCAACACTTGGAGGAAACACTGACCGTGGTAAGGACGCAAAATGAACTCTGGGTGGGCGATCTCAATGTCCACCACCAAGAGTGGCTCTGCAGCAGCATTACTGATCGAGCTGGAAGGAACCTAAAGGAAATAACAGCTAGGCTGGGTCTGTGGCAGGCGGTGAAGAAACCAACAAGAAGAAAATACATACTTGACCACATCCTTACTATTCTGCCAATTGCAGAAGTATCTGTCCATGACAATATTATGTAAGAGTGACCACCACATAGTCATTGTGGACACAAAGTCACACCTTCACATTGAGAATAACCTCCATCATTTTGAGTGGCACTATCCATGTGCTAAATAAGGCAGACTTCGAACAGATCTAGCAGCTCAAGTCTGGGTTTCCATAAGATATTGTGGGTCAGCAATAGCAGCAGAACTGTACTCCTGCACACCCTCATGGCCTGGCATATACCCCTCACCACAATTACCATCAAGCCAGAGGATCAACCTTGGTTCAATGGAGTGTGCAGGAGGGCAGGAGCAGCACTTGGCACACTTGACAATGAGATGTCAGCCTGGTGACCAAACAGGAC
Source organism: Hemiscyllium ocellatum (assembly GCF_020745735.1). Taxonomy (NCBI): domain Eukaryota; kingdom Metazoa; phylum Chordata; class Chondrichthyes; order Orectolobiformes; family Hemiscylliidae; genus Hemiscyllium; species Hemiscyllium ocellatum. The sequence goes on along the minus strand of NC_083420.1, from coordinate 74,361,208 downwards.
AACGTGTGCACCAAACAGCATAAGCATTAAGTGATAGACAGAGCTTAGTGATCACACAAGCAACGGATCAGATCTAAGTTCTGCAGTCCTTCCACTTCTAGTCGAGAAAAGCTGGGGACAATTAAACAATTCACTGGAGGAAGAGATTCCACAAATAACCCCTTCCTCCATGATGGAAGAGCCCAGTACTTCAGTGTATAAGATAAGGCTGATGCATTTGCAACAATCTTCAGTCACAAATGCTGAGTGGATGATCCATCTCAGCCCCCCAAGTAGTCCTCAGCGATTCAGTTACCAGTCATCAGTCAATTCGATTCAGTCCACGTGATGTCCAGATTCAATTGGAGGCACTGGATACTACAAAAGGTATAAATGCTGACAACATTCTGGCAATAGTAATGAAAACTTGTGTTGCAGAGCGTGTCACTGCCCTAGCAAAGCAGTTCCAATACCGTTACAACAATGACATTTACCCGATTATGTGGAAACTTACCCAAGTGTCTCCTATACATAAAAAGTAGAACAAATCCAATCCGGCCAATTACCACCCCATCAGCCCACTCTCGATCAGCAGTAAAGTGATGGAAGGTGTCAGTGCTTTCAAACAGCACATGTTCAGATATAACCTGATAAATGATGCCCAGTTTGGGCTCCACCAGTACCACTCAGCTCCTGACCTCATTATCTTGGTTCAAACATGGACAAAAGAGCTGAATTCCAGAGGTGGGGTGAGAGTGACAGCCCTTTAAAACAAGACTGCCTTCGACCAAGTGTGGCATGAAGGGGCCTGAGCAAAACTGGAATCAGTAGGTATCGGGGCAAACTCCCAACTGATTAGAATCATACCTGACACGTAGAAAGATGGTTATGGTTGATAAAGATCAGTCAACTCAGCTCCAGTACAAGTCTGTAGGAATCCCTCGGGCAGTGGCCTAGGTCCAAATATCTTCATCAATGACCTTCCTCTATTATAATGTCAGAAGTGGGGATGTTCGCCAATGATTGCACAATATTCAACAGCATTTGTGGCTCCTCAGATACTGAAACAGTCCATATCCAAAGGCGACAATTTCTGGACAGTATCCAGGCTGACACGTGGCAAGTAACATTGAGGCCACCCAAATGCCAGACCGTGACCATCACCACTAAAATACAATCTAATCACTGTCCCTTGGCATTCAATGGTGTCACCATCAATGAATCCCCCAGTATCAAAATCCTGGGGGGTAATCGTTGCTCATAAACTCACTGGACTCGCCAAATAAACACAGTAACTACAAGAGCAGGTGAGAAGCTAGGAATACTGCGACAAGTAACTCACATGCTGACTTCCAAAAGCCTGCCATTATCTACAATGCATAAATCATAAGTGTGATAGAGTACTCCCCGTTTTTTCTGGACGATTGCAGACCCAACAACACTCAAGAAGCTTGATAACATCCAGGACAAAGCAGCCAGTTTGAGTGTCGTTTCATCCACAATACTCCACCATCAACGCTCAGCAGCAGCAGTCCTTTACTATCTACAAACTGCACTGAAATGATTCACCAAAGATCCTCACACACCATCTTCCCAACTCACGACCACGTCTATCCAGAAGGACAAGGGTGGCAGATGTATGGGAACACCACCAACTTCAAGTTCCCCTCCAAGCCATTCATCATCCTGATTGGGAAATATATCACTGTCCCTTCACTGTCACCGGGTCAGAATACTAGGATTCCCTCACAAATGGCATTGTGGGACAGGTGGACTGCAGCAATTCAACAAGGCAGCTCATCACGAGGGACAGCGAATAAATGCTGGCACAGCCAGTGACACCCAGATTTACAAAATAAATATATTCGAAAAATAAAATAAACAGAGGAAGGTTGCTGAGGTATCGCAGGGATCGGTGCTCGGGCCCCAGCTGTTCACAATACCCATTAAACATTTGGTTGCGGGAATCACATCCCAGATTGCTGACAGCACTAAAGGATGTGGGATTGTGAGTGGGCGAGGAGGATGTAAAAAGCTCCAAGGTGACTGAGACAAGTGGAGTGAATGGGCAAATACGTGGCAGATGGAGAGCAAGGTGGGTAGAGGTGACGGTATGCCCTTTGGTGGGAACAAGAGATTGGCCGCCTACGTTTGAACCATGTTGATCTACAAAGCGAAGTATACTCCTTTTTGTTGTTTCCTTCTGAGCAGCCCTCCGAGGTCCCTGCAGCGCAATGCTTTCTCAACCCAGAGGTCAATACTGGGAATGGCATTGTCACGCTGCCCAGTGTACATAGACCCTCCAAGGGGGGAGTTGTAACATTGTAAAGGATCTGGATCTCCCTGTACGCCAGCTACTGAAACAATATTGCAGGAACAGAAAGTAGTTAGGAAGGTACCTGGTGCATTGACCTTCATTTCAGGAGGATTTGAGTACAGGAATAAGGGTTTCTTACTGCAGCTGCACAGGGCCTTGTTGGGACCCCATCTCGAACATTGCGCAGTATTGTGTGCAGTTTTTGTCTCCTTACCTAATAAAAGACAAACCTGACGTTGAGGGGGAGCAGTGAAGGATGACCAGACTGATCTCTGGTATGACAGGCTTGTTGTGGGAGCAGGGTTTGCGGCAACTGGACCTGTATTCCATGGGCTTTAGGAAAATGAGTGGAGATATCAGTAACATATATAACACTCTGACAGGGTGAGACAGATTGGAAGCAGGGATGATAATTCTCCTGGCTGGTATGCCTAAAACAAGAGACACAGTATTAGATACAGGCAGGACACTCTGCATTGAGATGAGAATAAATGTCTGCACTCAGACACTGGTGACCCTGGGGAATTCGCTCACACCTGGAAGCGAAGACATTGAATATAAATAAGGATTTAGAGACAGTAAAGGGATGGTGGGAGAGCAGGAGTACGGTGTGGAAATAAAGGGCCAGCCATTATTATATTGAATTGGGTAGCAAACTGGATGGACCAAAGGGAGTACTGTGTTTCCTATTTTATAGCTCTCCAAGGTTACTCTCATTAATGGATATATTCATAGTGTGGGATAAGTGCATTGAGGAGATGTTTGAACATGAACTAGAATAGAGGAGGCTCAATGTGTTTTACAACCTCCTCCTTTACCGGTGTTTCTGTGTAGTCTGTGGGAAAGTTGTCACAAACTTTCAGATGTTAGGAAGAAGGTCTCTGCAGGATCGACAGGATTGTGTTTACTGTTCCCTTTTCTGATACCGAGGCTGGTGCCGGGTGATCTGTCTGGTTTTATCCTTTAAGACCTCGGAGCAGTTTGAAACAATAGATTATCTTGCTTGTCCAACTCAGAGACCATTGAAAAGTTTATCATATATCTGTGTGTCTGGAGTCACGTTTAGGACAGACCAGGAAAGCACGGGAGATTTACTTCCTGAAAGTCCATTGGGGAAGCAAATTCGTGTTTACAATTGATATTGGTTTCAAGGTCGTATTACTGACACCAGATTTTGCATCTTCATATTTTATTAATTATTTAAACTTCCACCCGCTGCCAGACCATTAGACTGGTCTGGATGAGTAATCCAATGACATTTCCAGAATAGCCCCATGGGGAACTATCAGAGACAACACTGAGCTGGTTATTTCTGTGCTGCTTGAGAGCTCTGTCAAAAGAACTCCCACCAACTTGACTACCGTGACTGTTCCGAGAGAGTGGTAATTGGTCAGATTGTAATTATTCCCCCCTTAGGGGACGGGACATAGCTGAGTAATTTTCCACATTGCCAAGGAAATGTCAGAGTTGGAGTTGGAATTAAACAGCTTCCCCAGGGACACGGCTTGTTGTGCAGCACAAGTCTTCAGTCCTATTGCAGGAATGGTGTCAGAGCCCACTGCCTTTGTCGTATCTACTGTGTTCAGCTGTTTCTTCATGTCATGGGCAGCGAATCAGATTGATTAAGGACTGGCATCTGTGATACTGTGGGCATCATGGTGAGAGTGAGGTGGATCATCGACTCAACACTTCTGGCTGAGGATGGCGCAGATACTACATCCTTGCCTTTTACACTGATATGTGGATCTGTTCCATTATCTAAGAAGGGGATATTTATGGATCCCTTTCCTCCAGTCATTTGTTTAATCATCCAGCGGTAACATTAATGGGTTATCATCAATAGACAATAGGTGCAGGAGTAGGCCATTCTGCCCCGAGCCTGCACCACCATACAATATGATCATGGCTGATCATCCTTAATCATTATCTTGTACCTGCCTTAGCTCCATAACCCTTGATTCCACAATCCTTCAGAGCTCTATCCAACTCTTTCTTAAATGAATCCAGAGATTGGGCCTCCACTGCCCTCTGGTGCAGAGCATTCCACACAGCCACCACTCTCTGGGTGAAGAAGTTTCTCCTCATCTCTGTCCTAAATGGTCTACCCCATATTTTTAAGCTGTGTCCTCTGGTTCGGCACTCACCCATCAGCGGAAACATGTTTCTTGCCTCCAAAGTGTCCAATCCTTTAATAATCTTATATGTCTCAATCATATCCCCTCTCAATCTTCTAAACTCAAAGATGCACAAGCCCAGTCGCTCCAGTGTTTCAGTGTAAGGTAATCCCGCCATTCCCGGAATTGACCTCGTGAACTTAAGCTGCACTCCCTCAATAGCCAGAATGTCTTTCCTCAAATTTGGAGACCAGAACTGCACACAGTACTCCAAGTGTGGTCTCACCAGGGCCCTGTACAGCTGCAGAAGAACCTCTTTGCTTCTATACTCAATCCCTCTTGTTATGAAGCCGAGCATGCTATTAGCCTTCTTTACTACCTGCTGTACCTGCATGCTTACCTTCATTGACTGGTGAATAAGAACACCCAGATATTTCTGTACTGCCCCTTGACCTAAATTGATTCCATTTAGGTAGTAATCTGCCTTCCTGTTCTTGCCACCAAAGTGGATAACCATACATTTATCCACATTAAACTGCAACTGCCATGCATCTGACCACTCACCTAACTTGTCCAGGTCACCCTGTAATATCCTAACATCCTCATCACATTTCAACCTGCCACCCAGCTTAGTATCATCAGCAAACCTGCTAATGTTATTGCTAATACCATCTTCTATATCATTAACATAAATTATAAAAAGCTGCGTTCCCAGTACTGATCCCTGAGTTGGCCCACTGGTCACTGCCTGCCATTCCAAAATGGAGCCGTTTGTCACTACTCTTTGTTTCCTATCAGCTAACCAACTTTCAATCCAATGTTACTACTTTGCCCCCAATAACATGCGCCCTTATTTTGCTCACTAACCTCCTATGTGGGATTTTATCAAAGCTTTCTGAAAGTCCAGGTACACTACATCTACTGGCTCTCCCTCATCTATCTTCAGAGTTACATCCTCAAAAAATTCCAGAAGATTAGTCAAGCATGATTTCCCCTTCATAAATCCATGCTGACTCTGACCTATCCTGTTACTACTATCCATATATGTCGTAATTTCATCCTTTATAATAGACTCCAGCATCTTTCCCACCACTGAGGTCAGACTCTCTGGTCTATATTTTCCTGCTTTCTCTCTCTCTCTCTCTCTCTCTCTCTCTCTCTCACACACACACACACACACACACACACACACACACACACACACACCTTTCTTAAAAAGTGGTATAACATTAGCCACCCTCCAATCCGCAGGAACTGATCCCAAATCTATCGAACTCTGGAAAATAATCACCAACGCATCCACGATTTCTCGAGCCACCTCCTTCAGTACCTTGGGATGTAAACCATCAGGCCCCAGGGACTTATCAACCTTCAGACCTAACAGTCTTTCCAACACCAATTCAAGGCAAATCTAAATTCCCTTCAGTTCAGGTCCTTCAGCCACTGTTACCTCAGGGAGATTGCTTGTGTCTTCCCCAGTGAACACAGATCTGAAGTACCAATTCAATTTATCTGCCATTTCTTTGTTCCCATAATATATTCCCCTGTTTCTGTCTTCAAGGGCCCAATTTTAGTCTTAACCATTTTTGTTTTTGCCTTTCACATACCTACAAAAACTTTTACTATCCTCCTTTATATTATTGGCTCGTTTACCTTCGTACCTCATTTTTTCTCTGCGTATTTCCTTCTTAGTAATCCTCTGTTGTTCTTTAAAAGCTTCCCAGTCCTCCGTTTTCCCACTTATCTTTGCTATGTTATACTTTTTCTCTTTTTACTTTATATGATTCTTAACTTCCCTCGTTAGCCTCAGACACTCCTGCCTCCTCCTAGGATCTTTCTTCCTTTTTTGGAATGAACTGATCCTGCAAATTCTGCATCATACACAGAAATATGCACCATTGTTCTTCCAACGTCATCCCTGCTAAGGGATTGCACCATTGAACTTTGGCCAGCTCCTCCCTCATAGCTCCATAGTTCCCTTTATTCAACGGAAAAATTGTCACTTCTGATTGTACCCTCTCCCTCTCAAATTGCAGATTGAAGCTTATTGTTTTATGGTCACTACTTCCCAAAGGCTCTTTCACTTGGAGGTCCCTGACAAATTCTGGTTAGTTGCACAATACCAGATCCAGAATTACCTTCTCCCAGGTCGGCTCCAGCACCAGCTGTTCCACGAATCCATCTCTGAGGTACTCCACAAAGTCTCTTTCTTGAGGTCCAATACCATCCTAATTCTCCCAGTCTACCTGCATGTTGAAATCCCCCATAACAACTGTAGTAACATCTTTGCGACAGGCCAATTTCAGCGCCTGATTTAACTTACATCCGACAGCCAGACTACTGTTTGGGGGCCTGTAGATAATTCCCAAGAGGGTCTTTTTACCCATAGTATTTCTCAGCTCTATCCACACTGACTCTACATCCCCTGACTCTATGTTCTCCCGCGCAAGGGTCTGAATATCATCCCTTACCAACATGGCCACCCCACCCCGTCTGCCCATCAGTCTGTCCTTACGATAGCACGTGTAGCCTTGAATATTCATTTCCCAGACCCTGTCCACTTGAAGCCACGTCTCAGTTATCCCAACAATATCGTAACTGCCAATTTCCAAAAGAGCCTCAAGATCATCCATCTTATTTCTAACGCTTCATGCATTCATATATAGTATTTTTAATTTATTACTGCCCTCACCCTTCCCATCAACTCCTATTTCACTCAACCTTACAGCATGATCCCTTTATCAGTTTTCTGCCTCATTGATACAGTTGCCTTTATTGACTTCCCCTTTTCTAAATTTCCCTCCAATTTCCTTCTTAAACATCCAATTTGTTCCCCCCCACCACCCCGCCGCTACTTGGTTTAAACGGAGCTGTGTTGCTGTTCCATAACCTATTAAGGTGCAAACCGCCTCTCTTGTCGAATTTATGCTTACCCCAGTGATCCAAGAATTTAACTCCTTGGTTCCTTCACCAGTTCCCCAGCCACACGTTCAAATCCATTATCTCTCTTTTTCTAGCCTCACCAGCTCGAGGAACTGGAAGCAAACCGGAGATAACCACCCTGGACGTCCTGCTTTTCAGCCTTCTTCCTAGTTCTCCAAAGTCCCTTTGTGGTATGTTCCTCCTCTTCTTCCCAACAACATTTGTGCCGACATGTACCACCACCTCTGGCTCTCCACCTTCGTTCTTGAGGATTTCCTGCACTCTGTCTGTGATGTCTTTAACCCTGGCACCAGGAATGCAACACACCATCCTTATGTCCTGTCTGCTGCCACAAAAACCCCGGTCAGTTCCTCACACTATGGAGTCCCCTATTACCACGGCTCTGTGCGATGTCCGACTCTTCCGCTTTGTCTCCACGCCAACTTTTGATTGACAGACCTGGCCGCCTCGCGGACTGGCAGTGTCACCTGTCTCTATTGTTTCAATAAGATTCAACTTGTTCCTGACAGGTACTTCCCCCCCAGGGTCTCTTGCACTTGTCTCCTCTCTGCTTTCCTCATCATCTGCTCTCTTCTGGTACGATTGGTGTAATAACCTCGCTGATGGTCTTGCCCAGAAAGATCTCGTTCTCTCGGATGGGCCGAAGGTCCTCGAGTTCTGTCATCAGTGCTGCAATATACTCTGTCAGTAATTGAACATGCACACACTTTCCACACATATACGAGCCAGACACACCAGAGTCGTTGAACTCCCACATCAAGCACGTAACGCACTGAACCAGCTTGGCAGTCATGTCTTCACCCTCTTCAACTGTGGTGTAATAACTTCAATCAAATTACAATCACTTACCTTCCCGACCGGCTTTGCGCTCCGACTTCACTTCCACCCAGCTCCCGCCGCTCTCTGATGCGAAAAGCAGGTTTAGGTTCACGTGGTTCTGACCCTGACATGTTCACCCACAGTCATGACTGATACATAGATTGTGTTGATTGTAATGGCAGACTGAGGACATTCTCCCTGGGTAAGATATTACAGGTGGTGTATGAATGGTGTTCTGCTTCTCGTGCTGCTGTGGGTTCCAGCACTATATGAATACGCAGTTTTGAGCTGCAATATCTGAAATGCAATTCTGATGTCTGTCCCCTAGTTCACATCGAGATCCTTTCAACCATCAGCCCTGTACTCAGTGACCTACTCTGGTTTCTGATGTGGAAATACTTGCATTTTCATATTCTCATTCTGCTGAGGTCATGTTTCTAACCTGACACGTTCTGTTAAAACATTTAACTGATTTTATTCAATTGTTTAATTCATCTGAATCTTTTTCCTTGAGTAATACCATCTTCTATGTTTAAATTGAAATTGTTTCTCTCTGTTTCTCTCCCTGACAATGATTCGGAGCTCGGCAGTATCAGTGATGCCAGCCTTATGTAGTTTCAGAGCCAATGAATTCTCTAGATTCCCAATCATCTTCACCACATTGTACGTTTCTCTTTTGATTCGATGTCTTATCACTCATGGCTGGCTTGTCCCCCCATGGGTATGTTTCATCTTTTTTTGGAAGAATTTCTGATATCCTCCGAATTATCCAACATAAATTCCTGCCATTGTAGTTCCATTGTCTTCCCTGCTCGGATCCACTTCCAATTAACTTTAGCCAGCTCCTCCCATATGTCTTTGTAGTGACATTGCTCAAATATAATCACATGACATCAAGAAGAGAGCAATAGATATAAATCTAAATAAGGTGTTTTGACAGATGGGACATAAAGAATAGTTTAGATTTACAGTGTGGAAACAGGCCCTTCGGCCCAACAAGTCCACACCGACCCGCCGAAGCACAACCCACCCATACCCCTATATTTACCCCTTACCTGACACTACGGGCAATTTAGCATGGCCAATTCACCTGACCCGCACATCTTTGGACTGTGGGAAGAAACCGGAGCACCCGGAGGAAACCCACGCAGACACGGGGAGAACGTGCAAACTCCACACAGTGGTCGCCTGAGTCGGGAATTGAACCCGGGTCTCAGGCGCTGTGAGGCAGCAGTGCTAACCACTGTGCCACCGTGCTGCCCACGGCAAATTTCTTAACTAGATACAAAGAGAGAACAAGAGAAAGGATATAGATGGGGATATTGAAAAATGAGTAAACTAGATTATTGAAAGAAGTAGATGCACATCCCTCAATATTTTGGCAATTACTGTGTGCTGAGGTCCTTTGTACAGTGCATTTACAACAGCGTAATATGTTCAAATGCTGGGTCTGATGCCTGAATTTTATTCTCCAATAATATGACAGACACTAGCTTTGAAGTCCCAGTAGAAAGGGGATTAACTGAGATAAGCTGGGACACCAGAAGAAAGAATGTATAACTTACATCCTGAGAAGAATGAGAGATTAGACTGGAGAATTCCAGAAAAGGAATGAACATTGAGAGAAGGGGAACATATCACATTAGATGAGAATCAAGTAATGTTTTATAAATTTTATACATCATGTGCAACATTTTTCAATAACTGTGTCTCCGTTGTTCATTTAGAATATGTTGTGCACATAGGAAAAATATCTGCACACACACACACATTGATTAAACAATATATACAAAATCATTTTTCTGCCATTGAAATGGTCCTGTTGTCGTGTTAGCAGGAAACATGAACACCAACTGGCCACCAAAAGACACGACCCACTATCACTATATTTCATTATACCGACAGAGAAGAGCGTCACTTTGACTGGAACAACACACACACATACTAAGACACGCAATGACGTTCTCAGGGGAATGGCATTCTAACCAGAAGTCCATCAATAAATGCATCAATTTAGATCCTATCTACCTTCTCTTGTAATAAAAGAAACCAGGAATGACATCACCCACCTTAAGAAAGAAAAACCTATAAGTAGAGAGACGGGACATACTACCAGCGCTTCAGCGGAGACTCTCACTGATAATGTCACCTAATCATGGTGACGAAACGTCTGAAAACAAATATTCATGGTCAGTGAGCTAACTTGCATACATATAAATTGTTACTTTTCGTTAATTAGTGGAATTTAGGAATTCTCTGACACCCACGTTTTAACAGGTTATGATGTGAGTTGAGCTTTTCTGGATCTGTTGTTTTAATTAACAGAGGGGTTCAATATTGATGTTATCACAGTTTGGGGCCTTGCTGGGGACTTGGACAGACTTGAACAGATTTGTGGTACAAAAGGTCTCACCGGATTCCAACACATTGCAATTAGTGACCTGGATCTTCAAACAAAACCGGTGGGAAAATTCATTTAATTTTGTTAACTTGTGGTTGGTTAAAGTAAAAGTGAGAGAAGTGGTTTTTAATTTTACTAAAGAGGTTCCCAAATTTGCCAAGGAAGTTTACAAAGACAGAGAAAGGAATTTTTTTTAGAATTAGAAAATAGATTGGAATTGGGTTTAACCAGGAACAAAAGGAAAGTTAAAATTGTAATGGAGTTGGTCAAGCTCTTTGGTGTGTCAGAGAAACATGCAGCTGCAGTAGAGTTAGAAAAAAACTTAAATTGCAAATATGGCAACTGGAGTTTGAAGGTGAAAAAAGAGACGGAAACAGAGAGAGAACGAAGAGAAAGGGAAAGAGAGAAAAAAGAGAGAGAGAATTTGAAATTCGGTAGTTGGGAATTAGACAAGGAAGTTATATTAACAGAATAGAGATGAAGGAGTGTATACAGCTATGACAATACATTCTCATATTTCGGTGAGAAAAAAGTCAACATCTGTTTTTATTTCATTTGAAAAACAAAATGTCTCGGCAGATGGCGTGTCCAGTGAACTTGTGGGTCATGCAGAGGTTCAGAAATATAGTGACAAAACCAGGTCAGGCGTATGTTGAGTTTGAAAGAATTAAACACAGTCATTTTGATAGATGGTGCTGGCCTTAAAAATGGATAAGACCTGTGAGGCTCGAAGGGAGATTATTCTGCAGGTGGAGTTTGAAGACTCACTTCCAGAAATGGTAAAAATTCATGTGAATGAATAGAAAGTTCAAGAAGTGAGAAGAGCGGCTGAAATGGCAGGTAAATATGCATTGGTGCATGAGATGAAATGTAGCTTCTGGGGGGATTTTAATCCTGTGAAGGATAGAAACTGGGAGAAGGGGAGATCACACACTACAAAGCGAATAGTAGCACACAATAGTTTACTACAGGTGAAAAAAGAAGCCCAAGGGGGTTGAAAGGAGGTGAAAGTCCTATTGTGTTCTCACTATAAGGGATTGAAACACATACCATTACAGTGCCGATTATTTAAGAAAGGCACTGGGAAAAGGAGCTTTCACTGCAGTAAGCTGGGACACACCGTGCTGGGGGTTGAAGGAAGACACTTGGGGAAAAGATCTGGTAGAAGAGGCTAACCCAGTGGCATTAGTGAAACTGTTAAAGAAGACCCCAATCTCCAAGGATCTGTAGGAGAGTGCAGAGCCCAGGTACAGAGTCAGTGCCTGGTCTCTATAAAGAATTCGCCTCTGTGGAAAAAGTTTACTCAGAAGGTGGGGGAGGGGGGGGTGCGGGGGAGGACGATAAATTATGATTTTCTGTGATATGGGATCTGCTCTGTCGCTAATAGTTGAGAAGTGAGGTGCCAGAAAAACACAATAGATCAGGCAGCATCTGAAGAGCAGGACAATCTACATATCAGGTATAAACCCTTCGTCAGGAATGTGGCAGGGGGACAAGGGGGCTGAAAGATAAATAGGAGGGTAGGAGCTGGGCTAGTGGGAGGGTCACTGGGAGGGCGATAGGAAGATGTCGGTGGGAGTGATAGTGATATGTCAGAGGAGAGGGTGGAGTGAATAGGTGGGAAAGACGATGGACAATTAAGACAGTTCAAGACAGCGGTGCTAATTTGAATGTTTGGATCTGGCATAAGGTTGTGGGAGGGGAGATTTGGAAATTGGTGAAGTCGATGTTTGAGGGGTCCAGCTGTCCTACCACCTATCCACTTCACTCTCCTCTCCAACCTATCACCATCACACCCCACCAGCGTCTACTTATCGCCTTGCAAACTACCTTCCACCCAGCTCCACCCCACCATCCAATTTATTTCTCAGCCCCCTTTCCCCTTCCTTACCTCCCACTTATCTGACGAAGGACTTGTGCCTGAAACGTCAACTCTCCTGCCTCCCAGATACTGCCTGATCTGCTGTGCTTTTCCAGCCCCACACTTGTCAACTCTGATCTCCACCATTTACAGTCCTCACTTTCTCTCAGCCCCGAATAGCAAGAGATGGAAGGATTTTCACTCTTTCTGACATGTTACTCAAGAGCATGACAATTTGTGAAATTGGGACAGAAATTCAGTTTGGGGACAGAAACATCACATTGGAGTGCCAAATCAGGATTGGGGAAGTAACAGTGAGAGTGAGTGACAAAGTGTCAGTCCCAGGAATACAGTGTGTTCTTCTGAAGGATTTAATAGGATCCATGGTGGGAGAGACCTCTTATCGGGGAGAAGTCAAATGAGAACTAGGGAACTGAGAAATTATAGAAATATGCCCAGGAATTTTCCAGACTGTGTAGTAACAGCATCCCACTGTCATAAGTTACAGCAGGAAGGAAAAATGGAAGAAAAAGACAAAGGAGTTGATGTTCAGGTAACTGACACCCTGTTTGATGTCACGGTGCAGGAAAATCCTGAATGTGGAGAAAAACGGTAGGTTAGTGCAGAAGGGAAATGGGCCAAAATATACTAGATCGTTTGACTGTTAGCATACCGTGTTACGGGTAGCACACAAACTAACTGCAGGTGGTCACCTCGGTGTACGGAAGACTCGGGCTAAGGTGCAGAAGCATTTCTAGTGGCCTGGAATGCAGAAGGATGTGGTTAATCTTTGTTGTACATGTCATACATGCCAAATGGTAGGTAGGTCACAGGCAATACTAAAACCAGCACTTTTGTTGCCAATTCCTGCATTCGAAGAACGTTTCACGTGGGTTCTGATTAATTGTGGAGATCCCTTTTCTAAAATAAAAGTGGAAACCAACATTTGCTGACCATAACGGATGTGTCTACCAGATTTCCAGAGGCAATTCCATTATGGACTGTTAAGGCAAAAAGGGAGGTAGAGGAGTTTGGTAGCTTTTTTTACTCGCTGTGGGCTCCCCAGAAAGATTCAATCAGACCAAGGGTCTCATTGTACCCCTCAGCTGTTTAAGGAAGTTATGGATAGCTTAGGCATACAGCACTTCAAATCAAGGGCGTCCCATCCTGAATCCCAGGGAGCATTGAAAAGTTAGCATCAGACCCTGAAGACTATGTTAACAGCGTACTGTCAGGATTGGCCAAATGATTGGGATCAGGTGTCCCAGTAAATTGCTTATTATCGAAGATGCCCCAAATAAATCTACTCCGTTTACTTCCTTTGAGTTAATCTTCGTACATGAAGTGAAATCCTTTGAATTTAATTAAATCTAAATTGACTGGACCGAAGTCGGAGATCTCACACTAGGATTATGTATGTGAGGTGAGGGAGAGATTAGACCGAGTAGGTGAGTGAACTAAACAGCACCTGAAGAGGAAACAGCATAGAGTGAAGCAGGTGGGGATGATGTATTAGTACTTTAGATAATGCTCAGGATACCAGAAGCCAACTGAATTAGAATACTGTAGTTTGGACACCTGGAAAGCAATCAAATTATGAGACTTATTGTACCATGGGGAGTAAATCAACTCGGCATTTTGAATACTAGAGAGAGCTACTGCCATCCAAGAGCAGAGTAACTGCTGCAGAGCAGGAGTGCTAACTGGCCATCTGTATCAAAGATACATGTTCATGCCAAACCTACTTGCAGTAAAACAAAATGTGACTCAGGAGATCAGCAGCTGGAAGGGTGAACACAATGGGGAAGATAGAGACTGTGTTGTCTTGAGATTGTAATGTTTAATATGTGGATTGGTAGAACAGCATATTTTTATGGAGTTGGAAACAGATGGTAAGTAGCAAAGAAAAGACGGGCTTGTATTTGTGAACAGCTGTTCAGTGTTCACTACTAAAGTTAATACACTTATTTGTGAATTTTTGTTGAAATAGTGGAATGTCGGAGATCCGTGTCACTCGTATTTTAACAGATTACGAGGTGAGGTGAGCTTTTCTGGGTGTTAGGTTTTAATTAACAAAGGGGTTCGACTCCAACTTGTAAATGTCCATCCACGCTAACCCCATTTCCCTGCACTTGGCCCATATGCTTCTAGTCGTCCTGCCGTCTTCCTGCTGTTGTAGGGCCTTGCTGAAAGCGTGGTTGGGACACTCTCTACGGTTTTGATCTCCTTTGCAAGGAATGATCTCCTTACCACAGACACGGGTAATGGTATCACGAGGATAGAGTGAAGAAGCTGAGTGTTTAATCAGTAGAGCTGTGACAGAGGAAGAAACGGCGACGTTAAACACGGTGAGTGGCAGCGATCATTTATTTCCACAAGAGACATTGATAGGGTGAGAAATTCCATATTTTACCCAGGATGGGTTGGTTTGATTTATTGCCACATGTACCTCAGTACAGGGAAACATTTTATTTATGAGCAGTGGAGGAAGATCATAGCAAACATGGCCAGACAGATCATAGGGTGGAAATAGACTTGGACAGAGTAAGGCATACAGGTTACACTGAACAGGACGTGCACTAGACAAGATCAACATGAACAAGATCAGCATTATTTGAACTTAGAGAGTCCATTCATCAGTCTAACGTGACTTTCCTAATAGTTTATAAGCCTAAATTAACTCTCCCCATGTTATTGTCCAGTCTCCGTGTGAACCCGTACTGAACGTCAGGTTACTCACAATCCCCAACAGCAGCCACAATACCTTCCATCTGAAACAGGTAACCATTCCCACCAGCTTCCACCCTACACAGAGAACACCAGGCTGGCTTCTCAGAGATGGAAGGTGCCTTCTTGTGACTTCACACAAGACATATGGCTTCCCTCCTCACCACTAGAAAACCGCGTTAAAGTCCCACGTGTGTATCATGACAGACGGAGCTACGAGGAACAATGTGGAGCAGTCTGTCTGTGCAGCTTCTGCTCCACGTGTTCATCATGTTAGAGCATCAGTTAGGAGACAGTGATGACTGTTGATGCTGAAGATCAGAGTAGACAGTGGTTTGCTGGAAAAGTACAGCAGGAGAATCGACGTTTTGGGCATCAGCCATTCATCAGGAATCAGCATCAAATACCTCATTCTGCCCCTCTGTAAGGGCATTGAGGTGGGAATGGCCTCCTACTGTTCCTGAGTAAGTGACTCAAGAGACTGACTGGCTTCTTCCTCGTCCATTTGGGCAGGGCTAAGGGCCTGATTGGGTTACCCTGGTTCCTGTATGACAGCTCGATGTGCTGACTAGTGTGATGATGCTGCAGCTTTAAGAGGTTATTTTGTTTTGGTTTCTTTTAAGAGTGAGATTGAATGACCGTTACCAAGCTGGCTAGTTAGGACCACTTGAGAAAACAACTAGTGAGGACTTAAGTTTGTTTTAATGCAGATGGAATGGGAATGGTCAGCTCTCACAGATTAGGATTTCTGGATTTTGGTTTCTCAGTAACGTCAGAAATTATTGGGGTCTCCACTGAGTTGAAAGCTTTAGTGAATGTCTCCTGGCAGCTACTCTCTATGAATTTTCTCTTAGTGCTGTTTTTGAATACTGAATTGAAGAAATATTTGTGTCATTCAGTGTCGGAATATTCCTTTTTGCCAAGGGCTGTGTTCATGTGATTTTCCTGTATTGAAACAATTCATTCATATTAGTTCCTAGACCTTTTATTTTGGTCATTGTCCAATATAATTACGTTATTCGAAATTCTTCTTTCTTTGGTTTTATTTCATCTATCACATTTAAGTAAATGGTGTAATGCCTCATACCGAGTAGTTTGACCAGTCATATTGCATCTGGAACAGACACTTTACATTTTGTTTAAAATAAGAAAACATTAGAGTCTAGGCTACCGCCTTCAAATATTTTCGAGGGTCTCTGGTGTGGCCCATCACACGAGAATCCTTCTCTTCTTGAGTAATATGTTGGTGGCACTGAATGGGCTGACCCTGTTCTTCTCCAATAGTGTCAATGGGCTGAATGACTTCGTCATATTCCTGTGAAACCAACGTGAGGTGCGGAATGAACTCTTATTTTACTGTGGCAATGTGCAGTGTCAGACAGTCCTTTATATGAATGTTACGGACTCTTTAAAAGCACAAGCCTCAATGGAGTCCATGTCTTGCTGCACATGGACACAGTCCAGTTCAGGAGCTTACAGGGGCGTCAAATTATTCTGAACATTGTGGAATCCTCAGTTACCATCCCCACTTCTGATCTTATGGTGGGGAGTGTGAGGGTGGGGAGACATTGATGAAGCAGCTGAATATGTTTGTGAAGAGGAATCTACCCTGAGGATCTCCCACAGAGGTGACCCAGGACTGAGATGATGAACATCTTCCTTTGTGTCATGTTTGAATCCAAACACGGGACAGTTTTCTCTGATTCCCATTAAGTTCAGATTTCTTAAGCTCCTTGATGTCAACAGAAGTCAGTAGAAGCCTTGATAT
The DNA here is from genome assembly GCF_020745735.1 of Hemiscyllium ocellatum. Lineage (NCBI taxonomy): Eukaryota > Metazoa > Chordata > Chondrichthyes > Orectolobiformes > Hemiscylliidae > Hemiscyllium > Hemiscyllium ocellatum. The sequence continues at coordinate 74,344,279 of NC_083420.1, read as the reverse complement.
CAGGGCCTTCATTTTTAGCTGACCCCTTTTGTCAACCTCTTTTGTTCATATCAATAGACCATGGTATCGGAGCAGCAAGGGTTTTCTTCAAACAGATGGCGTTGAATGTCAGGATTTCTCTTCTCAAGAGTGTTTGTGAAGCTAAATGACTGAAAGTATTTGAAGAGGAGGTAGATGGATATTGACCTGTCAGACAGTTGAAGGCGATGAAGAATTGGGTATGAAAGACAATTTGAGACCAAGAGCAGATCAGTCATGATCTTAGTGAAGGGCAAGGCAGGCTTGGGGAGTGAACAACCTGCACCTGTGAATGATGTTCTCACATTCTATTATTGGAAAGTGAGTGGGTGTTATTTTCATGGATTTTCTGTTATGGAATGTTGCCGTCAGGGAGACCAGGCGATTTTGTGAGCCATCGCTGGGTGTGGTATGGAGGCTGTATTCACTGTGAATTTGGGTCTACAATATGACCAACCAATGGAGCACAATTTGCAGAGAGGGGAAGCTCTGTAAAGAGAGATGAGGGGCCTCTTTCATACCCCACCTGGGGTTTACAAATACATTTCTCAAATCACCTCAAAGCGTGTGGGACAGACGTGAAGGGCCAAACGATCTCCTCTGTTTCTGTGCACCCAGTTATAGAAGTAAGTAGTCTCTAAATGCGCTTGCCTAACAGGTTTAATTGCCTGAATGGAACACAGGAACATGGGATTGAGGGACAGGAGTGGGTCATTAGACACTTTGAGCCTTCTCCACCAGGCACTAAGATTGTGGCTGATCGGTTTGTGGTCTCAGCCCCACTTTCCTGTCTGCATCCCATTATTCATGACTCAGTTCTCTGTCAAATATTTCACTAACACAACTTTCAATCCTTGTGAACATAGAGGCATAATGAACTTCCAGTGAAGAGGATTCGGATTTGAAACGTACTTTCAGAATTTTCGTCATCCCTCTTATAGAATCAGAGAATCATACAGAACGGAAACAGATCTGATATTCCAATCTGTTCACTCCGATCAGATTTCAAACCTGAACCAGTCCCATTTGCCAGCATTTGGCCAATATCTCTCCTCTTTCAGATAATTTTTAAATGTTCGATTGTAACCGCCTTCAGCACTTCCTCTGACAGCACTTTCTGTACACACACCACTCTCTGTGTGAAGCATTTAACTTCAGGTCCCTTCTAAATCATTTGTCCTCTCCCCTCCAACCTGTGCTCTCCTGTTCTGGACTCCCCTACCCTGGATAGCAGAACATGGCTGTTCAGAATATCCATGCCCCTGATGATTTTATAAACCACGATAATGTCATCCTTCAGCCTCTGACACTCCAGGGAGAAACACCTCAAACTAATCAACCTCTCGCTAAAGCTCAAACCTCCAGTCCTGGGATATCCATGTAAATCTTTTCTGCAGACAACCGAGTTGTACGCAGTATTCTTAAAGTGGCCTCACCAACATCCTGTACAGATACAACATGCCACCACAACTCCTATACTCAATGCTCTGACTGATTAAGGCAAATTTGTAAAATATGTTCTGTACCGCACTATCTGCATTCGACTCCACTTTCAAGGAACAGTGTACCCGCAGCTCTATGTCCATTTGTTTCACAACACTCACCAGGCCCTTACAATTAAGTGTATAATTTCTGCCCTGATTTGCCTTCCCAAAATGCATAAACTCGTATTTATCTAAATTAAACTTCATCTGTCACTCCTTGCCCCTTTGTCCAATCTATTTGTGGTCTTGTTGTACTCTGAGATAATCTGCTACACCACCTTTCTGATGTCATCTTTAAACTTACTTTCTATGGTCCCAATATTTGAATCTTCTCCCCTTGTCTGCGTGAGCTTCTGATGCGTGCTGCCGTTCCCTCCCACAGCCCAAAGATGTATAATTCAAGTGGATTGGTCAAATAGTCCATAGTGTTCAGCGATTTCTACTTTAGGTGCACTAGTCAGTGGTAACTGTAAGGGCATGGGAAGGTTACTCTTTGAAAGGTTAGTATGAGTTTGTTGGGCCGAAGGGCTTGTTTCCACACTGCAGGGATTCTATAAAAATAAGAATGGTAACAATAACAGTAGAGTTTTGTTTTAGCTCGTACACGTTACTGTGATGAGGAATAATGAAGGAGAGAGACTGCAATGGGCTCTTTCTTCTCGGGCAGATGACATTTTCTCCCTCTCTGAGTTGAATCACACAATCATGTCATTCTCTCCCAATCTGGACCATGTGAGGTCTCCTTGTACATTGTCCAAACTATGTCTCCATCACGTTCCCTGTTTTTTTTTGCATCATTGCTGCTGTCATACACAGAGCCATACCCTGAGCAGAAAATGGTCTTGGTCGATTTGAAGATATGTTTATATGTCCCTGCGTCATTAAAAAAAAATGTTTAATGTATTCAGAATACATAGGACATAGAACAGTCCAGCACAGAACAGGCCCTTCAACCCACCATGTTGTGCCAACCATTGATCCTCATATATGCACCATTACATTTCTGTGACCATATGCATATCCAGCAGTCTCTTAAATGTCCCCAATGACCTCGCTTCCACAACTGCTGCTTGCAATGGATTCTATCTTCTCACAACTCTCTGTGTAAACAACCCGCCTCTGACATCCCCTCTATACTTTCCTCCAACCAGCTTAAAACTATGACCCCTCGTGTTAGTCATTTTCTGCCCTGGGAAATAGTGTCTGGCTATCAACTCTATCTATGCCTCTTGTTATCTTGAATACCTCAAATAGCTCCCCTCTCCTCCTCCTTTTCTCCAATGAAAGAAGTTCGAGCTCAGTCAACCTCTCTTCACAAGATAAGCCCTCCAGTCCAGGCAGCATCCTGGTAAACCTCCTCTGAAACCTCTCCAAAGCATCCACATCTTTCCTATAATAGGGTGACCAGAACTGTTCGCAGTATTCCAAGTGCGTTCGAACCAAAGTTTTATAGAGCTGCAACAAGATCTCATGACTCTTAAACTCAATCCCACTGTTAATGAAATCCAAAACACCATATGCTTTCTTAACAATCCTATCCACTTGGGTGGCCATTTTAAGAGATCTATGTACCTGCACACCAAGATCTCTCTGTTCCTTCACACTGCCAAGAATCCTATCCTTAATCCTGTACTCAGCTTTCAAATTCGACCTTCCAAAATGCATCACCTCACATTTATCCAGGTTGAACTCCATCTGCCACCTCTCAGGCCGTCTCCGAATCCTGTCAATATCCCGCTGCAGCCTACAACAGCCCTCCATACTGTCAAAGACACCCCCCACCTTTGCGTCATCTGCAAACTTGCTGACCCATCCTTCAATACTCTCATCCAAGTCACTAATAAAAATTACAAAGAGTAGAGGCCCAAGAACAGAGCCCTGTGGAACACCACTCACTACTGACTTCCAGGCAGAATATTTTCCTTCTACTACCACTCGTTGTCTTCTGCTGGCCAGCCAATTCTGTATCCAAACAGCTAACACAGATACCTGTGTTAAAATGAATGTTTTCTTTTAACAAATACAGAAATTGCTGGAAAAGCTCACCAGGTCTGTCAGCATCCAGATGCCTTTTACATGCTGTATTTGTACCAGTCTCCACCACTTCCTCTGGCAGCTCATTCCATACACACACCACCCTCTGTGTGAAAAGATGTCCCTTAGTCCTCTTCAGAACCTTTCCCCTCTCACTTTCCACTAATGTCCTCTAGTTTTGGACGCCCCTAACCTGGGGAAAAACCTTGACTACAAACCCTATCCATGATCATTCTGATTTTATAAACCTTTACTGCTGCGAAATGTGATTTCCATTAACACGAATGCTGTACTTCCAATAATCCCGGGATTAAAATTTGAAAATAACACCGACACCTGTTCTTTCTCCATCAAGTCGCAATTCTAAAACCAGTTTAATGAGTTTGTTCAGATATATTAGGAGACACTTCTGTAGGATTTACACCTAGACCTTTGTGCCCGGAGGTAGGGACAGGAGCACCACTCGGCAATACCCATAAAGCTGTAACATTATTCTCCTGTGTGTTTGTACCTCAGCCTGTTATGACATGCTGTGACATACCTTTGCAACAGGCAGGACATGAATCCAAACCTTCTGGTCCAGAGTTAGGAAAACTACCAAACAATTTCAGGAGTTGGAATCAAACCCAGAGCCATGGCTCAGAGGCAGGGACACTACCCACTACACTACTTTACCCAGATTTTGTGTCACATTTTAAGGGGCAGCGTTCAGCTCGGTGTGGATTTATTATCATCAGGTTACCATTACTGAACTACACAAAACATTTTGTTTCGTTAAACACGTGCAAGATCGAAATTAACTATGAATATCTTTAATCGCTATTATCTGTACTCTGCAATATAAAGGAAAGAAGTCCTGCAGACACACTCTGCCCAATGAAGGGTCTCAAGTAGATCCTTATTGCAGAACACCAGACACGGAGAAGGACCATAATTTCTAGTCCCAAAACACCGATCTGTATAACCCTACTCTCACTTGTGTCTGCCCTCTGCCTAAAACCATGAAATGATACCTCGCCACTGATTACTGTCCAGACTCTCCTCCCCACTGACTGTGTCTGCAATCCATCCCTCCTCCCTCTAACCATACAATGCGAAGCAAGCTCAGAGCCTTTGTGAAACTCAAGGCCGGAGTGTGCAGGCCTCCTGGAGAGGTGTGGGCTTTTTAAAATTAAACGGGGAAGGTGAGGAGGTGGTAATGTCACTCACTGACCGAGGCGTGGCAGATGGATTTTAGTTTGGATTAATGCGAGGTATTGGATTTGGTAAGTCATACAAGAGTAGGACTTATACAATTAAACGTAGGGCCTTTGGCAGTGTTGTAGAACAGAGACCACGGCCATCAGGTATAATTCTCAAAAAGTTGCATCTCATCTAGATAATGTGTTAAGGTGTTTTGCACACTTGTCTTCAATGGTCAGAACTTTGAGTATCGGAATTGAGGCGTCATGTCGTGGTTGTACAGGACATTGGTGAGACCTCTTCTGGAATACTATGTCCAGTCTGGTCATCCTGCCTGCTCATTCCATAGGCGCACCACCCTCTGGGTGAAAAAGCTTCCCTTAAATCACTTTTAATTTTTCCCCTCTTACCTTACAACTATCTCCACTACCCTTATAAAATACATTGGCTATTCACTTTGATATTATTGACCTTGATATTATTAAGCTGGAGAGGGTTCAGAAGAGTTTAACCTGGATGTTGCTGGAAATGGAGTGTTTGAGCTATAAGGAGAGGCTGGATCGGCTGGGACATTTTTCACTGGAGGGGTAACTTTGCAGAGGTTTATAAAATAGTGAGGGGTACAGATAAGGTGAAGGGCTGATGTCTTTTCCCTAGAATTGGGGATTCAAAACTGAGTGATATTTTAAGGTGCGAGGAAAAAAGATTAACGAAAGTCAGGAGAGGTAATTATTTTAGACAGAAACTGGCTTGTGTGTGGAATGAACTTGCAGAGCAAGTGGTGAAAACAGGGACAGTTACAACGTTTAAAGGACATTTATATCAGTACATGGATAAGACATCAGTTTGGATGGTGCTGTGAGCAGCTGCCCTCTCCCTCCCCCTCTCTGAATTAATCCCTGTTGGTTTTCACTCTCTGCCAATGTCTGTGCAGTGGCGTGGGGAGGCCAGCAGAGGGTGGCATTGCATCACTTTCAGCACCACAGAGACTGCCAGACCTGCCCCACACAGAGACACACAGATACACACACAGCAATTGTTAGGACACGGCATAGATCCCATCTGGTAATTTAAACTAAACATAAATAAATGCTCAATTCACCTCATAAATTGTTAAAATATGAGTGACAGAGAACTCCCAAATTCTACTGTTTAAATAAAAACAACAATGTATTTTTTAACACTGGAAGTGAACTGAAAGAGACCCTCTATCTCTTAACTGCTTATTACCCGACTCCAGATCTATAGCGATATACTGTTTCTGGGTCTGCCATCCTCTCATATCACAGGTACTTGTAAGGTCGCAGTTCAGAGCAGCATTCACTCTCTCTTGAAGGTACAGTACACACTTCCAAATTCATCCCATTATATCCTGGTGAATATAGATAAGTGGAACCTATCCGGATTTCTCTTGCTCTGTGGTTTGTCAATATTTCAGCTACTCTGTCTCGTATGTGTCAGGATTTTTGTTGCTCCATTGACAGTATGTCATTATTCGACTCAGTCCGTGGGAATATATCAGTATTTCACTTGCTCACACTCCTGTGTGTGGGGCAGGATTTCAGTTGTTTCATGGGGACTGTGACACTATGACAATCTTAATGTTTGTAAATGGTACCAAACCTGCAAGAATTGTAATGTCTATGGAGGACAGTGTGGAACTCTAACAGGACAGTGACACGCTGGTAGACGGGGATCAATGCAGAGCAATGTGAGGTCATGCACTTTGGTATGAAAGATGAAGAAAGACAATTTAAAACAGGCTGTGCCATTATAAAGGGGCTGCAGGAACAGAGAGCGCTGGGTGTACATGAGCACAGATTGTTGAAGATGTCAGGACAAGTGGGGAGAGCAGTAACTCTCACAGATTAATTTCAGTATCTGAGCTGTTTACCTGGGAGGTGGTGGTGACGATGTGTTGTGAGCCCACCCTCCTGCTCCCCGAGACCGTGGGGATTCCATTTGTACCAACTCGACACAGAAGGGAGATGGCATCAGGGCCACAGCTTCTAAGTTGTGCCGGGGGAAACGGAACTGCCAGTGTGTTTAAAGTGAGAGTTACCGTTCAATGAACATTGCTCCTTACTCGGTCGGTGGGACGTGGATGTTTCAGAATCCCCACACGAGGCTTCCAGGGTCGTGCCAGGGTCCTCCCCACATGGCAGGGGGAGAGGGGGCGAGGGATTGAATATCGGGCACTCCACCACCCGGCTTGGCCCTTTCTGTCCTGTTCCAGGCTGTTTCTCCTGGAATGGGAAGAAGGGAGGGAGTGAGGATGGGAGTGGATTGCCCTGCTGTTAGTGCTGGTGTAGGTGGGGAACATGGGGAGGTGTTCGGATGGAGTCAGTCCACAGTGTTGTATCGATGGAGAGTTATTAGTGTGAGGGGTAAAGTGGAGGGACTGAGTGAGAGAGAGCGAGAGAAAGAGGGAGAGAGAGGGAGAGAGAGAGCGGAAGAGAGAGGGGGAGAGAGAGAGAGTGCGGTGGGGTGGGGGTGGCGGGGGGAAGGTGCCATAACCGATATGCAGTGTGTGTGAAGGAGCAGAGAGAATACGGTGACCCTCAGAGTGGGGAAGGTTGTTGATGCTTGTCCTGAATTGCTGGACATTTCTTCAGACTGCAGATACTGCACTGAGCTGGGTGGGGAGCACAGACCATGCTCGGTGAGTCTGGTGATGTGGCTCCCTTTGGCAAGAGAATGGTAACCCTCTGTACTTGCCCATTCACTAGGACCTCCGTACCCCTGTCGACATACCGTAGTGTAATTGCCCCTTATCTGACATGCTCGGGGTAAACTGTGCAGCGCAGCTCCAAGCTGAGAAAGCTCAACTGTGTGCCCCTTGGCCTTTTAAAGATGGCACCAGTGCCAGGGGTCATGGAATATCCAGGGGCAACCGGGCGATGGTGAGTCCCTCCAGCCATGATGGGTGGAAGAATCGGGCTGGTATTGAATGAGAGGGACACCATGTGGTGGGGTGGATAGTTATTGAGGTGAGGTCAATACGATAGAAGCAGGAAATTAGCACAGCCTCGTGCGGATGATCCCTCTGTCACACTCAAGGAAAATGCCACTGAGAGAAATTATTGTCAGAATCTGCCCAATGAGTATTGGACTCTGTTGAAGACAATCCCAATTACAAAGCTATAGAACAAATGTTCATCCAAAATTCTACATCATTTCACCTCACACCAATAAACATTTTTCCCATCTTTCCTGGGAAGACTGGCTCATGTTACAGGGTGCTATTGAAGTGTCCACATTTCTGCATTCTGAAATCTGGGAACACATCCGTCCATGACACTGTCTCTCAGTCTCCCCCTCTCTGTCTATACCCAAAACCCATCCCATGTGGTGATATTGAAACTGATTCCTCCGCCATCTCTCCCTGGCAGTGATGTTCACACCCACAGCACTCCCTTGTCATGGCACAAGACAGATATGGAGCTGTACATGGGTGGGAGCTGTACGTCATTTCACTTCCAGCATGGGCTGTAAGTTTCCCCTCACTGGGCAGTGATCTCACACAGTGTTACTGAGCAATGCACTGGGGGGATGTACACAGTCCTACATGCTGGGAGGGTAACTGCTCCTGGTTTGCAGATCAATGCACTGGGGTGGGGTACACAGTCCTACATGCTGGGAGGGTAACTGCTCCTGGGTTACAGATCAATGCACTGGGGTGGTGTACACAGTCCTACATGCTGGGAGGCTAACTGCTCCTGGTTTACAGATCAATGCACTGGGGTGCTGTACACAGTCCTACATGCTGGGAGGGTAACTGCTACTGGTTTACAGATCAATGCACTGGGGTGCTGTACACAGTCCTACCTGTTGGGAGTCTAACTGCTCCTGGTTTACAGATCAATGCACTGGGGTGGTGTACACAGTCCTACGTGCTGGGAGGGTGTCTGCTCCTGGTTCGCAGATTAATTCACCAGTTATCATTGTGCAGGTCTCTGTGCTGGTCAGACTGTCTTGTTGAGGTTTATAGATAATACAATGATGTGGTCAGTGCAGCTCCCCGTACTGGATGGATATGTAGCCTGTGCACAGTACATCATGTTGGTGGGATTGGTAGGTGGGAAAGGTGATTGACAGGTCACGGAGCTTCCCGGAACGTTCTGTCCTGAACATTCTGTAACTGGCATTCACCAAAACGTTCTATCCCGAACATTCTACAATTGACCTTCCCCGGAACGTTCTGTCCCTGACATTCTATAACTGACATTCCCCGGAACGTTCTGTCCCTGACATTGTTTGTGAACGGCCGGACGTCAGTGAATTGAACAAACGATAAGATCCCAAGTGAAGAGATCCAATTCCAGGGAGAAGGAGACACTGTTCCGAAGGCCCCTCAGGCAGTTAAAGGAGTGAATACGTTTTCCCTGCGTTTACATTGCTCCACGACACAGGATCGAACACAATTTAGACCAAAATACAGGAATTCCCAAACTCCGTTTGTCTTCAGGAAACTGGGAGACAATCCTTCAGGACAGCAACGTTCCCACCCTCCGTATTAGGAACTGAGAAGGAGTGACCTGTGTCTGCTCTCGAGTGATCGAGTGTGTGTGAATGTTCTAGAAACAATCTGTCCTTATGGATGTGTCTCTGTGTGTTTGGGGAGGGAGGGTTTCTTATGGTTGATGTCATATTGTTGTCAGTAATTCCGACCTTCCCATTTGTTATTCCAGCTCCAATTATTTTAATAAATCCTTGAATACAGGGACACATTTGAAAATCTCACTGGGTCCCCAATCAAACGGGTCCCTTTGCCTCCAGGGTGATGAATAATGGGTTTGTTTTCCTTCCTCACAGTTAACGTAGTGACCATCTACGTCCTGCTTTATAAAGATTGTGGATTGTCTCCATGTGTCAGACGTTACATGGGGGCCATGGCAGCGGCGGATCTCCTGGTCATTATCCTCGACCTGATCCTGAGACACATTCCCATTGTTTATCGGGAACAGGTTTATTTCCTGTACTCCGTCCCCGTGTGTAATATCCACGCCGTCCTGCTTTATGCAGCCACTGACTGCTCTGTCTGGTTCACCGTCACTTTCACCTTTGATCGGTTTGTGGCCATTTGCTGCCAGAAGCTGAAAAGTAAATATTGCAGTGAGAAAACGGCGGCTGTGGTTCTGGGAGCAGTGACTGTGCTGAGCTGTTTAAAGAACATTTCCTGGTATTTTATGCTCTCGGCTTTGTATCGGCTGTGGAATGACCCCTGGTTTTGTCATGTAACAATCGATGTTCGTGACTCCAGTGTTTGGGTCGCAATCGAGTTCCTCCACCACATTCTAACCCCGTGTGTCCCATTTCTTCTGATTCTGCTGTTCAATGTTCTCACCGTCAGACACATTTTAGTGACCAGCAGAGCCCGCAGGAGACTCCGCGCTCACACCAATGGGGACGCTCAGTCTGACACTGAAATGAGAAATCGAAAAAAATCCATCATTTTACTGTTTGTGATCTCGGCCAATTTCATCCTGTCATGGTCAACGTTAATGCTGTTTTCTATATGGAGACGGATGTGGCAGATTGTGGATACCCCTCTGTATCTTGATGCCTTTGTGCAGGAATTGGGCTTCATGCTGCAGCTCCTCAGTTGCTGCACAAACACCGCGATTTATGCCGTGACCCAGACTAAGTTCAGGCAGCAGCTGAAGAATATGCTGAAATATCCCTTCACCCAAATACATCCATCCATCAATTTCCCTCATTAATCAAACCATCCGGGATTTTCTCATTTCAGTTCAGTGTTTCAGCGATGGAGCAGCCTGTCGCTATGGTAACAGACTGAGGGTAGCACTGGTTTGTTCTTCCTTATCCCACAGAGGGGTTACAGGGAAACATTTCAATGTTTCTCACAGCTCAGGGGCCAGTGAGAAAAGGCACCATCCCACTGACTGTATCCATCACTTCCATTTCTAAACAATAAAAATGTTGATTAAAGCATGCCGAGCAGAAGAGTGACCGATGTTGTTGTGTGTCTTTGTGTTGGGGAAGCTGAGCTGGAGAGAGACAGACTCAGCCGCAAGTCTGGTCCTCAGGGAAGGGGAGGCCACCGCGCTCTGAGCTCAGGAGCTGGATGTAACTCCCTCTGTTCCCCGACTCAAACCCGGCCTCCCCATTTCCTATCCCCTACTCTTTCTCCTCAATTGTGTCCCTCTCTCTTTCTCTCTCTCTTTCAGCACACACTTTCTTTCTCAACCCTCGCCTCATCCCCTCTCTCTCACAACCCTCCAAACCCAGTTTCCACACCTGCCTCCACTCTTCCATCACACCCTCTCTCTCTCATGCCATCGCTGTCTCCCTCCCACAATTCCATCTCAAACCCATTTTCCCCACCTCCCATATCTCACCCCTACCCCCAACATGCAGCTTAACCACCAAACACCCCCAATCTCTGGGTCAGAGGGAGAGGGAAGGACCAGGGTGACAGAGTATGTCAGAGAGAGAGAGAGGGAGGGACAGGAGGGAGAGAAAATCAGTCAGAGGGAAAGAGAGGGAAGTGGGAAGACAGAGACACCGAGAGTGAGAAGGGGGAAAAGAGAGATAGGGTAGGGGGAGAGAGAGAGAGAGAGAGAGAGAGAGAGAGAGAGAGAGAGAGAGAGACGGGAGGAGATAATGCAAGAGAGACGGGTGAGAGAGAGAGAGAGAGAGTGAGACAGAGAGGGCCGAGGAGGTGGCAAGAGAGAGAGAGAGACAGAGAAAGAGATGGACGAGAGAGAGAAAAAGGGTGCAAGAGAGATGGGGAGGCGAGAGAGAGAGAAGAAATGGTGAGAGAGAGGAAGGGCACAAAGGAGAGAGGGGGGCGTGAGAGGGCGCAAGAGCGAGGGAGGGGTGAGAGAGAGAAGGAGGGGGTGAGAAAGAGATGGAGGGGCGAGAGAGAGAGGGAGCGGGTTGTGAGGGAGAGGGAGAGGGTGCGAGAGAGAGAGGGAGGAGTCGAGAGAGAGGGGGACGGGGCGAAAGAGATAGAGGGAGATGGTGAAAGAAAGAGGGGGAGCGAGAGAGAGAGGGAGGGGAGTGAGAGAGAGAGAGGGAGGAGGCAAAAGAGAAAGAGGGACGGGGTGATAGAGAGGTAGAGGGTGCGAGAGAGAGAGGGAGGGGTCGAGAGAGAGAAGGGAACGGGGCGAAAGAGATAGAGGGAGATAGTGAAAGAAAGAGGGGGAGCGAGAGAGAGAGGGAGGGGAGTGAGAGAGAGAGGGAGGAGGCAAAAGAGAAAGAGGGACGGGGTGAGAGAGAGGGACGGGGTGAGAGAGAGAGGGACGGGGCGAGGGGGGCGAGAGAGAGAGAGGGAGGGTGCGAGAGAAAGAGGGAGGGAGGGCGAGAGAGAGAGGGGGGCGAGAGAGAGAGGGAGTGGGTGAGAGAGAGAGAGAGGGAGGGGGCGACGGGGGCGAGAGAGAGAGGGACGGGGCGAGAGAGAGAGGGAAGGTGTGAGAGAGAGAGGGAGGGGGCGAGGCGGGCGAGAGAGAGAGGGAGGGGGCGGCAGAGAGTGGCAGGCGATAGAGAAAGGGGGAAGTGCGAGAGAGAGAGAGGGGTGAGAGAGAGAGATGGAGGGGGCGAGAGAGAGAGGGGGGCGAGAGAGAGGGAGGGAGGGGGCGAGATAGAGGGGAGGAGCAAGAGACAGAGAAGAAGGGGTGAGAGAGAGAGGGTGGTGTGAGGGAGAGGAAGGGAGGACGGTGAGTGAGAGAGAGAGGGAGTGGGCGAGAGAGAGAAGGAGGGGGTGAGAGAGAGAGGGACGGGGTGGGAGAGAGAGGGAGGCGACAGAGAAAGGGGGAAGTGCGACAGAGAGAGGGGTGAGAGAGAGAGATGGAGGGGGCGAGAGAGAGAGGGTGAGGGGGCGAGAGAGAGAGAAGGAGGGAGGAGGCGAGAGAGAGGGGAGAGGGCGAGAGACAGAGGAGGGGTGAGACAGGGGGCGTGAGGGAGAGGAAGGGAGAGCGGTGAGAGAGAGAGAGGGAGTGGCGAGACAGAGAGGCGGGGGCGAGAGAGAGAGGGAGGGGGTGAGAAAGAGAGTTGGGGGCGAGAGAGAGAGAGGGAAGGATGGTGAGAGAGAGGGAGCGGGTGAGAGAGAGAGATGGAGGGGACGAGAGAGAGAATGGGAGGGCGTGCGAGAGAGAAAGAGGGAGGGAGACGAGAGAGAGGGCAAGGGGACGAGAGAGAGAGGGAGAAGGACGAGAGAGAGGTAGAGGGATGAGAAAGAGGGAGGGGGAAGTGAGAGAGGTGTAGGGTGAGAGAGAGAAAGGGAGGGGGTGAGAGAAGAGGCAGGGGTGAGAGAGAAAGAGAGGGAGGGGGTGAGAGAGAGGGGGAGCAAGAGACAGAGTGAGGGGGGTGAGAGAGAGATGGAGGGGGTCGAGAGGGAGAGGGAGGGAGTGGGGTGAGAGAGAGGTGGGGCGAGAGAGAAAGAGGGATGGGGAGAGATAGAGAGGGAGGGGTGCGAGAGAGAGAGGGAGGGGTTGAGAGAGAAGGATGGGGGCGAGAGAGAGGTGGTGAGAGAGAGAGGGAAGGGGACGACAGAGAGAGAGAGGGAGGGAGGTGAGAGAGACGAAGGGGCGAGAGAGTGGAAGGGGTACGCGAGAGAGATTGGGAGTGCCGACGAGAGAGAAAGAAGGAGGGGGACGAGAGAGAAACGGTAGGGGGTTGAGAGAGAGAGAAGGAGGGGGACGAGAGAGTCGAGTAGGGTGAGAGAGAGAGGGAGGGGGTGAGAGAGAGCGAGGGAGGAAGCGAGAGAGAGAGAGAGAGGGAGGGGAGAGAGAGAGAGAGGGGATGAGAGAGGGGAGGGGCTGAGAGAGTGAGGTAGGGGGATGAGAGAGAGAATGGGAGGGCGGGCGAGAGAGAGAGAGATGGCGGTGAACGAGAGAGAGGGAGGGGGTTGAGAGAGGGAGTGGGAGGAGGAGAGAGAGTGAGGAGGACGAGACAGAGAGAGAGGGAGGGGAATGAGAGAGAGAGGGAGGGGGATGAGAGAGAGGGAGGAAGGGATGGTGAGAGAGAGAGGGAGAGAGGGGGTGAGAGAGAGAGGGAGGGGGACGAGAGAGAGAGGGTGTGGGGAGGGAGTGGATGAGAGTGACAGGGAGGGCGGGTGAGAGAGAGCGAGAGAGAGAGGGAGGGCGGGAGAGAGAGAGGTTGCTGGGGTGAGAGAGAGAGAGAGGGATGGGGTGAGAAAGAGAGGACGGGGTGAAAAAGTGAGGGAGGGCAGGCGATAGAGAGGGGCGAGATAAAGAGATAGAGATGGGGGCAAGAGAGAGAGGGAGGGCGACGAGAGATAGAGGGAGGGGGCGAGAGAGAAAGGGAAGGGTGTTGAGAGAGAGAGGGAGGGGACGGGAGAGTGGAGTAGGGTGAGAGAGAGGACGAGACAGAGAGAGAGGGAGGGCAATGGGAGAGAGAGGGAGGGGATGAGAGAGAGGGAGGAAAGGATGGTGAGAGAGAGGGAGGGAGAGAGGGAGGGCGGGAGAGAGAGAGAGGTTGGTGGGGTGAGAGAGAGGAGCAGGGGGTGAAAGAGAGAGGGAGGGCAGGCGCGAGAGTGATAGCGAGGGGCGAGAGAGAGAGAGAGAGACGGGGGCAAGAGTGAGAGGGAGGGCGACGAGAGATAGAGGGAGGGGGGCGAGAGAGAAAGGGAAGGGTGTTGAGAGAGAAAGGGAGGGGACGGGAGAGTGGAGTAGGGTGAGAGAGAGAGACAGGGAGGGGGAGAGAGAGAGAGAGGGAGGGGCGAGAGAGAAAGGGAGGGAGGGAGTGAGAGAGAGAGCGGGAGAGGGAGGCGTGTGAGAGAGAGTCGGAGGATGTGAGAGAGAGAGTGGGAGGGGGTGAGAGAGAAAGAGGGAGGGGGCGAGAGAGAGAGAATGAGGAGGTTTGAGAGAGAGAGAGAGAGGACGAGAGAGAGGTAGAGGGACGAGAAAGAGGGAGGGGGAAGAGAGAGAGGTGTAGGGTGAGAGAGAGAGAAAGGGAGGGGGTGAGAGAAGAGGCAGGGGGTGAGAGAGAAAGAGAGGGAGGGGGCGAGAGGGGGAGAGGGAGGGGAGGAGAGTGAGAAAGAGAGGGAGGGGGCAAGAGAGAGAGAGGGAAGGGGCAGATAGAGAGAGAGGGGTGAGAGAGAGATGGAGGGGGCAAGAGGGAGAGGGAGGGTGGGGGTGAGAGAGCGGTGGGGGCGAGAGAGAAAGAGGCATGGGGAGAGAGAGAGGGAGGGGTGCTGGAGAGAGAGGGAGTGGGTGAGAGAGAAGGAGGGGGCGAGAGAGAGGGGGTGAGATAGAGAGGGAGGGAGGTGAGAGAGAGGGAGGGGCGAGAGAGTGGAAGGGGAACGAGAGATTGGGAGGGCGGACGAGAGAGAAAGAGGACGTGGGACGAGAGAGAAAGGAAAGGGGGTTGAGAGAGAGAAGGAGGGGGACGAGAGTGTCGAGTAGGGTGAGAGAGAAAGGGAGTGGGAGAGAGAGAGGGAGGGAGGGACGAAGCAAGAGACAGAGTGAGGGGGGAAAAGAGAGAGAGAGGGTGATGAAAGAGGGGGAGGGGGTGAGAGAGTGAGATGGGGATGAGAGAGAGAATGGGTGGGCGGGCAAGAGAGAGAAGGCGGTGAACAAGAGAGGGAGGGAGGGGGTGAGAGAGGGAGAGGGAGGAGTAGAGAGAGTGAGGAGGACGAGACACAGAGAGAGGGAGGGCAATGGGAGAGAGAGGGAGGGGATGAGAGAGAGGGAGGAAAGGATGGTGAGAGAGAGGGAGGGAGAGAGGGAGGGCGGGAGAGAGAGAGGTTGGTGGGGTGAGAGAGAGGAGCATGGGGTGAAAGAGAGAGGGAGGGCAGGCGCGAGAGTGATAGCGAGGGGCGAGAGAGAGAGATAGAGACGGGGGCAAGAGTGAGAGGGAGGGCGACGAGAGATAGAGGGAGGGGTGCGAGAGAGAAAGGGAAGGGTGTTGAGAGAGAGAGGGAGGGGACGAGAGAGTGGAGTAGGGTGAGAGAGAGAGTGGGAAAGAGAGAGGGAGGGGGCGAGAGAGAAAGGGAGGGAGGGAGCGAGAGAGAGAGAATGAGGAGGGGTGAGAGAGAGGGAGGGAGGGAGCGAGAGAGAGAGAAGGAGTGGGTGAGAGAGAGAGAGCGAGGGGGATGAGAGAGGGAGGGGATGAGAGTGACAGGGAGGGGGTAAGAGAGAGAGGTTGGTGGGGTGAGAGAGAGAGGGATGGGGGAAAGAGAGAGGAGGGGGTGAAAGAGAGAGGGAGGGCGTGCGAGAGAGAGAGATAAAGAGGGGCGAGAGAGAGATAGACAGGGGGCGAGAGAGAGAGGGAGGGTGACGAGAGATAGAGGGAGGGGGACGAGAGAGAGGGAGAGGGGGATGAGAGAGAGGGAGGGGTCGAGAGAGAGATGGGGAGGGGGCAAGCAAGAGGGTGTGAGAGAGAAAGGGAGGGAGGGGGACGAGGGAGAGGGAGGGGAGCGACAGAGAGAGAGGGGGAAGAGAGAGGGAGGGACGAGAGAGAGGGGAGGGGATGAGCGAGAGAGGGAGGGGGACAAAAGAGAGAGGGAGGAAGGTGAGGGAGGGGCGAGAGAGTACAAGGGGAATGTGAGAGAGATTGGGAGGGCGGGCGAGTGAGAAACAGGGAAAGGGACGAGACAGAACGGGAAGGGGGTTGAGAGAGAGAAGGAGGGGGATGAGAGAGAGAGAGGGAGAGGAGCGAGAGAGAGGGGGATGGGGTCGAGAGAGAAAGTGGAGGGGATGGAGAGAAAGAAGGAGGGGATGAGAGAGGGAGAGGGACGAGAGAGAGAGGGAGGGGACGAGAGAGTGGAGTAGGGTGTGAGAGAGAGAGAGAGAGGGGTGAGAGAGAGAGGGAGGGGGCGAGAGAGAGACAGAATGAGGAGGGGTGAGAGAGAGGGAGGGAGGGAGCGGGACAGAGAGAGAAGGAGGGGGGTGAGAGAGAGCAAGGGGATGAGAGAGAGGGAGGGGGGATGAGAGAAAGAGTGAGGGGATTGAGAGAGAGAATGGGAGGGTGGGAGAGAGAGATGGCGGCGAACGAGAGAGAGAGGGAGGGGTTTGAGAGAGGCAGAGGGAGAGGGATGAGAGAGAGAGAGATGGAGGGGGACGAGATAGAGAGGGAGGGGATGAGAGAGTGGGAGGAAGGGATGGTGAGCGACAGAGAGGGGGAGGGGGTGAGAGAGAGGAGGGGGACGAGATAGACAGAGGGAGGGGTGAGAGAGAAGGTGGGGATGAGAGTGAAAGGGAGGGCGGGTGAGAGAGATAGAGAGGTTGGTGGGGTGAGAGAGAGAGAGTGATGGGGCGAGAGAGAGAGGGAGGGCTGACAGTGAGAGGACGGGAATGAAAGAGAGAGGGAGAGTGGGTGAGAGAGAGAGAGAGATAGAGAGGGGAGAGAGAGGGGAGGCAAGAGAGAGGGGATTGAGAGAGAGGGGGGCGAGAGAGAGGGACGGACGAGAGAGAGGGAGGGGGACAAAAGAGAGACGGAGGGGACAAGAGCGAAAGGGAGGGAGGTGAGAGAGAGGGAGGGGCGAGAGAGTGCAAGGGGAATGAGAGAGAGATTGGGAGGGCGGGCGAGTGAGAAAGAGGGAGGGGGACGAGAGAGAAAGAGGAGGGGGATGAGAGAGAGAGAGAGGGAGAGGGACGAGAGAGAGAGGGGGGACGAAGAGTGGAGTAGGGTGAGATAGAGAGGTGGAGGGGGTGAGAGAGAGAGGGAGGAGGTGAGAGAGAGAGAGTGGGAGGGGTGAGAGAGAGAGAGGGAGGGAGCGAGAGACAGAGGGGGAGGGGGCGAAAGAGAGAGGGGGAGGGGGCGAAAGAGAGAGGGGGAGGGGCGAGAGAGCGAGAGGGTGGGCCGAGAGAGAGGGGTAGGTGGCGAGAGAGAGAGAGAGAAAGGTGGACGAGAAAGAGAGGGAGGGTTGAGAGAGCGAGAGGGTGGGGCGAGACAGAGAGACGGAGGCGGCAAAAGAGAGAGGGACGGGGCGAGAGATAGAGGGAGGGGGGCGAGAGAGAGAGGGAGGGGGCGAGAGAGAGAGCGGGAAGGGGCAAGAGAGGGAAAGAAAGGGGGGTGAGAGAGAGGGGGAGGGACCGAGTAAGAGAGGCAGGGGAGCGAGAGATAGAGGGCGGTGAGAGAGAGCGGGGGTCGAAAGAGATTGGAGGGAGGCAAGAGAGAGGGAAGGAGGGGGCGAGAGGGTGGGCGTGAGAGAGAGGGAGGGGGCGAAAGAGAGGGAGGGGTTGAGACAGAGAGAGGGAGGGAGAGGGGGTGAGCGAGAGAGACGGTGTGGTGTGTGAGAGAGAGAGGGGTGAGAGAGAGGGGAGGGGAGAGAGAGAGAAAGAAAGTGGGGTGAGAGAGAGAGAGAGGGAGCGGGTGGCAGAGAGAGGGAGGGGTGCGAGAGTGCGGAAGGAGGCAAGAGAGAGAGAGAGGGAGGGGTGAGAGAGAGTACGAGGGGGACAAGAGAGAGGGAGAGGGCCAGAGAGAAGGAGGGGCGAGAGAGAGGGAGAGAGGGGGCGAGAGAAAGAGAGAAATGGGGTGAGGGAGAGAGGGGACGAGAGAGAGAGGGAGGATGGGAGCAAGAGAGGGAGGGGAGCGAGAGAAAGAGGGCGGTGAGAGAGAGAGGGGTTTCGAAAGAGAGTGGGGGCAAGAGAGAGGGAGGGGTTGAGAGAGAGAGGGCGGGGTGCGAGAGAGAGGGGGAGAGAGAGGTGGAAGGGGGCAAGAGAGAGAAAGAAAGGGGGAGAGAGAGCGAGAGAGAGGGGGAGGGGGCGAGAGAGGGAGGTGGAGGGGCAATGGAGAGAAAGAAAGGGGAGTGAGAGTGAGGAGAGGGGCTAGCAAGAGAGGGAGGGAGCGAGAGCAAGTAGGCGGTGAGAGAGAGTGGTCGAGAGTGGGTGCGAGGGGGGCAAGAGAGGGAGGGTTTGAGACACAGAGAGGGAGGGAGGGAGCGAGAAAGGGAGGGGGCGAGAGAGAGAAAGAAAAGGGGTGGTGACAGAGGGAGGGGTGAGTGAGAGAGGGAGAGGTGCGAGAGAGAGAGGGAGGGTGGCGAGAAAAAGAGGGAGGGGGCGAGAGAGAGAGAGGGAGCGAGGCGAGAGTGTGGGAGGTAGTGGGGGTGAGAGAGAGAGAGTGGGGCGTGAGAAAGATAGGGAGGGGCGAGAGAGAAAGGGGGTCACAGAGAGGGGGAGGGCGCAAGAGAGAGAAAGAAAGGTGGGTGAGAGAGAGAGGGGACGAGAGAAAGATAGGGAAGGGCGAGAGAGAGAGTGGGGTGAGAGAGAGAGGTAACGAGAGAGAGAGGGAGGGGTGCGAGAGTGAGGAAGGAGGCAAGAGACAGAGAGAGAGAGGGAGGGGCGAGAGAGAGAGAGAAAGGGGGTGAGGGAGAGAGGACACGAGAGAGAGAGAGGGAGGATGGGAGCAAGAGAGGGAGGGGAGCGAGAGAAAGAGGGCGGTTAGAGAGAGAGGGCGGGGTGCGAGAGAGAGAGACGAGGCGAGAGAAAGATAGGGAGTGGTTGGGGGGCGAGAGCAAGGGGGAAGGGGGCAAGAGAGAGAAAGAAAGGGGGCGAGAGAGAGAGGAGACGAGAGAAAGATAGGGAGGGGCGAGAGAGAGAGGGGGCGAGAGTGAGGGAAGGGAGCAAGAGAGAGAAAGAAAGTGGGGTGAGAGAGAGAGGGAGCGGAGAGAGGGAGAGGGAGGAGTGCGAGAGCGAGGAAGGAGGCAAGAGAGAAAGAGACAGAGGGAGGGGCGAGAGAGAGTACGAGGGGGACAAGAGAGAGGGAGGGGTTGAGAGAGAAGGAGGGGTGAGAGAGAGGGAGAGAGGGCGAGAGAGAGAGAAAGGGGGTGAGGGAGAGAGGGGATGAGAGGGAGAGAGGGAGGATGGGAGAAAGAGAGGGTGGGGAGCGAGAGAAAGAGGGCAGTGAGACAGGGGGGCTCCAAAGAGAGTGGAGGGGCAAGAGAGAGGGAGGGGTTGAGAGAGAGATTGCAGGGTGCGAGAGAGAGAGGGGCGAGAGAAAGGTGGGGGGGCGAGAGAGAGGGGCGAGAGAGAGGGGGGAAGGGGGCAAGAGAGAGAAAGGAAGGGGGCGACAGATCGAGAGAGAGGGAGGGGGCGAGAGAGGGAGGTGGAGGGGGCAATAGAGAGAAAGTGGGGTGTGAGAGAGAGAGGGCCGAGAGAGACTGGGAGGGGGCAAGAGAGGGAGGGTATGAGAGAAAGAGAGGGAGGGAGGGAGAGAGAAAGGGAGGGGGCGAGAGAGAGAAAGAGAAGGGGTGGGGAGCGCGGGAGTGGGTGAGTGAGAGAGGGAGAGGTGCGAGATAGAGAGAGGGAGGGTGGCGAGAGAAAGAGGCGGGGGCGAGAGAGAGAGAGGGAGCGAGGCGAGAGAGTGGGAGGGAGAGGGGGCGAGAGAGAGAGAGAGGGCAGGGTGCGAGAGAGAGACACTGGGGACGAGACAAAGATAGGGAGGGGCGAGAGAGGGGGTGAGAGAGAGGGGGTGGGCGCAAGTGAGAGAAAGAAAGGTGGGTGAGAGAGAGGGGACGAGAGAAAGATAGGGAAGGGCGTGAGAGAGAGAGGGGCGAGAGAGTGGGGGAGAATGCAAGAGTGTGATAAAAAGTGGGGTGAGAGAGAGAGGGAATGGGCGAGAGAGAGAGGGAGGGTGCGAGAGTGAGGAAGTAGGCAAGAGAGAGAGAGGGGGCGAGAGAGAGGGAGAGATGGGGCGAGAGAGAGAGAGAAAGGGGGTAAGGGAGAGAGGGGACGAGAGCGAGAGGGAGGATGGGAGCAAGAGAGGGAGGGGAGCGAGAGAAAGAGGGCGGTGAGAGAGAGAGGGGGGTCGAAAGAGAGTGGGAGTGGCAAGAGAGAGGGAGGGGTTGAGAGAGAGAGGGCGGGGTGTGAGAGAGAGAGGGGGCGAGAGAATGATTGAGAGGGTGTGAGAGGGGGATCGAGAGAGAGGGGTGAAGGGGCAAGAGAGAGAAAGAAAGGGGGGCGAGAGAGAGAGAGAGAGAGGATACGAGAGAAAGATAGGGATGGGCGAGAGAGAGGGGGCGAGAGAGAGGGGGAGGGTTCAAGAGAGAGAAAGAATGTGGGGTGAGACAGAGAGATGGAGCGGGCGAGAGAGTGAGGTAGGGGTGCGAGAGTGAGAAAGGAGGCAAGAGAGAGAGAGAGACAGAGGGAGGGGGCGAGATAGAGTACGAGGGGACAAGAGAGAGCGAGAGGGTGAGAGAGAAGGAGGGGCGAGAGAGAGGAGAGAAGGGGCGAGAGAGAGAGAAAGGTGGTGAGGGAGAGAGGGGACGAAAGAGAGAGAGGGAGGATGGGAGCAAGAGAGGGAGGGGAGCGAGAGGAAGAGGGCGGTGAGAGAGAGGGTGTCGAAAGAGAGTGGGGGTGGCAAGAGAGAGAGGGAGGGGTTGAGAGAGAGAGAGGGCGGGGTGCGAGAGAGAGAGAGAGGGCGGGGTGCGAGAGAGAGACGGGGCGAGAGAAAGATAGGGAGGGGGTGAGGGGGGGGCGAGAGAGAGGGTGGAAGGGGGCAAGAGAGAGAACGAAAGGGGCCAAGAGAGAGAGAGAGAGAGGAGACGAGAGAAAGATAGCGAGGGGGCGAGAGAGAGGGGGCGAGAGAGAGAGGGTGCGAGAGAGAGAGCGGGAAGGGGCAAGAGAGGGAAAGAAAGGGGGATGAGAGAGGGGGGGAGGGGCCGAGCAAGAGAGACGGGGAGCGAGAGAAAGAGGGCGGCGAGAGAGAGAGGGGGTCGAAAGAGATTGGGAGGGAGGCACGAGAGAGGGAGGGAGGGGGCGAGAGAGGGGGCGTGAGAGAGAGAGGGAGGGGGCGAAAGAGAGGGAGGGGTTGAGACAGAGAGAGGAAGGGGTGCGAGAGTGAGGAAGGAGGCAAGAGAGAAAGAGAGAGAGGGAGGTGGTGAGAGAGAGTACGAGGGGGACAAGAGAGAGGGAGGGGGTGAGAAAGAAGGAGGGGCGAGAGAGAGGGAGAGAGGGGGCGAGAGAGAGAGAAAAGGGGTGAGGGAGAGAGGGGATGAGAGAGAGAGAGGGACGATGGGAGCAAGAGAGGGAGGGGAGCGAGAGAAAGAGGGCAGTGAGAGAGAGAGGGGTCCGAAAGAGAGTGGAGGGGCAAGAGAGAGGGAGAGGTTGAGAGAGAGAGGGCGGGGTGCGAGAGAGAGAGAGGGGCGAGAGAAAGATAGAGAGGGGGCATGAGAGAGGGGCCATGAGAGAGAAAGAAAGGGGGCGAGAGAGCGAGAGAGAGGGAGGGGGCGAAAGTGTGAGGTGAAGGGGGCAATAGAGAGAAAGTCCGGCGTGAGAGAGAGAGAGGGTCGAGAGAGAGTGGGAGGGGGCAAGAGAGGGAGGGTTTGAGAGAAAGAGATGGAGGGAGAGAGAAAGGGAGGGGGCAAGAGAGATAAAGAAATGGAGGGGATGAGAGAAAGATAGGGAAGGGCGAGAGAGAGAGAGGGGCGAGAGAGTGGGGGAGAATTCAAGACAGAGAAAAAAGGTGGGGTGAGAGAGAGAGGGAACGGGCGAGAGAGAGAGGGAGGGATGCGAGAGTGAGGAAGGAGGCAAGAGAGAGAGGGGGGAGGGGGCGAGAGAGCGTATGAGGGGGACAAGAGAGAGGGAGGGGGTGAGAGAGAAGGAGGGGCGAGAGAGAGTGAGAGAGGGGCGAGAGAGAGGGAGGATGGGAGCAAAAGAGGGAGGGGAGCGAGAGAAAGAGGGCGCAGAGAGCGGGGTCGAAAGAGAGTGGGAAGGGGGCAAGAGAGAGGGAGGGAGCGAGAGAGAAAGGGAGGGGACGAGAAAGAAAAGGGGGTGAGAGAGGGAGAGGTGCAAGAGAGAGAGAGTGAGGGATGGAGGCGAGAGAAAGAGGGAGGGGGCGAGAGAGAGGGAGGGAGAGAGGCGAGAGAGAGGGGGGGAGAAGCGGTGAGAGCGGGAAAGAAAGAGGGTGAGAGAAAGAGGGAGGGAGTGAGAGAGGGAGGGGTGCGAGAGTGAGGGAGGGGTGTGAGAGTGAGGGAGGATCCGAGAGAGAGAGGGAGGGAAGGGGCGAGACAGAGTGGGAGGGGGTCAAGAGAGAGGGAGGGGGTGAAAGACAGAGGGAGAGGGGGCGAGAGAGAGAGAACGGGGGTGAGAGAGAGAGGGGAAGAGAAAGAGGGGGAAGGGAGCGAGCATGAGAGGGAGGGGAGCAAGAGAAAGAGGGTGGTGTGAGAGAGAGGAGGTCGAAAGAGAGAGGGAGGGGGAAAGAGAGAGGGAGTGGTTGAGAGAGAGAGGGCAGGATGCGAGAGAGAGAGGAGGCGAGAGAAAGATAGGGAGGGGGAGAGAGAGAGGGGCGAGAGAGAGGGGGAAGGGGACAAGAGAGAGAAAGAAAACGGGGCGAGAGTGAGGGAAGGACCGAGAGAGTGTGGGAGGGCTGCGAGAGTGAGGGAGGAGGCAAGGGAGAGAGAGAGAGAGAGGGAGGGGGCGAAAGAGAAAGGCGAGGTGTGAGAGAGAGAGGAGACGACAGAGAGGGGAGCGCGAGAAAGAGGGCAGTGAAAGAGAGAGAAGAGAGAGGGGTTCAAAACAGAGTGGGGGGGGCAAGAGAGAGGGAAGTGTTGAGAGAGAGAGGGAGGGGGTGAGAGAGAGAGAGAGGGGTGAGAGAGAGGGAGGGGCAAGAGAGAGAGGGTGTGGGGTCGAGAGCAGCGGCGAGAGAGAGAGGGAGGGAGTCGAGAGAAGTAGGAGTGAGTGAGAATGTGAGGGAGACGGCGCGAGAGTGTGAAGGAGGGGTTGAGAGAGAGAGCGGAAGGGCAGTGAGAGAGAGAGGGAGGGGCGAGCAAGAGGGGGAGGGGTCTAGAGGAAGAGGAGAGATGAGAGAGAGAAGTGGTCAAGAGAGAGTGGGAGGAAGACAAGAGAGGGGAGACGAGAGAGAGAGGGAGAGATGCAAGAGAGGGAGGGTGGCGAGAGAAATAGGGAGGGGGCGAGAGAGAGAGGGAGCTAGGAGAGAGAGTGGGAGGGAGAGGGGGTGAGAGAGAGAGAGAGAAAGCATTTTGTGAGAGAGAGAGAGTGGGGGCCAGAGAAAGATAGGGATGGGCGAAAGAGAGAGAGGGAACGAGAGAGACGGGGAGGGCACAAGAGAGGGAGAGAGGGAGGGGGCGAGAGAGAGTGGGAGGGGGACGAGAGAGAGGGAGGGGGCGAGAGAGAGAGGAAGGGGGGTGTGAGAAAGAGAGGAGATGAGAGAGAGGGGAGTGTGCTAGCAAGAGAGAGAGGGGAGCGTGAGAAAGAGGGCAGTGAGAGAGAGAGAAAGAGGGGGGTTCAAAAGAGAGTGGGGGGATAGAGAGAGGGAAGGGTTGAGAGAGAGAAGAGAGAGAGACGCAGGGGGCGAGAGAGAGAGGAGGGGGGCGAGGGAGAGAAATGAAAGGGGGGCGAGAGAGAAAGAGGGGCTAGAGAGAGGGGCGGGAAAGACGGGGGAGGGTGCAAGAGAGAGAAAGAAAGGAGGGTGAGAGAGAGAGGGGTCGAGAGAGAGTGGGAGAGGGGCAAGAGAGAGGGAGGGGTTGAGAGACAGACGGAGGGAGCGAGAGAGAAAGGGAGGGGGCGAGAGAGAGAAATGAAAGAAGGGATGAGAGAGGGAGAGGAAGGGGTGCGAGAGTGAAGGAGGAGGCAAGAGAGAGAGAGGGAGGGGGCGAGAGAGAGTGGGAGGGGGACGAGAAAGAGGGAGGTGGCGAGAGAGAAGGAGGGACGAGAGAGGGGGAGGGTGGCGAGAGAGAGAGAAAAGGGATGTGAGTGAGAGGGGACGAGAGAGAGGGGGAGTGGGCGAGAAAGAGAGGGAGGGGAGGGAGAGAAAAAGGGCGATGAGTGAGAGAGAGGGCGTCAAAAGAAAGTGGGCGGGGGGCAAGAGAAAGGGAGGGGTTGAGAGAGAGATGGAGGGGCGAGAGAGAAAGGGAGGGGACGAGAAAGAAAAGGGGGTGAGAGAGGGAGAGGTGCAAGAGAGAGAGAGTGAGGGAGGGGGCGAGAGAAAGAGGGAGGGGGCTAGAGAGAGAGAGGGAGAGAGGCGAGAGAGAGGGAGGGAGAAGCGGTGAGAGCGGGACAGAAAGGGGGTGAGAGAAAGAGGGAGGGAGGGAGTGAGAGAGGGAGGGGTGCGAGAGTGAGGGAGTGGTGCGAGAGTGAGGGGGAGGGAGGGGGCGAGACAGAGTGGGAGGGGGTCAAGAGAGAGGGAGGGGGTGAAAGACAGAGGGAGAGGGGGCGAGAGAGAGAGAGAGAACGGGGTGAGAGAGAGAGGGGAAGAGAAAGAGGGGGAAGGGAGCAAGCATGAGAGGGAGGGGAGCAAGAGAAAGAGGGTGGTGTGAGAGAGAGGAGGTCGAAAGAGAGAGGGAGGGGGAAAGAGGGAGTGATTGAGAGAGAGAGGGCAGGATGCGAGAGAGAGAGGGGGCGAGAGAAAGATAGGGAGGGGGAGAGAGAGGGGCAAGGGGACAAGAGAGAGAAAGAAAACGGGGTGAGAGTGAGGGAAGGGCCGAGAGAGTGTGGGAGGGGTGCGAGAGTGAGGGAGGAGGCAAGGGAGAGAGAGAGAGAGGGAGGGGGCGAGAGAGAAAGGCGAGGTGTGAGAGAGAGAGGAGACGACAGAGAGGGGAGCGCGAGAAAGAGGGCAGTGAAAGAGAGAGAAGAGAGTGGGGTTCAAAACAGAGTGGGAGGGGGGCAAGAGAGAGGGAAGTGTTGAGAGAGAGTCGGAGGGGGCGAGAGAGAGAGGGAGGGGGTGAGAGAGAGAGAGAGAGGGGTGAGAGAGAGGGAGGGGCAAGAGAGAGAGGGTGTGGGGTCGAGAGCAGCGGCGAGAGAGAGAGGGAGGGAGTCGAGAGAAGTAGGAGTGAGTGAGAATGTGAGGGAGACGGCGCGAGAGTGTGAAGGAGGGGTTGAGAGAGAGAGCGGAAGGGCAGTGAGAGAGAGAGGGAGGGGGCGATCAAGAGGGGGAGGGGTCTAGAGGAAGAGGAGAGATGAGAGAGAGAAGTGGTCAAGAGAGAGTGGGAGGAAGACAAGAGAGGGGGAGACGAGAGAGAGAGGGAGAGATGCAAGAGAGGGAGGGTGGCGAGAGAAATAGGGAGGGGGCGAGAGAGAGAGAGGGAGCTAGGAGAGAGAGTGGGAGGGAGAGGGGGTGAGAGAGAGAGAGAGAAAGCATTTTGTGAGAGAGAGAGAGTGGGGGCCAGAGAAAGATAGGGATGGGCGAAAGAGAGAGAGGGAACGAGAGAGACGGGGAGGGCGCAAGAGAGGGAGAGAGGGAGGGGGCGAGAGAGAGTGGGAGGGGGACGAGAGAGAGGGAGGGGGCGAGAGAGAGAGAAAGGGGGGTGTGAGAAAGAGAGGAGATGAGAGAGAGGGGAGGGTGCTAGCAAGAGAGAGAGGGGAGCGTGAGAAAGAGGGCAGTGAGAGAGAGAGAAAGGGGGGGTTCAAAAGAGAGTGGCGGGGATAGAGAGAGGGAAGGGTTGAGAGAGAGAAGAGAGAGACGGAGGGGGCGAGAGAGAGAGGAGGGGGGCGAGGGAGAGAAATGAAAGGGGGGGCGAGAGAGAAAGAGGGGCTAGAGAGAGGGGCGGGAAAGACGGGGGAGGGTGCAAGAGAGAGAATGAAAGGAGGGTGAGAGAGAGAGGGGTCGAGAGAGAGTGGGAGACGGGCAAGAGAGAGGGAGGGGTTGAGAGACAGAGGGAGGGAGCGAGAGAGAGAGGGAGGGAGTCGAGAGAAGTAGGAGTGAGTGAGAATGTGAGGGAGACGGCGCGAGAGTGTGAAGGAGGGGTTGAGAGAGAGAGCGGAAGGGCAGTGAGAGAGAGAGGGAGGGGGCGAGCAAGATGGGGAGGTGTCTAGAGGAAGAGGAGAGATGAGAGAGAGAAGTGGTCAAGAGAGAGTGGGAGGAAGACAAGAGAGGGGGAGACGAGAGAGAGAGGGAGAGATGCAAGAGAGGGAGGGTGGCGAGAGAAATAGGGAGGGGGCGAGAGAGAGAGAGAGGGAGCTAGGAGAGAGAGTGGGAGGGAGAGGGGGTGAGAGAGAGAGAGAGAAAGCATTTTGTGAGAGAGAGAGAGTGGGGGCCAGAGAAAGATAGGGAGGGGCGAAAGAGAGAGAGGGAACGAGAGAGACGGGGAGGGCGCAAGAGAGGGAGAGAGGGAGGGGGCGAGAGAGAGTGGGAGGGGGACGAGAGAGAGGGAGGTGGCGAGAGAGAGAGGAAGGGGGTGTGAGAAAGAGAGGAGATGAGATAGAGGGGAGGGTGCTAGCAAGAGAGAGAGGGGAGTGTGAGAAAGAGGGCAGTGAGAGAGAGAGAAAGAGGGGGGTTCAAAAGAGAGTGGCGGGGATAGAGAGAGGGAAGGGTTGAGAGAGAGAGAGACGGAGGGGGCGAGAGAGAGAGGAGGGGGGCGAGGGAGAGAAATGAAAGGGGGGGCGAGAGAGAAAGAGGGGCTAGAGAGAGGGGCGGGAAAGACGGGGGAGGGTGCAAGAGAGAGAAAGAAAGGAGGGTGAGAGAGAGAGGGGTCGAGAGAGAGTGGGAGAGGGGCAAGAGAGAGGGAGGGGTTGAGAGACAGAGGGAGGGAGCGAGAGAGAAAGGGAGGGGGCTAGAGAGAGAAATGAAAGAAGGGGTGAGAGAGGGAGAGGAAGGGGTGCGAGAGTGAAGGAGGAGGCAAGAGAGAGAGAGGGAGGGGGCGAGAGAGAGTGGGAGGGGGACGAGAAAGAGGGAGGTGGCGAGAGAGAAGGAGGGACGAGAGAGGGGGAGGGTGGCGAGAGAGAGAGAAAAGGGATGTGAGTGAGAGGGGACGAGAGAGAGGGGGAGTGGGCGAGAAAGAGAGGGAGGGGAGGGAGAGAAAGAGGGCGATGAGTGAGAGAGGGGGGTCAAAAGAAAGTGGGCGGGGGGCAAGAGAGAGGGAGGGGTTGAGAGAGAGAGAGATGGAGGGGCGAGAGAGAAAGGGAGGGGGCGACAGAGGGGGCCGAGTGAAAGAGGGTGGGAGGTCGAGAGAGGGGGGAGAGAGAGCGGGAGGGAGGGGGCGCGAGCGAGAGAGAGGGAGAGGGAGGCGGGTGAGAGAGAGAGACGGAGGGGGCAAGAGAGAGAAGGTGTGGGGTCGAGAGACGGGGCGAGAGAGAGAGGGAGGGGGCGAGAGAAGTGGAGTGAGTGAGAGAGGGAGTGATGGGGCGTGAGTGAGGGGGAGGGGGGCGAGAGAATGTGGGGGGATGAGAGAGAGGGGTCGAGAGAGTGGGAGAGGGATAAGAGAGAGGGGAATGAGAGAGCGAGGGAGAGGGCCAGAGAGAGAGGGGGCAACAGAGAGATGGAGGGGTTCAAGAGGGAGTGGGAGAAGGGCGAGAGAGACAGTGGGACGGGAGCGAGAGAGAAAGAGGGAGAGAGGCGAGAAAATAGAAGAGAGCTGGGGGGTGAGAGAGAGAGGGGAGAGAGAAAGATAGAGAGGCGGCGAGAGTGATAGGGCGCGAGAGAGAGGGGAGGGGCGAGAGAGAGAGAGAGGGAGGGGGCTAAAGGATTGGGAGGGATGTGAGAGAGAGGGAAAGGGGCGAGAGAGAGGGGGCAAGAGAGTGAAAGGGAGGGGACGAGAGAGAAAGAGAAATTGGGTGCGAGAGAGAGGGAAAGAGGGGGTGAGAAAGAGGGAGCGGGTTGAGACAGAGAGGGAGGGGGTGAGAGAGGGGGGAGGGGGTCAGAGAGAGAAAGTGGGAGTGAGAGAGGGAGGGAGGGCGTGAGAGAGAGGGAGGGATGCGAGAGAGAGAGGCAGGGAGGCGAGAGAGAGGGAGTGCGAGGGGGTGAGAGAGAGAGTGAAGGGGCTAGAGAGAGACGGAGGGGGCGATAAACAGAGGGAGGAGGCGAGAGACAGATAGTGAGGGAGCGAGAGAGAGGGAGGGGGAGGGGGTGAGAGAGAGGGGGGAGGTGGCGAGAGAGAGAGGGAGGGGGCAATAAAGAGAAAGAAACGCAGGGTGAGAGAGAGGGCGGGGGCAAGACAGTGAGGGAGGGGTGCGGGAGAGAGAAGGAGGGTGTCGAGAGAGAAAGGGAGGGGTGCAATAGAGAGAGGGAGGGGGATAGAGAGAGGGAGGGGCGAGAGACAGAGGGAGGAGGCGAGAGAGAGGGGGCAAGAGAGAGAGGGGTGAGTGCAAGAGAGAGAAAGAAAGGGGGGTGAGAGAGGGGGCGAGCAAGAGAGGGAGGGGAGTGAGAGAAAGAGGGGTGTGAGTGAGAGAGTTGGGTCGAGAGAGAATGGGGGGGCAAGAGAGAGGGAGGGGTTGAGAG
This sequence comes from Hemiscyllium ocellatum, assembly GCF_020745735.1. Taxonomy (NCBI): domain Eukaryota; kingdom Metazoa; phylum Chordata; class Chondrichthyes; order Orectolobiformes; family Hemiscylliidae; genus Hemiscyllium; species Hemiscyllium ocellatum. Next base: position 74,315,462 of record NC_083420.1, on the reverse strand, counting down.
AGAGAGGGAGGGAGCGAGAGAGAAGGAGGGGGCGAGAGAGAGGGGGAGGGGGAAATAGAGAGAAAGAAAGTTGGGTGTGAGAGAGGGGGAGGGGTGAGCAAGTGAGGGAGGGGAGGGAGAGAAAGAGGGGTGAGAGAGAGAGATAGGGCAGGGTGCGAGAGAGAGAGTGGGTGAGAGAAAGATAGGGAGGGGACGAGAGAGAGAGGGTGCGAGAGAGAGAGGGGGAGGGGGCAGGAGAGAGAAAGAAAGGGGGTGAGAGAGAGGGGAGGGGGCGAGCAAGAGAGGGAGGGGAGTGAGAGAAAGAGGGTGGTGAGAGAGAGGGGAGTGGAAAGAGAGTTAGGGGCAAGAGAGAGGGAGGGGTTGAGAGAGAGGGAAGGGGCGAGAGTGAGGGGGAGGGGGCGAGTGAGAGAGGGTGGGGGGTCGAGAGAGGGAGACATGAGAGAGAGAGTGAGAGGTGTGAGAGAGAGAGGGAGGGGGCGAGAGAGAGAGACTGCGAGCGAGGCGAGAGAGAGGTAGGGAGAGGGGGTGTGAGAGAGAGGGGGCGAGAAAATGATAGGGAGGGGGCGATAGAGAGAGAGAGGAGTCGAGAGAGAGGGGGATGGGGGCAAGAGAGAGGGAGGGATTTAGAGAGAGGGGAAAGGGCAAGAGAGAGAGGGAGGGTGGCAAGAGAGAGAGAGGGGTGCGAGTGAAAGAGGGTGGGGGGTCGAGAGAGGGGGCGTGAGAGTGAGGGAGGGGGCGAGAGAGAGTGAGAGAGAGGGAGGGGGTGAGAGAATGGGAGGAGGTAAGAGAGAGAGAGTGGGGGGTCGAGAGACGGGGGCGAGAGAGTGAGGATGGGGCGAGAGAAGTAGGAGTGGACTAGAGAGAGAGGGAGTGGGGCGAGAGAGAGGGAGGGGTCGAGAGAGAGAGCGGAAGGGGAGTGAGAGAGAGGGAGGGGAGAGCAAGAGAGGGAGGGTGGCGAGAGAAACTGGGCGGATGAGAGAGAAGGTGTCAAGACAGAGTGGGAGGCGGACAAGAGAGAGGGGGGATGAGAGAGAGAGGGAGAGGGCGAGAGAGAGAGAGCTGGGGGCAACAGAGAGACGGAGGGGTGCGAGAGGGAGTGGGAGGAGGGCGAGAGAGAGAGAGGGACGGGGGTGAAAGAGAGAGAAGGAACGAGGCAACAGAGTGGGAGGGAGAGGGGGTGAGAGAGAGGGCGGGGTGCAAGAGAGAGAAAGGTGTGAGAGAAAAATAGGGAGGGGGCGAGAGAGAGGGGGGCAAGAGAGAGAAAGAAAGGTGTGAGAGAGAGGGAGGGTGGTGAGAGAGAGGGAATGAGAGAGAGGGGGAGGAGGCGAGCAAGAGACGGAGGAGAGTGAGAGAAAGAGGTGGGGTGAGAGAGAGACGGGTCGAGAGCGAGTAGGAGGGGGGCAAGAGAGAGGGGGCGAGAGAGAGAAGGAGAGGAGGATAGAGGGGAAGAGAGACAGAGGGGTGCAAGAGAGAGTAGGAGGATGGCGAGAGAGAGAGAGAGAAATGGGGCAAGAGAGAGGGAGAGGGAGAGAGCGAGTGTGTGAGGGAGGGGGGCAAGAGACAGAGGGAGGGGAACGAGAGAGAGAGGGAGGGGTCGAGAGAGAGAGAAGAGGGGGTGAGAGAGAGAGGGAGAGGGCGAGTGTGTGAAGGAGGAGGGCAAAAGCGAAAGGGAGGGGGCGCGAGAGAGAGAGAGGGACGGGGCGAGAGAGAGAGAGAAAGTGTGCATGAGAGAGAGAGGGAGTGGGGGGCGAAAGAGAGAGAGGGGGCGAGAGAGAGAGGGTGTGGGGTGAGAGAGCGAGAGGGAGGGGCGAGAGAGAGGTAGGGGGTGAGAGAAAGGAGGGCATGTGAGAAGCAGGTGAGTGAGAGGAGGGCGAGTGCGAGGAGGGATACTGCGAGAGAGAGCCAGAATGAGAGCAAGAGACATGGAGAGATGAACAAATGGGGTGAACAAGAGAGAGCAAGCGCGTGAGAGAAAGAGGTGACAGAGAGACGGAGAGAGGGGGCAAGAGAGAGACAGTGAGAGAAAACGAGAGAGTGAGCGCGAGAGAGAGAGATGGTCGAGAGAGAGAGAGAGAGAGAAGATTGGTAGAGAGAGAGAGAGGAGGGGTCAGGATACAGAGAAAGAAGGCTACAGAGAAAGAGGGGAGAGTTGCAAGAATGAGGGAAAGAGGGGGCAAATACGAGAGAGAGAGTGAGAGAGCGAGCGAAAGAGAAAGGGAGAGAGGGTGTGGGAGAGAGGGTGAGGGAGAGAGTGATCGAGAAAAAGCAAGGGAGGGGTTAGAGAGGGGCGACAGAGAGAGCGAGGGAGAGTGAGAGGAGCGAGAGGAGCGAGAGGGAGAGGTGATCAAGAGTGAGCGAGAGAGGTGAGCGATGGTGACAGGGGGAACAAAGAGAGAAATATATAGAGAGAGGGACGAAAGTGGGTGTAAGAGAGAGAGGGCCAGGTGCAATAGAGAGAGAGGCAAGAGAGGACTACAGTGATGGGGGAAAGAGAGGAGAGAAAGGGGGTGTTAGAGAGAGTGAGAAAAGGAGAGCGAGAGAGAGATGGGGCGAGTGAGAGAGAGAGAGAGAGATGGGGAGAGCGAGAGGGCGAGAGAAAGAGGGGCGAGTGAGAGACAGAGGGATAAGAGACAGAGTGGTGTAAGAAAGGGAGGGAGGGCTGAGAGAGAGAGCACGAGCAAGAAAGAGAGCGCGAGAGAGAACTGCAAGAAAGAGAAAGAGAGCGAGAGATGGCAGATACGAGAGAGAGTGAGAGAGACAAAGGAAAGAGCGAGATTGGCAGAGTGGGAGCATGGAAGCGTGGAAGCATGGGAACGAGGGAGTGCGGGAGAGAGAAAGAGCGAGAGTGGCAGAGTGGCAGTGAGGGAGCGGCAAGAAAGAAAGAGAGAGAGAGATGGGGAGGGTGGATAGAGGGTGGTAGAGGGAGAGAGGGGTGTAGAGTGAGAGAGTAGAGGGAGGGGCTAGAGGGAGGAGGATAGAAGGAGGGGGAGAGGGAGAGGGAGAGGGAGGGAGTGTAGAAGGAGAGCGGGTAGTGGGTGTAGAGGGAGGGGGGTAGAGAAGGGGTAGATGGAAGTGGTAGGGGATAGGGGAGGGGTAGAGAGAGGGGGTAGGGAATAGAGGGAGGGGGAGAATGGGTGCGAGGGGGCGAAAGGGAGGAGGGTTAGCGAGGAGGGCGACGAGAGGGGAGCGGTGGGGTGGGTGGGAGTGGGGGATGGGGAGAAGGGGGGTGGGGGGTTTGGGGCCAGAGGGGGGCGCGAGAGGGAGGGATGAAGAGGGGAGCAAGGGGTGGCTATAGGGGCGAGAGGGGGGTGAGAGGGGGGCGAGAGGTAAGGCGAAGCGGGGATGAGGGGTCACAAGGGGGGAGGGGGAGAAAAGGGTGCGAGGGGGTGGCAATTGGGGTGGGTGAGGAGAGGGGCGGGGAGAGGGATGGGAAGAGGAGTGGGGCATTCAGGTGTTGGCGCCGGGGGGGCGTGAGAGGGTGGGGGAGGGAGGTAGGAGGGGATGAGAGAAGGGGGAACGAGTGGGGGAGAGACGGAAGGAGAGTGCTGGCTGTATCATTTCATCATCTGTGAAACACATTCAGACTGGCGCAATCCCTCATCCTGATAATTTTCTGGTCATGACTCCAGTCACTAACTTGCTGCCAGGTTCCGATAAATAACCAAAAACACAACAGGAGTTGCAGGAGCTGTACCTTTTCCAATGCTTCCACATCCTTCCTGAAATATGGGCACCAGGACTGCACACAATATTCCAAGAATCGGTTCACCAGCGTTTTGTATATTTGCACCATAATATTGCGGCTCCGGAACTCAATCCCTCTGCGAATGAAACCGAACACATCATGTGCCACCTTAACAGTACTATCCATCTGGGTCACTACTTTCAGGCATCCCTCTGCACATCCACACTACCAAGAATCTTTCCATGGACCCAGTACTCAGTCTCCCTGCTATTCTTCCCAAAGTGCATCACCTCACATTTAGCGGCATTGAACTCCATTTGCCACCTCTCAGCCCAATTTTGCAATTTATCCAAGTTCCCCTACAACCTGTAACATTCTTCCACACTTTCCACTACTCTACTGACTTTAGTGTCGTCTGCAAATTTACTAATCCATCCACCTATGCCTGTGTCTAAGTCATCTATAAAAATGACAAACAGCAGTGGTCCCAAAATAGATCCTTGTGGCACACCACTAATAACCGGACTCCACGCTGAATATTTTCCATCAACCATCATCGTCTTCTTTCAGAAAGCCAGCTTCTAATTCAAACTGCCAAATCACCCTCTAGTCCATGTCTCAGCATTTTCTTCAACAGCCTACCATGTGGAATCTTACCAAAGGCTTTACTGAAGTCCGTGCATATCATGTCAACTGCCCTACCCTCATCTACATGCTTGCTGACCTTCTCAAAAAACTCAGTGAGGTTTGTGAGACACAACCTGCCTTTGACAAAACCATTTTGACTGTCTGAAATTAAATTGGTGTTTGCCAGATGTTTATAAATCTTATCTCTTAATAATCCTTTCCAAAATCTTTCCTACAACGGAAGGAAGGCTCACTGGTGTATAATTACCTGGGCTATCTCTACTGCCTTTGTTGATCAAGGGCACAACATTAGCAATCCTCCAGTCCTCTGGTACCAAACTTGTAGACAATGGCAACTCAAATATCAAAGCCAAAGGCTCTGCTATCTTCTCCCTAGCCTCCCAGAGAATCCTCGGGTAAATCCCATCCAGCCCAGGGGACTTGTCTCCTTTCACTCCTTCTAGAATTGAAAACACCTGTTCATAACTGACCTCGATCCTTTCTTGTCTAATATCTTGTCCCTCATTCTTCTCCTCGACAATATTCTCCTTTTACTGAGTGAAAACCAATGGAAACTCTCCAATCTCCACAGGGTCCACCATCGACTTCCTACTTCTGCCTTTGATTGGCCCTATTCCTACCCTATCCTCTTATTCCTCACATACCTACAGAAAGCTTCCGGGTTCTCCTTTATTCTATTCGCTAACGACTGCTCATGTCCTCTCTTTGCTCTTCTTAACTCACTCAGTAAATCCTTCCTCGCTGATCTGTAACGCTCCATCTCCTCATCTGTACCATCTTGACTCATCAACACATAAGCCTCCTACTTCTTCTTAACAAGAGATGCAATTTCTGTAGTAAACCACGGTTCCCTTACCTTATCACTTCCACTCTGCCTGACAGGGACATACCTATCAAGGACATGCGATATCTGTTCCTTAAACCAGCTCCACTTTTCAATAGTCTGCATCTCCTGCATTTTGCTACCCCATTCTCTGCATCCTAATTCCTGCCTAATCGCATTATAATTGCCCTTGTCCCATTGTCAACTGTTGCCCATTGGTATGTACCTCTCCCTTTCCATCGCTAAACTAAACTGAATTAGGATCATCTCTCCAAAGTGCTCACCCACAACTAAATCAAACACCTCGTCTGGTTCATTACCAAGCACCAGATCTAATGTGGCCTCCCCTCTTGTCGGCTCTTTGACATACTGTGTTAGGAAACCCTCCCGTACAAATTGGACAAAAACTGATCCATCCAACGTACCAGATTTATAGCATTTCCAGTCAATGTTGGGAAAATTAAAGTCCCCTATAATGACCACCCTGTTCCTTTCACTCCTACCCAGAATAATTTTGCTAATCCTCTCTTCCTCCTCCCTGGAACTCTGCGGAGGCCTATAAAAAAAACTCCAAGCAGTGTGACCTCCCCTCTCCTGTTTCTAACCTCAGCCCACACTACCTCAGTAGACGAGTCCTCATCAAAAGTTCTCTCAGCCACCGTTATACTATCCTTGACTAACATGACATGCATGGACCCATTGCAGTGCCTCAAACTCCATGAGGCAGCCATACTCTCTATGACAGACAGACTCAGTCTGGAACCTCCTCTGTCCTTAAGACCTTAAACACTGCCTGCGCTCTTCCGTTTCCCCTTTGCACATTCCCTTTCCAACCCACCCCACCTGCATCATCCACAATTGGAGCTGTCAAGGGCAGGAGTCTGTAGAATAGTCTCCCTAACCTTCTCTATCCTACTATTAAGATGAGTTTTAAAATCATTCTCCTTTAGCAATGTTTTGATCATCCATAAAGCATCTTAGGAGATTTGCCATTGTAAAAGATTCCATTAAATGCAAGTAGTTGTTGTTGCTACCGTATATGAGGAGAAAAGGAATGATGCATTCACAATGCTAACAAGAATGTCACTGATAGGCGTAGTGTGTCGGCCACCAAATACTTACATCACATTGTGTTGGGCAATAAACAAAGAAATAACTAATGCCTGTGAAAAGGGTACAGCTATTATCATGGGTGATTTTAATCTACATGTAGATTAGTCAAACCAGTTCAGGGTAGCCTTGAGGAGTTTATTAAGTGCATCCATGAGAGTTTTCTTGAACAGTATGAAGTGGAACTGACAATGGAGCAAGCTATCCAAGATCCGACCCCAGTGCACTTCGACAGGAATAATTAATGACCTCAGAGTTCGGGATCCTCTTGAAAGAATTGATCACTGTATGGTTGAATTTAGAATACATATGGAGAGTGTGAAGATAAAATCTAATACCTGGTCCTGTGCTTGAACACGGGAACTACAATAGAATGAGGGAGAACTTGGAGAAAGTAGACCGAAAAAAAAAGGTTTTATAGTGGGACAGTTTATGAGCAGCGGAAAATTTTCAAAGACATTTTACAAAGTGCTCAGCAAAGGTATATTCCAATGAAAAGTAAGGACTGTAAGAAAAGGGAAAGTCTGCGATGGGTATCTAAGGAAAATGATCAAATTGAAAGAGAAAGGATAAAAAAAGTGGCCAAAAACAGCATGAAACTAGAACTGGGGAAACTTTTAAGGTCAACAGAAAGCCACACAGCTAGTGTTGGACTGTTCAAGGTAATTGTTCTAATGATAGAAAAGTCTCCTGACCCTGATGGAATCCACCCCAGGGCAGTAAAGGAGATGCAAGGAGAAATAGCAAATGCACTGGCAGTAATTTTCCGAACTTCACTGGACTCTGTGGCAGTCCCAGCAGATTGGAAAGCAGCAAAAGTGACGCCACTGGTTTAAAACGGAGGTGGACAAAAGGTGGGGAATTATACACCAGTTGGCTTACTCTCTGTAGTGGGAAAGATGCTTGGGTCGATTATCAAGGAAGAAATAGCAGGGAATCTCAGTAGAAATTATGCCGTTGGACAGACACATCATGGGTTCATGTAGGGCAGGTCATGCTTGACAAATCTTTCAGAATTCTGTGAAGACATTACGATCAAGGTGGACAATGGGGACCCAGTGGATGTGAAAGGTGCTGTTGCATAATATAATGGTGCATGGCGTTAGGTTTAGAGTATTAGCATGGATAGAAGATTGGTTGACTAACAGGAAGCAAAGTGTAAGGATAAATGAGTATTATTCTGGCTGGCAATCAGTGACTAGTAGTGTGCTTCTGGGATCACTGTTGGGACTGTAAATATTTACAATTGATACAGATGATTTGGAGTTGGGGATCACATGTAGGGTGTCAAGGTTTGCATATGACACTAATATGAACAGCAGAACAAAGTGTGCAGTGGACAGTGAAACTTTGCAGAGGAACAAAGGTACATTGAGTGAGTGTGCAATGGTCTGGCAAATGGAATACAATTTCATAAATGTAAAGTCATCATGTTTGGTTGGAGTAACATTACAAAAGATATTATTACTTGAATTTTAAAAAGTTGCACCATTTGCTATGCAGAGGCACCTGGGTATCCTTCTGCATGAGGGTTGGTCACCAGGTCCAACAATCAATTCAGCAAGCAAATGGAATTTTGTCCTTCATTGCTGAAGGGATTGTATTGAAAAGTAAAGGTTATGTTCCAGGTGTATTGGTTGCTGGTGAGGCCACACCTGGAATACTGCATGTAGTTTTTATCTCCTTACTTGAGAAAGGACGTAAGGGCACTAGAGGGCGGGCAGAGGAGGTACAACTAGGTTGATTCCAGAGTGGAGGGGGTTGGCTTAACAGAGACAGAGTAGATTGGGATTGTGAGAAATAAAACTCACAGTATAAAAAATTTCAGTCTGAGTTAAAATCTAAAGCAGCGAATCTTATTGGAACCTGCTTGCAAGAAGGGGTGACCAGTGGGCACACACATTCATGGATTGCTTACAATTTATAAAGTTTTGATTTTCCGTACTCCCTGTTTACCTCATAGGTCTTCAGACCTATCAATCTCCCTGATTGCATTGCTGCCTCACAGCACCAGAGACCCAGGTTCAATTCCTGCCTCAGGCGTCTCTCTGTGTGGAGTTTGCACGTTCTCCCCGTGTCTGCGTGGGTTTCCTCCGCGTGCTCCAGTTTCCTCTCACAATCCAAAAATGTGCAGATTAGGTGAATTGGCCATGCTAAATTGCCCGTAGTGTTAGCTGAAAGGGTAAATGTAGGAGTATGGGTCTGTGTGGTATACGGGTCGGTGTGAACTTGTTGGGCCGAAGGGCCTGTTTCCACACTATAAGTAATCTAATATAAACAACAATTACACAATAAAGTAAGTAATTATTTACCTATATCCCACAATTATACACTAAAGTAAGTATTCCATTATACTAACAGATGTAACGCTATTTTACCTATATCCCACAGGATTATATTCATTGTAATTTAGAAGAATGGAAACGTATAAAATTATGCATGGAATGGATAAAATAAAAGTAAAGAGGATGTTTCCACTGGCAGGTGAGCTAGGGAAAGAGGGCCTTACCTCAAGATTAGTGGCAGCAAATTGAGGACTGATTTGAGGAGGAACTTCTTAAACTCTATGGAATTCATTGCACAGGGAAGTAGTCGATGCTAGTTCAATTAACGTTTTTAAAGCTAAGGTAGATTTCTTTTTTAAAAAAGAAATAATTAATTAAGGGATGCGGTGAGAATGCGGGTAAATGGTTCTGCGTCCACGAAATGATTTTGATGAATGGCAGAGCAGGCTCGCAGGGCAGGACGGCCTTCTCCTCTTCCTAGTTCTTTTCGTCTTATATTATGCATTCCTCCCTCACTCGTGACTTGGAGGTGCTGGTGTTGGATTAGGATGGACAAAATTAAAATTCAGTGAACACCAATTTAGAGTCCGACAGGTTTATTTGGAAGCACTAGCTTTGCTGCTTTTTCATCAAAGTGATTGTGTGATTTTTAACATTGTCCCTCTCGTAAGTTATGAACAGCAGCAAAAGCCACAAAACAGTGTGCATTCTCCAACCAACAATGGGCCCCGGGCGATTGATGTCAGCGGCAGGGCAATGGAAAGGCAGGGGCAGAGCTGGAAGACCTGGTGCTCCGACTAATCAGAGTAAACCAGGGGAGGGACTAGACTATAACACGTGATCATCCACGCCGTCGGCAGTAATGTTCAGGACGTGCGGCTGGAGATCTGTCTGTAAGGAAAGAAATAAACAGCTGGAAGCGGGAGGGAAATGGTGTTGGTATGGGCTGAGAGGTTTTACATACATTTGGTGCACATCGGAAAACAGAAATTTGAAACTTACAGTCCCCTTTTTCCAGCAAACGGGAAAATGTCTCATTGAGTGATCCCGCCCGAGTGAGCGCCGCCACCTTTATTCGGGGCAATGATGCTTTGGACACGTGGACGGCCACCAGCTTTGTAAGGGGCAAGGTTCAGAGTTGTGTATGTGCAGCTCTCCCTGATAAAGAGTCATAGGGCAGGAATTACACAGAGCACATTCACACCCAGGGAAATGGATGCTTTTTATTCTGAATATGTCTCGTCATTCATTAAAAAAAATTGATGTGAAGAGAGGCGGTACAGTTAGTAAGTTTGCTGATGATACCAAAATTGGAGGTATTGTGGACAGTAAAGAAGGATATCTCGGAGTACAATGGGATATTGATCAGATTGGTCAATGGGCTGAGGAGTGGCAGATAGAGTTTAATTTAGATAAATGTGAGGTGTTGCATTTTAGAAAAGCAAAGCAGAGCAAGACTCACACACTGAATTGTAAGGTCTTGGAGAGTCTTGCTGAACAAAGCGACCTTGGAGTGCAGGTTAATAGCTCCTTGAAAGTCGATAGAATAGTGAAGAAGTTGTTTAGAATGCTTTCCTTTATTGGTCAGTGCATTGAGTAACGGAGCTGGACAGGACATTGGTTAGGCCACTTTTGAAACATTGTTTACAATTCTGGTCTCCCTCCTATCAGAAGGAGGAACTGAAACATGGAAGGTTTGAGAATAGATTTTCAAGGATGTTGCGAGTTGGAGGATTTCAGTCACAGGGAGAGGCATAGTAGGCTGGGTCCATTTTCCCTGGAGTGTAATAGGCTTAGGTGTGATGTTATAGAGGTTTATAAAATAATGAGGGGCATAGATAGTGTAAATGGACGAGGTGTTTAACTTGGGTTCGTGGAGCCCAGAACTAGAGGTACAGGTTTAGGGTAAGAGAGTAAAATTCAAAAGGGGCTTAAAAGGCAACTAAAATTGTAACATTTAAAAAGCATTTGAATAGGAAGGATTCAGAGGGATGTCGGCCTAGTGCTGGTAAATGGGAATAGATTAGGTTAGAATATCTGGTTGGCATAGACGGTTGGACTAAAGACTGTGTTTCGGTGCTTGTCATCTCTGATTCTCTGATTCACTGTTCTGATTCTCCTCTGGTCTCCTTGATGTCCACTTGTTCATTATCTAGCTTCCTCAGTCTCTCGTGTGTATTTTTGCTCTGTTTAGTATTGTACTATTACGTTCACAGACCCTTTTGTAAATGAATTGTCTACTGCTGCCCAACTCGTGACCATATGCTTCTCATTATCAGGTTCTTTTCTCCACAATATCTTTGACAGTCAAGAATTCTTTTTTCCAATAAGCGAGTGTATTTTCCTTCTAATTCTGACAGCCAAAATCTGCACCATTTTCATTCCCCATAATTCATTTTGCACTCCCTGAAACATTGTGTGTATTTCTCCTTCCACAGATACCAGTGATCAAGGCCAAAGCCCTGGTGCCTGTGGAGAGGGTAATGTTTGACTTCTTGAACAGCTGCAGTTTGTGTGGTGAAGGTGCTCCCAGAACGTGGTTGGGTAAGAAACATAACAGATAATTCACTCAGCCATAGTGAAGAGTAGAAGATACCGGTAAAAATCAATGTGTTTTAAATTTCACAAAAACATTATTGAGAACTTTTGACAAAAGGCCACAGATGGAGAATATTATGCCAGTGCTGGAGCAGTACTTGTCTTGGTGGGCAGCAAGTTCTGGAGCACAGCCATCAGTCTTATTTCCACAATGTGGGCAGGGCCCACAGCCTTTACACTATTTGTCCATTTCTTGATCTGATTTGAAATGAGTGTTCAACCAATTCGATTCACATCTGTGTCAGGGACCAATAGGGAAGCTCATTCACTTGGCACTGCTGGCTAAAGATTGCTGCAAATGCTGTTGTCTTATTTGTTGCATGGATGATTGAGACCCTTCTGTCTGTAGGGATGGGGATATCTGTGATGCTTCCTGCAGTGAGTTGTTTAATTGTCCATCACCATTCATGACTAGGTGTGGCAGAACTGCAGAGGTCCCATCTGATCCATTGGTTGTGGGATCACATGGTTGTATATGGTGTTGCTTGCACTGTTTGGCATGCAGCTATGAAAGCTGAACCAGGTTAGCACCTCAATTTTATGTGTGCCTGGTACTGCTCCTGGCACGTCCTGTATTCCCCATTGAACAAGGGCTGATCCCCTGGCTTGATGTTATTGGTTGAGTGGGGGATATACCAGGCCATGAGATTTCGGATTGGGCTGGAGTACAGTTCTGCTGCTGTTTTTGTCCCGCAGTGAGGCAGAAGTTGCAGTGTCAAGAGGGCTGGTAGTGTTGTATTTTCCAGTGCATTGGTCGATGTAATGTGGTCCATCCAGTTTCATTCCTTTGAGACTGTGCAGTGATTTAAAAATGAGTGATTTGGTAGGCCACTGTCAGGAATGCAACTTTTAAAAACAGGTTTTGTGATTTACATATGAAAGAAAGTGACACTATCCTGGTATTCGAACCGATGAAAGACTCAACAGACAATCGAGGTATTTTTTATTGTATAATTTCAGTTACATCACACTGTAAATTTTTGCTATTAATTCTGTGCCTTAGAATTGTGCCCTCCACAATCACCTGATGAAGGAGCGGCGTTTTGATAGCTAGTGTGCTTCCAATTAAACCTGTTGGACTACAACCTGGTGTTATGTGATTCTTAACTGAGAATACGACAGCACTACTAACAGGACTGCATGTAAACAGGGTCAGTCCAGTTAATCAATACATTCGGAAGGATTTCCTCCAAGTTTGATGACGCAGTATTAGTCAAAACCGTCAACTTCAACCTGCAATGTTGTTCTTAACAAAAACTTCAGTCTGACACAAAGCTCCCCACTCCACTGCAATGTGGTAACCGGGCCCGGCCCAGGAACTGGAACTGGGGCATTCGTGGACTGTGATCTCAAAGGAAGCAAGCAAACACAATTCTGATAGATTTGTCCTCAAAGGTGAGTAGCAAGTTTGGGACAAGGCAGGTGGTATGCCTTCTTGCACTTAGCTTAATTGCAAAACACGACTGTAAATAAGAAATGCAAAGTATTAAGAACTGTTTTTCTTTCCATGGTTGGGGAGTTTTATCCCAGTTGATCACAGTTGCTGCTTCTTGCTCCCCAAGTCAAATCATAGAATCTATAACAAAACAATAAACTGCAGATGCTGGAAACCTGAACCCCAGAAACTTAGCAGTTCTGAGGGCATCGGTGAAGAGAAAAAAAAATTACATTTCAATTTCACTGACTCTTCGTCTGAACGGACAAAAGGTCAAGAGACTTTGAACTTACAATGTTTTATTCACCTCAGAGATGCTGCTGGACCTGCGCTTCTCCAACATTGTGCTTTTGGTATTGAACTTTATTTACAAAACAGATCGGAAAATACTAATCTGCAAAAGTGAAAGGTTCATTGTAAACATGAGCTTAGTGTCCACACTTGAGTTACACAAGCACGCCTTAGTTTAAAAACAAGATTTAACTCAAAGTAACATTCCAATCCAAAATTAGCCAAGTTACACCAGTAATAAAGCTCATCCACCTAATGAGGCACTTCAGCACAGCATCCTGCAGTGTTGCACACAGCCACCTTTACCAAAGAAGGATCACATGTCACAAAATTGAAGGCCAAGAGCATGTCTCTTTAAAGGAACTGAAGCCAAACTCTCAATTTTTTGGAAGGATTTTTCTTAAACCTGATTAAACATTTAAATCTCAGAGCATAATCTTTGCTTTTTTAAACAAAGTTTGTGGGAAAGATCCCACATCTTGCTAAAGGGTCAGTTAGGTCTGATACATAGAGCTAAAGGTCAAGCGAATATCACACTTTCCATTCTCTTCTACAAATTGTTTGTAAAATCATGTCACGTTAAAGAACTGGACAATAAATGTCAATGTATGCAATAAGAGTGAAGCCTGTGACAGCAGATTTAGCTTTGGAGGACAGTGTGTGTGCTTTCTAAATTCTGGGAGCACTTTGGGAGACTGCTCCCAGATGGTGATAGTGAGCATATCTGGAATGCACTGTTTAGACTTTGGAATCCATGGGAGACAATCTGTGGTTTCAGTAGTACTTGGTTTGTGTTTTTGGTGTACAATAAGCAATTCATAAAGCTACTTATGCATTGTCGTTGACTACCTGAATGATATTCAAATCTGCCAGGTTGCCTTCAATAGTGTGAATGCATCTATTGTAAATATTTGGAATATTCCAGAACTGCCTACTGCTTGTCAAATTCGGCCGGGGGGGGAGGGGAACCAAAAAAAATCACTTGAGTAAATTGAAATTAAGAATCCAAGAGGACTGAAACACTGAAGTATTCAATTCAAATAGTTAAATGGAGTGCTCACATTTAAAATACCTGTTATCCATAGGAATGGATGGACTGACAGAATTGGGACCAAATTCCTAGCTGGGGAATGTGAAATGTGCTTTGATAATGTCACCTGCACTTACCAACAATAATTTGGCAAGCTCGGAAATTTAAAAATAAACAATACGAGCTTCATTTCTGCTCCAGTCGGGTCCCAAGCTCTGTGAAATATAACAATGTTCAGGTGTATTGCATACACTCTGAAACACGTGTTCCTTCTACAGATCCTGCAAGTTTCCCCAATGAGCATAGTCCATCCAAATGATGTTGCTCACTTTCGCCAACTCATTTCTTTCCTAGTCTCTATAGCCTGAAGAGTGACCAGAAACAATTACTCCACCTGTGGGAACATTACCGACGAGGATTTTTTCCCTCAGAATTGACTTCCACAGATTCAGTGCCAGAACAGATAAAAAGCGTGTTACCTTTTATAGAGCAATGATTCAGTGGGAGTAAAACGCTAACTTTTTCTTGCTTAATTGAGAGAATGAAGTCACAGTTGTCTAACACAAAATCAGACCCTTCAGTCCAACTTGCCCATGCTGACCAATTATCCAAAATTAATCTAGTCCCATTTGCCAGCATTTTGTTCCATATCCATCTTAAACCCTTTCTACTGATTATCAGTTTATTTTACTTCATCAGCACTTGAAATACTGACATTTTCTTCTCCCAACATTGGTTAAATAAATCATAAATTCATTCATCCAAGTTAATTTTGTAATCTTTCACAAAGAAACAAGTGAGAACAACATATAGCTGAGTACAAAACAAAATACTGCAGCTGCACGATATCCGGGAACACTCTAAAGATGAGGCAATGATACTGCACAAGTTTTTTCAACGCGGTTTCCATTACTGACAATAATTTAGTCATGTCTTAGCCTTCACATGGTTCAGGTAAATGTGAGAGATCTGAATTTCATGAATTGGTTCCTATTGCACTTTGACCAACAAAATTTATTCTTGGTTTAATCTACTCAAAGGAGATAGTGACGACCAAAGAAGCTGGACATCAGAGTCGAAAAGTGTCATGCTGGAAAAGCACAGCAAGTCAGGCAGCATCTGAGAAGCAGGAGCGTTGATGTTTCGGGCATAAGACCTTCATCAGGAATCACAGGCTTCAGAAAAATAACTGCCATAGACTTATGCCAATGCATATGTAGAAGGGTCAGAACATGTTACTATCAGATTAGAGACTAATTTCAGGTTTGGTACCATTCAGTGTAACATTTCAGTATGATATTTACATATGAACCTAAAAAAAAAGTTGACTAAAATTAAAAGCTCTAGAATGATTATACGATTAAACTGGGAAATAAAGCTGGTGAACAAGAATGGCAAAGTGAAGTCCCATCAGTATCGCCTTGGGAAGTGTCAAGTAAGAATTTGACAACACAGTTGCCACTTTGGTATAACCTGCAGTCTGGCCAAATTGCAGCAAAAATATGCTCAATTTTATCTGCAGACTATTGAATGCAAAATCCTTCTTGCACAATAATGAGGCAGCATTTTGGGATGTCATTTTTAAAATATATTATTTTCAAAGTTACTCACAATTAAGAGTGATAACTTGGTGCTGCCTGCATAACACAGTACAAAGAGGAATTAACAAAAAATAATTGTAACCCAAATTCAGAGACACTAATTAATTGATATTGCATGGGTCCAGCATTTATAAGCAATCAATTTTTAAAAATAAATACAGATACATTTACTAACTAGATTGGAGTACAGTCAAGTTTCTTACTGAACGGTGACAGGATTGAATAGAGTCCGCATGGATTTAAGAGAGGGGAATCATACTTAGCAAATCTACTGGAAGAACCTACAGAGTCAAATATTAAAGTATGAAATTGCAGGACATTTAAAAAAGCTTATCATTAAACATGGTAGACTGGTTTTTTGTGAAAGAGAAACTACATTTGGCATATTTACGACAGTTCATTGAGGAGATAACAAGCAGGGCTGATAAAGGGCAATCCAATGATGTTCTGTATTTGGAATTTAAAAATGCAAATGATAAGGTGACTGGCGACTGACTGTGTGGAGTTTGCATGTTCTCCCCGTGTCTGCGTGGGTTTCCTCCGGGTGCTCCGGTTTCCTCCCACAGTCCAAAGATGTGCGGGTCAGGTGAACTGGCCATGCTAAATTGCCCGTAGTGTTAGGTAAGGGGTATATGTATGGGTGGGTTGCGCTTTGGCGGATCGGTGTGGACTTGTTGGGCCGAAGGGCCTGTTTCTACACTGTAAGTAATCTAATCTAATCTACAAAAAAGGTGCTACATAAAAAAAATTGCACAATTTAGGAGCTCATGGTATTGGGGGTAATGTATTAGCATGGATTGAGGATTGGTTAACCACACTGGCTGTTGCTGAGTCCTCACTTGTACACAATGTTAGCTCCCATATTTAATAAAGGATAACCCAACATTGGAGATCATTCAAAAAAGATTCACTTCGCTGTTTTGAGGACGAAAGGGTTGGCCTATCAAGAATAGATAAGCAGGGGTGATCTTATGGAAACAAGATTCTGAGAACCTCGACAGGGTGGATGTTGACTAGATCTTCTGGCACCGTGAAGTCTTAAACCAGGGGACATTACATAAGGGAACATTCAGTTTAGGAAAAGTAAAGAATTTTTTCTCTCAGTGAATGGCTAGAATTTTCTCGCCCAAACAATTGTGATAGTTAAATGTGGGAGGGGAATGGTTGGGTTACTCTTCGGAGGTTTGTTCTTGCTTGTTGGGCTGAAGGGCCTGTTTCCATACCGTAGGGAATGTATGATTCTATCTCAAATTATTTTAAAAGAGGGCCCATAGATTTTTGAAATATTGAGCAGTTGAGGGGTATGGGGATCAAGCATAAAAGACGTGTTGAGGTCTGGGTTGGCCCAGCCATGATCTGATAGAATGGGGGAACAAGCTGAAAGGGATGAATTGCCTACTCCTGCTCCGATTCCTTGAGGCTCCATTTCATATTTTCTTGTCTCCGAAGAAGAGTGTGATACAATGTGCTGAGGATCTCAGATGTTGTGAAAATTGGATGTTTATGTACTGATTCAGATAGCATTGATTCATCAATCACAGCTATACAGTCATGAGTAGGAAGGCAATTCTCGCCATGAATAAAGGAAATCTACTGCAGAGCTCACAAAAAGGGAATCCTTACCCTCAGTATCCGCCCCATCAGCAAAGCAGGACACACTGCACATGCTCCAGCCAACACCGTGACCCCAGGTGATTGATGTCAGCACCGTACCAATGAAAGGACGGTGGGCGGAACGGGAGGACCTCGCGGGAGGTTGGTCCTCCAACCAATCAAAGTGAATGAAGGGCGGTGCTAAACTAAACCATGTGATTACCCTCGCGCGTGGCACAGAGTTACTGTAATGAATGCTCGGGAAGTTATGGAGAGAAAGGATACGGTAAAGAAATAAACAGGGAAACGGGAGAAAAACGGTGTTGCTATGAGCAGAGAGGTTTTACAAACAAATTGTGCACGTCGGAAAACACAAATTTGAACGTCTCAGTCCCGTGCTCTCAGTAAACGGGGAATTGCATCAGAGCGGCTGCTGGCCTGAGTGAGCGCCGCCATCTTTATTCGGGACAACAATTCACTGGACACGTGCGGAGCCGCCATCTTTTTAGGGGGCAAGGTGCAGCCAGGCGCATGTGCAGCCTTTCTCGAGTATAGTCATTGGGATCATAGCAGCTAAAACTGCTCAGATTCACCTCTGGGCTCCCTCTTGACCACTTCGTCAATGTCTAGCTTCCTCAGTCTCGAACCATGGGTGTATTTTTGGTCTGTTTAGTACTGTATTATTCCTTTCATAGACACTTTGTAAATGGGTTTTTCACTGCGGCCCAGCCCCTGACCACGTGCTGCTCTATTATCAGATTACTTTTTTCTTGAATATTTTTGACAGTCAAGAATTCTTTTTTTCCAATAAGCAAATACATTTTTCTTCCATTTCTGACTATCAAATTCTGCACCATTTTCATTCCCTGGAATCCATTTTGCATTCCCTGAAACATCAACTGTGTTTCTCCTTCCACAAATACCAGTGATTAATGCCAAAGCCCTGTTGCCTGTGGAGAGGGGGATGTTTGACTTGCTTGTACGCTGCAGTTTGTGTGGTGAAGGTGTTCCCACACTGTGGTTGGGTAAGAGACATTACAGATTATT
Source organism: Hemiscyllium ocellatum (assembly GCF_020745735.1). Taxonomy (NCBI): domain Eukaryota; kingdom Metazoa; phylum Chordata; class Chondrichthyes; order Orectolobiformes; family Hemiscylliidae; genus Hemiscyllium; species Hemiscyllium ocellatum. The sequence continues at coordinate 74,297,316 of NC_083420.1, read as the reverse complement.
CATTACAGCAACAGTGATGATTTGAAGATAATGTCCAAATCGAGAACAGTTTGTAGTTTTATTATCTTGCTTATAATTTCACAAAAATACTATTGAGAACTTTAGATATCAGGCCAGAGATGGAGATATTAGGTCAGGTGAACAAAAACATTGCCAAAAAGCAGGTTTTGAGGGATGTCTTAACGGTGGAAAGCAGACCTGTGAGGTTTTGTCTGCAAATTTCAGACCATGTTGCTTTAGCAACTGTAGAATCAGCTACACAGTTAAAGTAGTGAATTAACAAATCGTTGGGAGTCTCGAAGAAAATGGGTTGTCGAGGTCTCAAAGGATGTGTTTTGCAGGGAGCTAGGGACGATAACAGCCAGGAATCAAATCCAGAATGAGAATTTTAAATTGTTGTTACTTATGAATAGTAGCCTTTGGGCGGATCGGCATGTTTGGGGAGAAGTGAGCACGTGGGCGATAGAGGTTTCAATTTTTCTTGAGATTACAAGGAGGTTGAATTTGGGAGGCTGGCCAGGAGTGTGTTTGGATAATTAAGTCTGGAGATAACACACGATGGATGAGAGTTTCAGTATATGAGCTGAGATGAGGGTGGAATCAACAAGAAATAGTGGTGTTGGAGTGGGACAGGGCTGTCACCCTCACCTCACCTCTGGGATTCAGCTGGTTGTCAGGTTGTGAATCAGGCGGTAACACAATCGGGAGCTGAGTGGCCCTGGTGGAGCCTGAAATGAGTGTTGCTGAGCTGGCTGTTGCTGAGCAGCTGCTGCTTGGTAGCCCAGTTGATGACGACTTTCATCACTTTACTGCTGATCGAGTGTGGACTCACAGAGGGAAATTTCATGGGTTGGATTGCCCTGTGTTTTTGTGTTGAACATCCCTGGGCAATGTTCCACATTGTCGGTAGATGCCATTGCTGGAGCGGTACGTGACTTGGTGGGTGGCAAGTTCTGGAGCACAAGCTATCAGTATTATTGCCAGAATGTTAGCAGGACACATAGACTTTACACTACGTAACCGTTTATGGGTATTATTCGAACTATATTGACCTGGCTTAAAGCTTACATCTGTGACATTAAGAAGCACTGGAGAAGGCTGAGATGGATCATCCCACTTTACATCTGGTTGAAAATTGCTGCAAATGCTGTCATCTTATCTTTTGCATGGATGTGTGAAACCCCTCCATCAGTAAGGGTGGGGATATCTGTAGTGCTTCTTGCAACTAGTTGTTTAATTGTCCATTAACATTCACAACTGGATGTGGCAGAACTCCGATCTGATCCATTGGTTGTGGGATCACTTAGCTCTGTTGCTTGCTGCTGATGCTGTTTGAAATGCAGATAGTCCTGCTTGGGAGCTTCACCAGGTTGGCACTTCATTTTTAGGTATGCCTGGTGCTGCTCATGGCATGCCCTCCTTTCCTGTCCATTGTGATGGGTGAGTGTGGGATGTACAAACCCATGAGATTACATATTGCGCTGGAGTACAGTTCTGCTGTTGTAATTCCACAGTGCCTCAGAGATATCCAGTTTGAGTTCCTACATCTGTCCCATTTAGCACGGTGATAGTACCACTCAGCACAATGAAGGTTTTTCTCAACTTTAAGGTGAGGCTTTGTCTCCAGAAAGACTGTGGGATGGTCGCTCTTACTGATACTGTCATGGACAGATACATTTGTAGCTGGCAGATTCATACTGATAAAATCTAGTATGTTTTTCCCTCTTGCTGGTTTCGTTATCGCCTGTTGCAAACCCAGTTGAGCAGCTATGTCTTTGAGGATCCGACCCGCTCAGTCAGTAATCCTGCTGCTGAGCTAATCTTGGTAGAGGACATTGAAATCCTGTACCCAGAGTAGGCTTGTCACCATTTTATTGCCTCAGTGCTTCCTCCAAGTATTATTCAACATGGAGGAGCACTGATTCATCAGCTGTGAGAGCACAGTACGTGGTAATCAGCAAAAGCCATGAGACGTCCTGGTGTCCAAAGTCAATGCTGAGTACTCCCAGGGCAAATGGTTCCTGTGTGTACAGTACTGTGCCATCACCTCTGCTTGGTCTGTCCTGCTGGTGGGACAGGACATATCCAGAGATTTCAGGAGAAAGTGAAGACTGCAGATGCTGGAGATCAGAGTTGAGAGTGTGATGCTGGAAAAGCACAGCAGGTCAAGCTGATGAAGGGCTTAGGCTTGAAACATGGATTCTCCTTCTCCTCGGATACTGCCTGACCTGTTGTGTTTTCCATCATCACAGGCTCGATATCTCGGGATGGTGATGGTGGTGTCTGGCCATTATCTGTAAGGGATGACTCTGTGAGTATGACTATCTCAGGCTGTTCCTTGACTAGTCTGTGAGACAGTTCGCCAAGTTTTGGCACAAAAAAGCCAGATGTTAGTGAGCAGGACGTTGCAGAGTCGAGAGGGCTGATTCTGTGGTTGTATTTCCTAATGCCTTGTTAGATGTCAAGTGGTCCATCCAGTTTCATTCCTTTGTTGAGACTTTGCAGTGATTAATACAGTGAGTAGCTTGCTGGCTGACTGTCAGGTTGGCAGGATCTTTTTCGCCATTGACAATGGTTCCATGGAAATCAGGAGATTCCTAATTCCAGTTATTTTTTCTTGAATTCAGATTCCACTATCTGCCGAGCTGGGATTCGAACAAGGACTTCAGTTGTACATTTTAATATTCTGGATAAAAGTTAAATACATTAGGTTTGTTCACTCATTTTAAACATCACTAACTCTGGTTTTGTTTCTTTGTAAAACACTGTCCATCATCCTGTCTACTTCATCCTTCTCTCCAACAACAAGAGCAAGGAGCACATTGAGTTTCTCTGTCACTAAGACTGAGACAATCCAATCAGCTGCCTCTGCTGCTTCCCTCCCTCCCACTAGCCCACCGACAAACTGCATCACATGGTGTTCCTGATTTTTGTCCCAAACTTACATCTTTCTCCAGTCTCTTGTCAAGCCTTATCAGAGCTCATCTTGATCTTTTACTTGTCTCGCTTAACTACAGACATTCCAACTCTGTTTCCTCCTCCTCTTCACTCCCCCTCACCAATTCACAGGTATTGTTTCTTGTTCTGTCTGTTTATCTTTTCTGGTTATGTCCTTCTCATCCATTCTGCAAAAAAAAATAACATTTAACCTCACCATCATTTGTAAATTCTGCTCCATCTCCACTCTCCCTTTCCTTTCTGAATTCCTTGTATTTGGTGTCCCTCAAGGATCTATCCTTGGTCCCTCCTGTTTCTCACCTACATATTGCCAGGAGGTGACATTGTCCAAAAGCACCATGTTGGGTTTCACATGTACACTGACGATGCCCAGCTCCCCCTCCCCATCATCCCTCTCCATTGCTCCACTGTTACTCAGTTATCAAACTGCTTATCACATTCCCACTACTCGATTAGGTGCAATTTCCTCCAATGAAACATTGTTTCGGTTAAACCCATTACCTTCAGTTGCTGTTACAATGTCTTTTCCCTTACTGCTGAGCCCCTCCCTCTCACTGGGTGCAGTCTGAGGTACAACTAGACTCCTCATAACATTGCTGTCATATCTGTAACCCCAAGGTGATCTTCTGATCAGACATCTACACAATCGCAAACACCAGAAATTCCAATCTTTAAAATATTGCTTGTCTCCACCTCACCCCAGCTCCATTGCAAGCTGAAACCCCTTACCCGTGTTGGTGCTGCCTTAAACTTGACAAATCTGAAATAGAACCTTTGATTCCGTGACTGACCCAGAATCTGCGAGCTTTCTGTGTTTCCTTCACAATTATCCCTGGTCCATTTGTGGTGCAGCTTTCTACAGTTTACACCATTTAAATAGCACTCTGTTCTCTCATTATCTCCTCCAAAATGACTGACTTCGCATTTTCCCAAATCATACACCATCTGGCAACTTGTTGCCCCCTTCTGTGCATCTCTCACTCTTCACAATCCTCTTCGAGCTTTACAATTATGCCTTTTCGAGGAGATCCTCCCCACCCCCCACCCATCCAATTGTTCTAAACATTTACCGGGAGTCCTGGGCAGTGGGAAGCATGCAGAGTTGCTCAGTTTTTAGAGATGCTCTATGGGAGGAGCTTGTTGCCCATTGGTCAGAATGGAGGCAACTTGCCCATCAAGCTGCATGAGCCTTTCACCCCCTATGTCTTATTGATGAGGCACAGCGGCAGCACGGAAGGAAAAAAAAAGCAAATCCTGCTCTCCACATCTCACTGACTCTTGGGATATTCTGTCCCATGTGTCAAAGATCTGCTCTGTTCAGTCACATGAAGTCCCAAGGTGGAAACTCCTAGAAACCCACATAGATTTCCCTCTGAACTGACTGCTGACCTCCACAAGGGGTAATGTGTCCAGCCATGCTGGGCCAGGAGGAGGGAATGGTGTGAGTTTCTAACCAGAACTGACAGTGATAGATTTTATAAACTTGTATTACAGGTAACTCCAGGTGGGCATTCAGATGGTAATCTCAGTCATTGTAACACCAACCTCTGATTGAATTAGTCAATTCATCAGGACCTGGATATTCGCATTGTGTGTGAGTATTGTATTCCATCTGAATCCCATTTGCTGCAAAAAAGTGCTCCTTTGAATCTTCCCAAACCTTTAATGTGTGTCCTGTAATCCTTGTATAATGAGCTGATGGGTGTAAGGTTTGTTATTATAATATGTAACTTTTCTAAGCCCCTCTATCACAGCTCCCCTCAATTGCCGTTGCTACAAAGAGAACAACCTCAGTTTCCCCAAACCTCTGATTCCCCAATGTCTGTTTACTCTCTCTAAGGCACACATCAGGACTGTGTTGGAACATTCTCCACTTGCCTGCATCAGTGCAGCCCCCAACAATATTAAAGAAAGTGAACATCCTCCAGGACAAAGCACTGTGCCTGAGTGGTGTCCCATCCACCACCTTCAGCATTCCCTCTCCCCACCCCAGTGACACAGTGGCATCACTGTGTAAAAGGTAAAGGCAGCATTGTCCTACCAGACCACAGGACTGCTCTCTCATTGGGGAGGAAACTGGAGCCCCTGGAAGAAACCCGTGCAGACACTGGGAGAATGGGCAAGTCCCACAGAGACAATTGTCCAAAGCTGGAATCGAACCTGGGGCCCTGGCAGCAGTGCTAATCACTGAGCCACTGTGCCACCCTAAAATTGTAATTTGATTCACAATTACCACTTCCTCTGATAGTTCATTCCACACATAAACCATTATCTGAACAAAATTTTTTTTAAAATCCAAAACGGCTTTTTAAAGCCGTTCTGCTGTCACCTTAAAATGTATGTACCCAGTCTTGAATCGTGTCCCTTCCTGGAAAGGACACCTTCTGTTCACATTACTGATACCACCCCTCCATGATTTTAGTCTAATAATGTCACTCCTCAGCCTCCTGCGCGCCAGTGAAAGAAGTCGCAGCCTATCCAGCCGCTGCTTAGAATTCAAACTATCCATTCCCATCAACGTCCTGGTAAATCGCT